>NC_053040.3:95884126-96223769 GCF_002575655.3 Aegilops tauschii subsp. strangulata | reverse complement strand
GCGATGGGCCCAGACCCCTGCGCGCATAGGTTTAGACCGGCGTGCTGACCTCTCTGTTGAGCCTAGGTGGGGCTACGACGCGTTGATCTTACGAGGCCGGGCATGACCCAGAAAAGTGTGTCCGGCCAAATGGGATCGAGCGTGTTGGGTTATGTGGTGCACCCCTGCAGGGAAGTTTATCTATTCGAATAGCCGTGTCCCTCGGTAAAAGGACGACTCGGAGTTGTACCTTGAGCTTATGACAACTAGAACTGGATACTGAATAAAATACACCCTTCCAAGTGCCAGATACAACCCGGTGATCGCTCTCTAACAGGGCGACGAGGAGGGGATTGCCGGGTAGGATTATGCTATGCGATGCTACTTGGAGGACTTCAATCTTCTCTCTTCTACATGCTGCAAGATGGAGATGTCCAGAAGCGTAGTCTTCGCCAGGGCTAGCTATCCCCCTCTTATTCCGGCATTCTGCAGTTCAGTCCACTGATATGCCTCTTTACACATATACCCATGCATATGTAGTGTAGCTCCTTGCTTGCGAGTACTTTGGATGAGTACTCACGGTTGCTTTTCTCCCTCCTTTCCCCTTTCTATACCGGATTGTCGCAACCAGATGCTGGAGTTCAGGAGCCAGACGCCACCGTCGACGACGACACCTACGACACTGGAGGTGCCTACTACTACGTGCAGGCCGCTGACGACGGCCAGGAGTAGTTAGGAGGTCCCAGGCAGGAGGCCTTGCCTTTTCGATCGTTGCTACTTTTGTGCTAGCCTTCTTAAGGCAAACTTGTTTAACTTATGTCTGTACTCAGATATTGTTGCTTCCGCTGACTCGTCTATGATCGAGCACTTGTATTCGAGCCCTCGAGGCCCCTGGCTTGTATTATAATGCTTGTATGACTTATTTATGTTGTAGAGTTGTGTTGTGATATCTTCCCGTGAGTCCCGGATCGTGATCGTACACATTTGCGTGCATGATTAGTGTACGGTCAAATCGGGGGCGTCACAAGTTGGTATCAGAGCCGACTGCCTGTAGGAACCCCCCTTCCACACTCCTTGGCCGAAGTCGAGTCTAGACATTGCAAAACTTTTACTAACATGGCTGTGCGGCTTACGGGCCCACGTCGCCATTGGGTGGTACTAGGATCTTTTACTCCTCGACCTTTACTCTGGGACTCTGAACTCTCTTCTACTCGGGTTAAACGAATTTACTAACTCTAACACTAGGATTCCGTGACCGCGTTCACCCCAAAGATGGATAAGCCTTAGTTGTTTCTTAGAATAGTATTTTGACCAATTCACACACTGTCATTTGACTCCTTTGAAACGTCTTTGCTTTCAGATGGAACCCACGAGGCAGGTTGTTCGCCACACGATGGCCATTGGTGCCTCGGGATCACCTGCGGTGCTAGCTGAGATGATGACCTATCTGGGTTATCGCTGGCACCCTGAGTTCACCGTCTACGAGGAGTACCAGGACTTTAACCAGGAGCAGTACCGTGCCATCGTCCACCTCTACTCTCGGGAGTACGACTCCACTACTGTGCTGCACACCGCACATGGTGTTGGTGTGACCATCGATATGGCTGTCCACGATGCTGCCTATGCTGCTCTGACACGTCTTCGTGGAGAGTATCAGGAGTTGGACACCTCCCCTTTCAGGCACATTGCTATCGCCTCTGATGTTGGTGCGGAGGGATACTATACTGCTGCCTACTCCACTGTCACCCGGGAGCCCTTCTACCATCAGCACCTGGTTCTGCATGCTGATGGGCTGGATCGAGCTAACCGAGCTCTTCGCCACGAGATGTACACCACCCGTCAGCACCTTTACCGTGCTCTGACGCTGCTGCACCCCTTTGTCCGATCTGGACAGGTACCGCGTGCTGCGATCTACCCAGCCAGGACCGTGATGCCCCACGGTGTCGGTTGGCCAGAGGTGGGAGGCTACTCTCCCGCACTTGGTTCTCTTCTGCCACCTGAGCGTCGGACTCTACACCTGAGTATCAGCGGGCCCCAGTCTGCTGACGTGGAGGACTATCCGTTACCTCACTACCAGCTGTCGGGCTACGATTACCTCCACAGCACCTCTTGGGACTGATGTAGGCTTGATTGTAGTATTAGTTGCAGTCACCGCGAGCCTGTGTGCCGCCTATGATGTTTTAGTCCATGTACTGAACTCTATGTACTGAACTCTATGCATGACCCCTTTTGTAAGTTATGCCGACTACTATGTAGTAGCTATCGTGCTCCTTTCAATTATGCATGTTTCATCATGAATGATTCTTGTCATTGCCAATTTTCTCAATGCTGAACTACCCCTGTTATATATTAGCAGGATGGTTAGACCAGGTGGTCGTGGTCGTGGTGGCGATGCCCCACCACCACCTGAGTACATGGCTGGTATGATCCAACAGTTTGAACTGAACCGCCAATTCATGGAAAATATGATGGCTCAGTTTTCTCGCCCCAATATGAACCAACAGCCAGCTCAAGTGACTCTTCAAGATTTCATACGCCTCAACCCAACCATCTACCGCAGCTCAACTCAGCCTCTGGATGCTGATGACTGGCTCCGTGACATCACCTATGAGATGGAGTCTGCTGATGTAGCCCCTGCCAGCTATGTCAATTTTGCTTCCTTCTTCTTGAAGGGACCCGCAGCTCAATGGTGGGACAGCCACAGGCGTACTCTGCCAGCTGGAACAATCATCACCTGGCCAGACTTCCAAGCTGCTTTCCGTGCCCGCTTCATTCCTCAGGGAGTCATGGACCGGAAGAAGCATGAGTTCCGCAACCTCACCCAAGGCAACAAATCTGTCGAAGCTTATCAGCGGGAGTTTCTGGACTTGTCCCGCTATGCTGAAGAAGACATTGCAACTGATGCACGCAGACAGGAGAAGTTCCGTGATGGACTACAAGCTGACATCAAGCTCGCACTTCTAGTGCATGACTTCGCCGATTTCGCCACCTTGGTGAATAAGGCCATCAATGTCGAGACTGGTCTGCAGGAATACCAGAGCTCTCAGAGGCGCAACCGTGACACGGGCTCATCTTCGGGCTCGCCCTCACAGAAGCGTAAGATATGGATCCCGAACAGCATGTATCGTCCAAATGCACCTGCTCCCAGGAAATCTTATGCTGCACCGCGTCTGCCTCCTCCACCATCTAAGCAGTCAAAGCTACCAGCTCCCCCACCTGGGGCTCCTGTTCCCACTCCCGATAATGGTCTGTGCTTCAAGTGTGGTCAACCGGGTCACTTTGCCAGGAACTGCTATCAGAATCAGAATCAACTGGCCCTTCCAGCAGCTGGCCGTGGTAACAACCAGCCCCGCAACAACAATGCTAAGTCTCAAGGTCGTGCTCATGCCAACCACGTTGATCTCAGCGAAGCTCAAGACCAGCCTGCTACTGTGATGGGTACACTCCTCGTAAATTCAGTACCAGCATCCGTTTTATTTGATACAGGAGCATCCCACTCATTCATTTCAGCAGAATTTGCATTCCTGCATGGCATTAATCACGAAGAGATAAACACTCCGCTAGTGGTACACACCCCAGCGGGCCAATGTCAAACCTCTATGGTTAGTCGCGATGTTACTGTTGAAATTGAAGGACTGGAATTTCTTGTCTCTCCCATCATACTGAAGTCCTGTAGCATTGATCTCATTCTGGGAATGAATTGGTTAACAGCGCATACTGCTTCAATCGTTTGCACCACTAAGACCGTCCATCTGCTACACCCTTCGGATGAGATAGTTACTTACCAAGCCCATCTGGTGCAAAATGCCGAGGCAAGGCTCTATGCATTGAATGCATTGAACGCTGCACCACTCGAGGGCATTGAAAACATTCCCGTCGTGCGTGAATTCCTCGACGTCTTTCCTGAAGAACTTCCGGGGATTCCCCCTGCTAGAGCTGTCGAATTCATCATCGACTTGAAACCAGGCACCACTCCTATAGCCAAGCGACCCTACAAAATGCCGCCGCATGAACTCCTTGAGCTTAAGGAGGAAATCGACAAGTCTCTTCGCAAAGGATTCATTCGCCCAAGTTTCTCTCCTTGGGGAGCACCTTCTCTCTTTGTCAAGAAGAAGGATGGGACAAACCGGTTAGTTCAAGACTACCGTCCTATAAACCAAGCTACCATTCAGAATAAATACCCTCTTCCTCGGATCAATGATCTGTATGATCAACTGGCGGGTTCGTCAGTGTTCTCTAAGCTCGACTTGAGGTTGGGCTACCACCAGATCCGTGTTCGCGAAGAGGATATCCCAAAGACCGCCTTCGTGGCCCGCTATGGTTCATACGAGTACACCGTCATGTCTTTCGGTTTAACCAATGCTCCAGCCACCTTCTCTCGTCTGATGAACTACATATTCATGGATTACCTCGACAAGTTCGTCGTGGTTTATCTGGATGATATCCTGATATTTTCCAAGAACGAAGAAGAACATGCTGAACATCTTCGTCTTGTGCTGGAAAAGCTACGAGAACATCAACTATATGCCAAGTTCTCTAAATGTGAATTCTGGCTACCCGAAGTAACCTATCTTGGGCATGTCATCTCTAAGGATGGTATTGCCGTCAACCCCGAGCGAGTTCAGGCTATTCTTGATTGGACTCCTCCCAAGAACGTTAAGCAAGTCAGAAGTTTTCTCGGTCTAGCCAGCTATTGCCGTCGATTCGTCGAGAACTTCTCTAAGATCGCCAGGCCTCTGACTAACCTGTTGCATAAGGGCGTCAAGTTCCAATGGACAGACAAATGTCAGGAAAGTTTCCAAGCACTCAAAGACAAGTTGACTTCTGCTCCAGTTCTAGCTCCACCTGATACTAAGAAGGACTTTGTCATTTACTGCGACGCTTCCCGTCAAGGATTAGGCTGTGTCCTAATGCAAGACCGCAAAGTGATTGCTTATGCCTCTCGACAATTGCGCCCTCACGAAGAGAACTACCCAGTTCACGACCTCGAACTTGCTGCTGTCATTCATGCGCTGAAGCAGTGGCGACATTACCTTCTCGGTAATCGTTGCGAGATCTTCACTGACCACCAAAGTCTGAAGTATTTGTTTACTCAGCCAGATCTGAACCTCCGTCAACAGAGATGGATGGAGCTCGTTGCAGACTTTGACTTGGGTATTTCCTATACTCCAGGCAAGGCTAATGTAATGGATGATGCCTTGAGCCGCAAGTCTTACTGCAACCACCTCCAGGTTCATAAAGTTCAGCCCTCACTTGTTGAAGAATTCAGGAAGCTGAACCTCCATATTGTTCCTCCGGGTGCACTCGCTCCCCCTCCTAAGGAGTTCCGCAAGATGAACCTCCGTGTTGTTCCCCAGGGTTCCCTCAATACCCTGGTCGTCGAACCAGATCTCCTGGACTCCATCAAGAGAATACAGGGGTATGACTCTGAAGCCCACAAGATTAAGCGCTACCTCGCAGAAGGAAAGCCCTCATTCTTCACCATTTCTGAAGATGGCGCCCTATACTTCAAGGGCCGCCTAGTGGTGCCATGTGCAGAGAAAAACCTGGATATGACACAGGAAGTTATGAAAGAAGCTCATGATACGCCTCTGTGTATCCATCCTGGTAGTACAAAGATGTATCAAGATATCCGTCAGAGATTCTGGTGGACTAATATGAAGCAAGACATTGCTCGTTATGTTGCTGAGTGTGACGTTTGCCGTCGTATCAAAGCAGAACATCAAAGGCCTGCTGGAACTCTGCAACCTATCTCTATTCCTGAATGGAAATGGGACCATGTTGAGATGGACTTCGTCACTAGATTTCCCAAATCGCAGAAAGGTAATGATGCTATTCTTGTCGTCATTGACAGGCTTTCCAAAGTTGCACATTTCCTGGCAGTCAAAGAAACGATCACTGCTAGCCAGTTGGCAACGCTCTATATGTCCAGGATTGTTTCGCTCCACGGTATTCCATTGGTTATCAGTTCAGACCGTGGTAGCTTATTCACTTCAAGATTCTGGGCAAGTTTCCAAGAAGCAATGGGAACTCATCTGTCATTCAGTACTGCGTTTCATCCTCAATCGCAAGGACAAGTTGAACGCGTCAATCAAATCCTCGAAGACATGCTTCGAGCTTGCGTTATTTCCTTCGGCAAGAAATGGGAGGAATCTCTCCCGTATGCTGAGTTCTCTTATAATAATAGCTATCAAGCTAGTCTGAAGATGGCCCCCTTCGAAGTGTTATATGGACGAAAGTGCCGAACCCCTCTGAACTGGTCAGAAACTGGGGAACGTCCACTCTTCGGTCCGGATATTATCCAAGATGCCGAAGAACAAGTCCGCATTATTCGCGAGAATCTCAAGACTGCTCAGTCGCGTCAGAAGAGTCAGTATGACCGTCATCATAAAGACATGGTCTATCAACCTGGCGAAAAGGCTTATCTTTGAGTCACACCTATGAAGGGTGCTCACCGCTTCGGGATCAAGGGCAAACTAGCTCCTCGCTATATTGGCCCATTCACTATTCTCGAAAGGCGTGGAAAAGTGGCATACCAACTGGAACTACCGCCGAACCTTTCTCAGGTTCACGATGTGTTCCATGTGTCACAGCTCCGCCGATTCTTCAAGGATCCAATCCGAGCTGTGGATCATGAAGTGCTCGAATTGCAGCAAGACCTCTCCTATAAAGAGCATCCGGTCCGCATTCTCAACCAAGCTGAACGCCGCACACGTCAGAAGGCGATCAAGTTTCTCAAAGTCCAGTGGTCGCACCATTCTGAAGATGAGGCCACTTGGGAACGAGAGGATCGTCTGCGCGAAGAATACCCCGCACTGTTTCTTCTACCTCCTAAATCTCGGGACGAGATTTCTTGTAGTGGAGGAGATTTGTAACACCCTGAGAATCATGCTACAGTAACCCCCCTGTGATTAAGCTAATCATGTTGCTAAACAGGGCTAGATCACATTTGAACCACACCCTTGTCAAACTCCTAGTTCAAACTTCAAATATAATTAAAGTGGAAAATAAAAGTTTTCAAAAATTCAAACAGAAATGTTCAGTGGGTTCTAAATAATACCCTGGTAATTATGGTGGAGAAAACACATTTTTATAAAATGTCTAAATACTTTTAAATGAAATAAAACAGAAAACAAAACAGAAAAAGAAAGCAAAGGAAAAAGGGCCCGCTCCCCCCCCACTGGACCCGCGGCCCAAAACCTCCCCCCCCCCCCGGCCCAAGCTGGGCCGCCCCCCGCAGCCGCGCCCCGGCCCAGCCCACCTCCCCCCCCCCCCCCCGCGTCCCCTTCCTGTTCCCCCGACCGGGTCGGAACAGGGCGCGTCGCCGCCGAACCCCCTCGCCGGCGGTGAACCCCGCGAGAGGATAAGGGCGCCAGCGGCCCCGCTCCCTCGGGCCTCTCTCCCACTCACACCGCTCTCCCTCTCGGCCCCCGCGCCTTCCTCTTCCCTCCCCCGGATCCGCGCCGCTCCCCTCTTCCCCACGCCCGACGCGCTCGCCGCCGTTCCCGTCGTTCACGCGGCCACCGTGCCCCACTCGCCACCCCGCCGTGTCGTACGACGTCGCCGCCCTCGACTACACCCCCTCCGCCTCTCCTTCGAGGCTCGGAGCCACTGCAACCGCCTCCCCGAGCTCGCCTTCAACCTCGGACGCCGGCGACCCCCTTTCTTCCCCGGCGACGACCTGCTGCTCCTAAGCATCCACGGGCCTTTCTTGCGCCGCGCGGTGAGCTCCTCTACCTCCTCCCCCTCTCCGCTAGCTCGCTCGCGCTCCGTAGCTGCTTCCCCGCGCGCGCCCGAACGCCACGCCGCGGAGCTCGCCGCCAGCGTGTCTCCGGTGACCAAATGGTCACGGGCTCAAGCCCACAGCGCTCCCCACCGCACGTAGAAGCTCCCCAGCCCCTCCGCTTTTCCGATAGCCCGCCGTAGCCATGTCCCCGTCGAGCACCCGTGCGCGCCGCCGCCTCCGCCGCTCGCCGGCGCCGATTCCGGCCGAGTCCGGCGAAACCCCGGCCACCCCTGGATGCGGCGCTGCGAGCTCTTTCGAATGGGCCTAGCCCCGTTCCTCCCCGAGCCCCGTAGCGCGAATCCGGCCAACTCCGGCGAGGGACCGCCGCGGTTTTGGTCGCCGGAGTTGCGCCGGCGCCGGCCGCCGACGTGGCACACCTGGGGCCACCCCTGGGTCACTGCCAGTGGCCCCCACGGGCTCAGTTGACTGGGTTGACCCAGTCAACTGCTGACTGGGCAGGCCCAGTCACTGACATGCGGGCCCCGCCGCAAAAATTAAAAAAAAGAAAAGAAAAAGAAAATGTTTTATAAATAAAAATAATTAGTTTAATTAATCTCTCACTGACAGGTGGGCCCAGTAGTTAATTAACTAAAAATTAATTAGTTTAATCCTCTGTTAACCCACTGTCTATGACAGGTGGGTCCCCCTTGTCAGTTTGACCAGTCAACCCGGACTGTTGACCGCTGACGTCACTCCTACGTCATGCTGACGTCATATCCCTTTTTCTGTTAATTAAATAATTCCAGAAATTCAAATAAACTTTGAAAATTCATATCTTTTAAACCGTAACTCGGATGAAAATGTTTTCTATATGAAAGTTGCTCAGAACGACGAGACGAATCCGAATACGCAGTCCGTTCATCCACCACACCTCCCTAACCTATCGAACTAGCAACTTTACCCCTCCGATCCGTCTGTCCGAAAACGCGAAACATCGGGCATACCTCCCGGATGTTCCCCCCCTTCACCGATACCACCTACTGTCGCGTTAGGGCACCCCTAGCACCGCTCATTGTCATGTCACGCATCGTCATGCTTATGTTTGCATTATATTTACTGTTTCTTCCCCCTCTTCTCTCCGGTAGACTACGAGACCGACACTGCTGCTGCCCAGTTCGACTACGGAGTCGACGACCCCTCCTACTTGCCAGAGCAATCAGGCAAGCCCCCCTTTGATCACCAGATATCGCCTACTCTAATCTCTACTGCTTGCATTAGAGTAGTGTAGCATGTTACTGCTTTTCGATATCCTATTCTGATGCATAGCCTATCCTTGCTACTACTGTTGATACCTTTACCTGCAATCCTACATGCTTAGTCTAGGATGCTAGATTTCCATCAGTGGCCCTACATTCTTGTCCGTCTGCTGTGCTATACTATCGGGCCGTGATCACCTGGGCGGTGATCGCGGGCATATACTTATATACTATATACATGACACATGTGATGACTAAAGTCGGGTCGGCTCGTAGGAGTACCCGCAAGTGGATCTTTGTGGCGGAGCGACAGGGCAGGTTGAGACCGCCTAGGTGAGAGGTGGGCCTGGCCCTGGTCGGCGTTCGCGGATACTTAACACGTTTAACGAGATCTTGGTATTTGATCTGAGTCTGGCCATTTGGTCTATACGCACTAACCATCTACGTGGGAGTAGTTATGGGTATCCCGACGTCGTGGTATCAGCCGAAGCTCTTTTGACGTCAGCGACTGAGTGGCGCGCGCCGTGTTGGACCGCTTTGACGTAACCGCCGTGATCGTGTGGGTTGCTAGGTCTGCTCGCGGCCGCGTTCGCAACGTGCAGGTGTGCATAGGGCGATGGGCCCAGACCCCTGCGCGCATAGGTTTAGACCGGCGTGCTGACCTCTCTGTTGAGCCTAGGTGGGGCTGCGACGCGTTGATCTTACGAGGCCGGGCATGACCCAGAAAAGTGTGTCCGGCCAAATGGGATCGAGCGTGTTGGGTTATGTGGTGCACCCCTGCAGGGAAGTTTATCTATTCGAATAGCCGTGTCCCTCGGTAAAAGGACGACTCGGAGTTGTACCTTGAGCTTATGACAACTAGAACTGGATACTGAATAAAATACACCCTTCCAAGTGCCAGATACAACCCGGTGATCGCTCTCTAACAGGGCGACGAGGAGGGGATTGCTGGGTAGGATTATGCTATGCGATGCTACTTGGAGGACTTCAATCTTCTCTCTTCTACATGCTGCAAGATGGAGATGTCCAGAAGCGTAGTCTTCGCCAGGGCTAGCTATCCCCCTCTTATTCCGGCATTCTGCAGTTCAGTCCACTGATATGCCTCTTTACACATATACCCATGCATATGTAGTGTAGCTCCTTGCTTGCGAGTACTTTGGATGAGTACTCACGGTTGCTTTTCTCCCTCCTTTCCCCTTTCTATACCGGATTGTCGCAACCAGATGCTGGAGTTCAGGAGCCAGACGCCACCGTCGACGACGACACCTACGACACTGGAGGTGCCTACTACTACGTGCAGGCCGCTGACGACGACCAGGAGTAGTTAGGAGGTCCCAGGCAGGAGGCCTTGCCTTTTCGATCGTTGCTACTTTTGTGCTAGCCTTCTTAAGGCAAACTTGTTTAACTTATGTCTGTACTCAGATATTGTTGCTTCCGCTGACTCATCTATGATCGAGCACTTGTATTCGAGCCCTTGAGGCCCCTGGCTTGTATTATAATGCTTGTATGACTTATTTATGTTGTAGAGTTGTGTTGTGATATCTTCCCGTGAGTCCCGGATCGTGATCGTACACATTTGCGTGCATGATTAGTGTACGGTCAAATCGGGGGCGTCACAAGACACCGGTAAGTTAGGCTGGTGTGTGCGGTCAGGTGTGTTTTCAATTAAAAGACCATAGACGGAATTAGTCCCGATGGACTAAAGAAATCCGTTACTCGTGGGTAAAGAGTACACCCTCTACAGAGGTTAAATCTATTCGAATAGCCGTGTCCATGGGTAAGGACTACAGTCTGAGATGGGTTTAGTGTCGGTCATAGTGTCGGTCTTCGGAGGAGAAACGGCTAGACCAGAACTTTGATTATGAAATGTGACATATGAGGATTATGATTATTATTATTGTGGACTAACCATTTACATTATTTGAATTATTGAGTATCCCTGGGACGGTTCTACCTCCTGGATACTCACTGCGATTATTCTCTTATAAGCCCTTTATGTGGTGTCGCATAGACGCCTGACTGTGGCATGCTTGTTATTTCTTTTATATTATAAGCCCTTTATGTGGTGTCGCTCAGACGCCCGACTGTGGCATGCTTGTTATTTCTATTATTTATAAGCCCTTTATGTGGTGTCGCATAGACGCCCGACTGTGGCATGCTTGTTATTTCTTTTAGCTATAAGCCCTTTATGTGGTGTCGCATAGACGCCCGACTGTGGCATGCTTGTTATTTCTTTTAGCTATAAGCCCTTTATGTGGTGTCGCTCAGACGCCCGACTGAGGCATGATTTATCTTTTTATCCTTCTGAGGCGTCGCTTCAGACACTCGATCGGTGCATTCTATTTCTACTCCCGTATTGCATATTCATATTTCACCTGCATGCGTGCATCACGGATTTCGTTTATTTCGTGACAGACGTTATGATCATAGAATATTTCGGAGCATGATTATCCCTTCTTATACTATACCCGTGTTCATAATGTTTGCGAGTACATTCAAAAGTACTCACTGGCTTGTCCCTGGCTATTGTCTTGGCCAGATTTCTTGCGTGGAGAGGAGCGTCACGATGACAGCCCCTGAACCTACGCAATGGAGATAGCAGCCTCGCGAAGATAGGAGTTATCCTGGTCGGCTGTTCCTGTGGAAAATGGAGTCCCATAGACGCGGATGAACCACGAACTGCTTCCGCCATCAACCACTAGAAACCAATTGTTGTACTCATAGGCCACAATGGTCTTGTACTACATATTTTGTACTTTGCTTGGAATTTCTATAACAAGTTGGTGCCTCATCAGCTAACAGTAATCCTGGGGCTGGTGAGCACAAGGGCCATTTTTTTTGGGAAATTAATATCCCGAAAAAAAACGGTCCTGACAAACTTGGTATCAGAGCCAGGCTGACCATTGGCTAATCCTATCTTAGCCAGGTCAATAAACCTAGGTTAACCTATCCACCAGACCATAACCTAACCCCGGCCAAGCTTCCCGTGTAAGATAGCCACACAGTGACCCCGACACTTTTGGGCAGTCGGTGCCCAACCTATCAACCTAGCCTGTCGATCACGCGCCAGTGACCGACACCTAACATGTCTCATTCGCAAGCGTGCGAAGGAAGGCTCCGTCTCCTTTTTCTATAAAAAGGGCACGCTAGCCTCAACACAGCACAGCACAGCCTCTTCCCCCAACTCGAGGCATAATGCCTGGCCCTATTGTGCACAATGAGACCACAGCCACCAACCTTGGAGGTTTTCTGACCGTGCTCGCAAACCTCACCCGCCGTGCCTATGCATTAGAAGAGCCCCCAGAATATGTTGTGTACCAAGGACCCATGAGCGGTGAGAGCCGTCAATTCTGGGCCACTGTACACATCTATGGTAGGGGTCTATCGCCAGAACGCCCCTACAGGTTCACTGGAAGGACAACTTCCTTTGAGCCACAAGCCATCCAACTAGCAGCTCGAGAGGCTATAGTTCAACTCTGGCACTCGTCGCCCAGAGTTAACTGTCGCTCGTTCTACTACTAACCTAGCCGTGACGGGTATGGTAGGCCGCCCCAGGTTGCCAACGGAGATCACGAGACGGATCCTACATTGTTGCATCTGGTCCGCTATGTAAGTGCACTAGAGGAACTGTTCGATCAAATCACCCTTGATCTGATCACAGCTCATGGAGAACTGGTTCGCCGAGCTCCGGCAAGAGGAGAAGATGAGCCCGACGCCGACAACCCAGTCGTGCTGTTCGGACACCCGATCGAGTCCTTGAGGTCTGCCCCAGCCATCGACCAAAATACTTTGGAGTCCCCAGAAGTGCTTCGTCGCCTTTTGGGAACACGCTCCAACGGGATTGTGGCCAACAACCCCCGTGATGGTCATCATCGCTACCCCGACCCTGCCGCCCCTCAGCCTCATCCAGCTAATCCCGACGGTGAAACCCGTGGAGAAGCCTCGACATCCACAAGGCACGCCCGCTTAGATATTAACGAAGTAGCCTAAGTCGCTCGAGTAGTACCGAGCCTTAGTATTTCTACGCCTTGTAATTGTGATCCTGTATCACCAATAATAAGTGTTGTCTGCTTGTAAGCCCCTTTTTTTTTGAATAGTAGCCATGCATAAGTACGTTAGCGTACAGTTGCATTTTTTTTAAAATTCCGGGCGCAGCTACCAAAAAAAACCAACCCCGACGACACCCACAGCAATGTGTCACATTTATGAGATATGTGTATCTGTGGCATTGACCCCGACCCCAAGAGCAGAACCGGCAACTAGTTACCCTTCACCACGGTAAATAACCCAGCCCCAATGCTATATAAAAGGCCACCTCGTGACCTTGCCAAGTATCCCTCATCTGGTGCACAACTCTCATAGCCATTTCTTTGCCATGCCGACCCCCAGTATTTATCTGAGAACTCCAGACGCAACCCCAGGTAGTTTTGTCAAAATATTGTGGGACTTTACCTGCAACACCATGAGTGCTATCCATCCACCCCAGTACGAGTTGCTCAAATCGAGGATCACCCCATCCACCTCGAAATATTGGGCAGTGGTGCACATCCCTCCCGTAAACCCAAACCAAGACCCAACGGAAGTCTCCTTCGTGGGGAAATCCATGCCGACTCCGCATATGGCCATAGAAGCTGCTGCATACGAAGCGCTTGCTCGTCTTTGATTCGTGGTACCCTATGCCAGCGAACGAGGATATTATTATTTTCCGAGTCGTGCAGCACCCGGAGAAGTAGCATCTTTTCCCGGTGGACGAATCGAAAGAGACCCAGTACTAGCCAACCTCGCCCAGTATGGTATCGCTCAAGAGCGTTTGACTCAGCGGATAATGGGTTATCTCCAGAGCCTCGCTGATTTAAATCCTCAGATCGCTATTGGCAGACCACTGAGGCCCGACCAGGAGAGACGCATTCATCGGCTAGTCAACCCGCTTCCCCCGATAGAAGAGGAGTGTGCCCCAGTACCAGAGACGTTTTCTCAGGACCCTGTCCATTTACCGTTTTTATTGTAAACGTCACTGCTATGTTTATTATCCCAGCATTTATTTATGTGTTGCAACTTGTGCGTGGTACCCTAAATTTGTGCGACGGATCAAAAATTTGGTTTCAATTATGTGAGTAGTTTTACTGCTGTTAATTTTGATTTAACTATTTTTCACTCACGATAAATTTTGAAGTGAGATTTCTTTCCCTGAGTTGTTGCAGCATATTCCTCTTCACGACATAGATTTTGATTCACGCAGCACCATAACAGCAGACTCAGAACCACAACCACTCGACCTCGTGCGCTAATTAAAAATCCTCGTACACATTTTTTTCACCTAACTGTTCACACCCGAGCACACCACAGTCTCAGTAGGAGAGATTTGTGAGTAATTATTCGGGTGCAAGTGGCCTCCAGCACACCAACAGCAGTTAGCACTCGATGCCGCACCTAATCCTCGTGATCGCCGCCACCGCGAAGAGCTAACACTCGAGCGGCAGCATCACGACGATCATCAAGGATCATCGCGCACAGGAGCACGGAGAACCCCAGCAACGTCGCCAAACCTCCGCACATCAGGACCACGTACCAGTCCGGCATCACCTCCACCATTAGAGCCTCGTCTCGAGCTCCTGCAAACAGGAATGGAGGAGAATGAAGGAGAAGGAGAAGCGAGGCCAGGTGTGAGGAAGAAGAAGGAGCATCGCGATCATTTTATAGCTCGAGATCGGTGTACGGTGGGCGAAGTCCACCAGCACCGCTCGTCGCTCGATCGCCGGTGTTCGGAGGCGAATCCGCGAGCAGTACCGAAAGTGCACTGGCCCGCGAGGTGAGTGCACGCTGCACCGGCAGCTAGCACGCCGCGCACTACCGCAGTACGGCCTAGATGCCCTACGCGCTAGACGTCGCCGGTGGAGAAAGCGCGGGAAAGCACGCGAGAGAGAGAGAGAGAGAGAGAGAGAGAGAGAGAGAGAGAGAGAGAGAGAGAGAGAAGAGAGGGCCAGAGGTAGAAGAAGAGACTGACAGTGGGCCCTGGGCCCACCTGTCAGCCAGAGAGAGCACTGTGCTCTCGGGTACGACCAACGTATTTTAGTAATTTAGAATTTATTCTAAAATTACTGTATCCAACGTAGAAATATCTCAGCGATGGATTTTTTTCACGCAGCGCCAGTGTTCCACACTGTAGTTTTACACCACTTATTGCCCTCTCACTGTAGATACTTTTTATTGCATAAGTAGGATGATATTTTTTTTGGTTAGAGCGATGTTTGTTCAAAACAACTTTTAGCAAATCTCAAGGACGAGATTTTTCCTAAGGGGGTAGTGTTGTAACACCCCAAAATTTTGACCTTGTTTTAATAATTAAAATTTTGCCAGGAAATTAAATTTTTATTTTCTGGATTTATCTTTTGATTTCAGAACCCCTCTTCTCTTTAATATTGTGGGTTTTTACCTCAATGGAAACTTTCCAAAAATATTATTGGACTTGTATACTCTCTCAATAAAACAATTCTTTATCAGTGGATTTAATTGCATAATTGTTTTTCCTGAGCTTTACTCTTTTAAAATGATTTTCATAAATTTGGAGCCTCTTGTGCACTGCAACCATTTGATAAATGCATTTAAAATTTCAAAAAAAAATTGGGGATGTCATGCGATGTTTCCACATCACTTTTATGCAAAAATATCTTTTGGTCATTGGAGATTTTGAGCTCTACCCTTAATTTTCAAATCTGGTCCAGTAGGTAGTTTTGCACTACAACCTATTTAAATATTCCTTTAAAAATTCTTCCAAGTGTTTGGAGATGTCAGTAGATGCATATAATTCAACTTCATGCAAAAACCCATGAGTGTTCTTTGAAAAATTTGAGCAAATCATCCTCTTTTGCTCTCTGGTCCAGTTTGGCTTTTTCTACTGCAACCCTAATTTATTTTGCTCTAGTGCCCATGAGCTTTTTCCTGCTTGTAGTCCTCCCTACAAAACCATTAAGTCCAGGAGAGTGGACCCATTGGAGTATTTTTGGTTCATGCAATTACAGCCTTTAGTTTCGGTCCAGATTTGGTTTTCTCAAAAACTTGCACTAACAAGTTTCTGGTCTTGACCAATAAACCTTGCCACCATCACCTACACCTAAAGAGACTAGGATCTGGAGATTTTGGCCACCCCAAGAGTTGCCTAGATGCCCATGGCATTTTGTCGAGCACCTTGTGTTCATGGACAGCTTTGGCATAGTTTTATGTTTGCACTGTGATCTTGCCCCTCTGGACAAACCAGCATGTCCACTAGTCTCCTAGCCACCCCTAACCCAGGCCTGCTAATCCCCAGCCTCATCCTAATCCTCTAGCATGCCCTGGCATTGCTTCGAACACGTAGCATGCGTGCTCTGGGCGCGCCCAGAGCGCACGTTTTGCACGCGCGCGCAGCCGAGTCGTCGCGTCGCGCCCCTGGCCTTTGCTCGCCCGCAGGGCCGCGCCCCGGCCTCGCCCACTCACCAGAACCCTCCAAGCCACCCTGGCGCCCTACAGCGCCGCCGTCAGGGCTTCCTTGGCGGCACGCCGGCGTCGGCAACAGGCCTCTGCCATGGACGGCGCCACCCAAGCCACCCGCGCGCGCCAGCTGCCCCCTAGAACAGCTCGAGCTCATCCGCAAACTCGTCGGCAAGCGCTCGTCGCCGCCACGTCGCCCTGCAGCTACAGAACGGCGGTCGCCGGCGTTCTTATCCACGGCCGCCGCGGAACCGACCCCAACCGCCTATAAAAGGGACCCCGAGCTCGACCAGGCACCCAGGCGACCTCAAGCCACTCCACCAAAGCCCCCACGGCCAGCCAGCGATGGCGGGAGGCCTTCTTCCCCATCTCCGGCAGGTTCGGCCACCGCCATGCTCCGGCCCCGCTCGTCGCAACCAGAGCCGCACCCGTCCAACCAGTGCCACCATCCCCTTCCCCTCGGTCTCGCGGAGCCACCCAACACCTCAAACTCGCTCGGGGACCACCGTAGCGCGAAGTCCCAATTCTCCCGAAGCCGCCGTCCGCCGCGAAACTCGCCGCCGGCGACTCCCTCCGTCCCCGCCACCCTCCAGACCACCGGGAGGGCCGCCCTGGAACCGCGGATCCATCCCTGCCCTCCGGAGCCCGCGAGGAGCCGCCAATCGCCGGCGTCGATCGCCGGAGTCCCGCCTCCGCTCGGGCAGAGGAAGAGGAGGGAGAGGCGACTGGTCAAACCTGACCAGTGGGCCCCGTGGACCCACTGTCAGTGACCCCGAGCCGGCCCGCGCTGTTTTAAGTGAAAGCGTAAACCCAGAAGTACGTCTCCTCCGTCTTGAAAACGTATTTCTATTCGAACCGTTTTCTTTTCTGTTTTATTTAAAAATAGAACTTTGACTAAACTTTGACTGGCTATAACTTTTTAAATATAAGTCCAAATGACTTGATTCTTTTTCTGTTGTTTCTCAAATTCCGTCTAGTTTATTTTAGTATTTATTTGAAAATTTTCCAAACAACTTTTTTGTTTTGTTTTGAAACTATGTGTTGATTTGAATATTTTCAAAAATAGGATTTTGGAGAGAGGAGAAAACTTTCAAAAGTTCTGGAAGGCACCCTGCCTCCCCACAACTTGAAGGCAAGCATTCTGAACCCTGGCATAATATTTTTGTGTGTTGTTTGATACGGTTACAACACCACCTTGACATGGAGCATTCGTTATTTTATGTGACGATACGATCATACGCATGAGTGCATAATGAGATTCTTTGCTGTTAGAATTGGATATGCTTGTGATAACAATCATCTTCGTATGCCTTTCATGCCTACCGGAAGGAAGCCGGGAAAGTCTCTGTCTTGGGTAGACACGAGCTTGTCCCTAGTTCCTCGTCGAGACGAGTATGTCCGATATGGCATGGTAAGGTATGATGAGTGGTGACTTTATTTGTTCGTGGAAATATATCTGTTATGCTAACCATACAGGGAATACTTGGACCTCCTGAGTCGGCCGTAGATCGAGTCTTGTTCCAGTAACCCCCATACTTGTTTCGTACTACCACTTGTCCTGCCGTAGGTAGGGTACGGTTCAGTAAGTTGTCAACCCCTTCCTAGCGCACACCGTACAGAGAGGCCATGGTGGAAGATATCGGATGCATCCGGTAGGCATGCCACCTGGTCCGGGGGCATGGGTGTTTCCGGTTGGGACCGAGAGGGGGGCACCCCTTAGAGCGCGCGATATAAATTTGATCCCATGCTACGCGAGGTTGTAGCCTCCCCACTTAGAGTTTTGCTTAACAGGTGTCGTGGGTCATTCCAGACACCGGTAAGTTAGGCTGGTGTGTGTGGTCAGGTGTGTTTTCAATTAAAAGACCGTAGACGGAATTAGTCCCGATGGACTAAAGAAATGCGTTACTCGTGGGTAAAGAGTACACCCTCTGCAGAGGTTAAATCTATTCGAATAGCCGTGTCCATGGGTAAGGACTACAGTCTGAGATGGGTTTAGTGTCGGTCATAGTGTCGGTCTTCGGAGGAGAAACGGCTAGACCAGAACTTTGATTATGACATGTGACATATGAGGATTATGATTATTATTATTGTGGACTAACCATTTACATTATTTGAATTATTGAGTATCCCTGGGACGGTTCTACCTCTTGGATACTCACTGCGATTATTCTCTTATAAGCCCTTTATGTGGTGTCGCATAGACGCCCGACTGTGGCATGCTTGTTATTTCTTTTATATTATAAGCCCTTTATGTGGTGTCGCTCGGACGCCTGACTGTGGCATGCTTGTTATTTCTATTATTTATAAGCCCTTTATGTGGTGTCGCATAGACGCCCGACTGTGGCATGCTTGTTATTTCTTTTAGCTATAAGCCCTTTATGTGGTGTCGCTCAGACGCCCGACTGTGGCATGCTTGTTATTTCTTTTAGCTATAAGCCCTTTATGTGGTGTCGCTCAGACGCCCGACTGAGGCATGATTTATCTTTTTATCCATCCGAGGCGTCGCTTCAGACACTCGATCGGTGCATTCTATTTCTACTCCCGTATGGCATATTCATATTTCACATGCATGCGTGCATCATGGATTTTGTTTATTTCATGACAGACGTTATGATCATAGAATATTTCGGAGCATGATTATCCCTTGTTATTGTATACCCGTGTTCATAATGTTTGCGAGTACATTCAAAAGTACTCACTGGCTTGTCCCTGGCTATTGTCTTGGCCAGATTTCTTGCGTGGAGAGGAGCGTCGCGATGACAGCCCCTGAACCTACGCAATGGAGATAGCAGCCTCGTGAAGATAGGAGTTATCCTGGTCAGCTGTTCCTGTGGAAAATGGAATCCCATAGACGCAGATGAACCACGAACCGCTTCCGCCATCAACCACTAGAAACCAATTGTTGTACTCATAGGCCACAATGGTCTTGTACTACATATTTTGCACTTTGCTTGGAATTTCTGTAACAAGTTGGTGCCTCATCAGCTAACAGTAATCCTGGGGCTGGTGAGCACAAGGGCCATTTTTTTGGGGAAATTAATATCCCGAAAAAAAAGGTCCTGACACGTTCCCCCCTTGCCTTCGTTGACCGTTTCAGATCTATCAAATTTTCGCTTCCCTCTGGACCGTGACCGCCTAACCCCTCCTTGCGCAGTGCATAGACCCCTCGCCCGTGTCAAAAACTTCCCCGAACCGCTCGGTCATGACCGTTGCATTCAGATCATCCCCTAACATCTATAAAACATCTTCGGTTTCTTCTTTGACTCTCCTAACCTATTTATCTCGGACCATCCGATTATAATCGGAGGGCCAGAATAGCCCCTAAACTAATCTACCTGCTATATATACACCGGACCAAACTCTAGCCTAACCCTAAAATTTAGGAAGTTTGTCCATGCCGCCGCCGCACTCATCTCCCCGATCAAAAATCCGCCTCGTTTTCAACACCAGACCAACCCATCGCCTCCACTCTCGATCCACGCACCTGCTCCTCTCCTTCCGCGTTGGCCAATCCCGCAGCCTCCTTCCAATCCGGCCAACAACCTCTCTGCTCGAGCCCCCAACCACCAGGGATCGGAGGACCGCTCCTCCAACCAGAAACCCAGTGCCTGCAGCAGCGCCCGAGCGCTCCTCGCCTCGTCGGTGTACCCCGCTTCCATTCCAGCGCCGGGAATGGAACCCCCGCACCCGGATCTCACTGCCGTGTCACCCGTCCGAGCTCCGGCGAGCCCAGCCACCTGGACCGTACCCCGTCGACCCCTGCAGCAAGACTAGGTCACGACGCCCTGCCCTTCAGCTCTCCCTTCTGCTCTGTTCTCTCCTCACCGTCACCTCTCTCTCCCTCTCCAGGAACTTCTCCACGGCGCCATGGCCGCCATCGTTGCGTCCCGCATCGCCATCGATCCGGCTGGATCTGGACAGGAGCATGCTCCTCCGCCCGTTTTCCTCGCCCGCGCCAAGTCCCTGCTGCCGCGCCTTCGCCAAGTCCATGCCGCTGCCATCTGCTTCCCCTGCAACGAGAAGAGCCGCCGGCGCCTCGACCTCCTCCTCGCCGGAGTCCTGCACAAGCCGCCGCTGCGAGTCGTCCTCAACGCCTTGCCCGCCTCCGGTCGCTCAGCCGGCGAGCCCAGTCGCCGGTGAAGCCCCGCAGGTCGTCGTGTGCCCCTGCTCCTCCTTCTCTTTTCCCCTCTTCCTCCCTGACCCTTTCTCGCGCCCGTGTCCTGCAGGAGCGCGTCGCGTAGCCGCCGCCCGAATCCACCGCCTGCTGTCGTCCTGGACCTCACGTCGGCTGCATCCCGCGCTGCCGCTGACTTCCCCTGCTCTCGCTACGCTCGTTCTGTTCGAGCGTTGACCACAGGCCGCTCCAAGGCACCAAGGCCCAGCTCCCTGGAGCCCAATGAGAGCAGCCACCAGCCCCTCCAGATTCGGCCTGTAGACTTTTTTTCCCGTGCTGCAATTTTAGGATTATTCCAGGAATTACAGTTTTACAGAAAACCCTCAAACATCATGCATATAATAACTTAATAACCATGCATCATTTGTAAAAACATTATATATGAAAAATGCTCAGAATTTCATCTAGTTTCATAATATGCAACTTTCATCCATGTTTAAAATATTTAAATTGCTGTTTGCATTAATTTTCTTAAATGCCATGTTAAAATGATTTATTTCATAACTAAATAACCGTAGCTCCAAATTTTATAAACTTTATTTGTAAATGGGGTAGGAAAATGCATAGTTTAACATGTTGCACTTTATTTTCCTATTTAAAAACAATAAAATATGGTTTTAGGCAGAACTGTACCAAATCTAAAATAGGCACATGAGGATTTTCCGGAATTGTTGTTTGTTATTTCGGGCCTCATTTAAACTTGCCTAAATAGTTAGTTTACTTATGCTTCACCTCTTGCCATGTTAATCAACATTTAATATTGTTGAGTACATAAATGGGAGAGAACTAAATAAGTCATGTGGTGTTTCGTCAATATGCAACTCGTTGCATATTGAGCTCCAGTTAATTTGTAGTGTTGTTTGTTGCACTTTGCCATGCCATGCCTTATTTAAATGGACATGCATCATACTTGATTGTGCATCATACCATGTTTATGCTTGTTGGTTTACCATGTTGCTTGCTTCTTTCCGGTTTGCGTCTCTTGTTATCTTCGGTTTCGTTCCGGAGTTGTGAGGATTCGTTCGACTACATCCGTTTATCTTCTTCATGGACTCGTTCTTCTTCCTTCTGGGATTTCAGGCAAGATGACCATACCCTCGAAATCACATCTATCTTTGCTTGCTAGTTGTTCGCTCTATTGCTATGCCCCGCTACCTACCACTTGTTATATCATGCCTCCCATATTGCCATGTCAAGCCTCTAACCATCCTTCCTAGCAAACCGTTGTTTGGCTATGTTACCGCTTTTGCTCAGCCCCTCTTATAGCGTTGCTAGTTGCAGGTGAAGATGAAGTTTGTTCCATGTTGGGACATGGATATTGTTGGGATATCACGATATATCTTATTTTAATTAATGCATCTATATACTTGGTAAAGCGTGGAAGGCTCGGCCTTATGCCTGGTGTTTTGTTCCACTCTTGCCGCCCTAGTTTCCGTCATACCGGTGTTATGTTCCTTGATTTTGTGTTCCTTACGCGGTTGGGTGATTTATGGGACCCCCTTGACAGTTCGCTTTGAATAAAACTCCTCCAGCAAGGTCCGAACTTGGTTTTAACATTTTCCACCTAAGCCTTTTTCCCTTGGGTTCTGCAGACTCAAGGGTCATCTTTATTGACCCCCCGGGCCAGTGCTCCTTCGAGTGCTGGTCCAAACCGAGTGATGTCCGGCGCCCCCTGGGCAACCAGGGTCTATGCCAACCCGACGTCTGGCTCATCCGGTGTGCCCTGAGAACGAGATATGTGCAGCTCCTATCGGGATTTGTCGGCACATTCGGGCGGCTTTGCTGGTCTTGTTTTACCATTGTCGAAATGTCTTGTAAACCGGGATTCCGAGACTGATCGGGTCTTCCCGGGAGAAGGAATATCCTTCGTTGACCAAGAGAGCTTATAATGGGCTAAGTTGGGACACCCCTGCAGGGTATAAACTTTCGAGAGCCGTGCCCGCGGTTATGTGGCAGATGGGAATTTGTTAATATCCGGTTGTAGAGAACTTGACACTCGACTTAATTAAAACGCATCAACCGCTTGTGTAGCTGTGATGGTCTCTTTTCGGCAGAGTCCGGGATGAGAACACGGCTTTTGGGTTATGTTTGACGTAAGTAGGAGTTCAGGATCACTTCTTGATCATTACTAGTTGACGACCGTTCCGTTGCTCCTCTTCTCGCTCTTATTTGCGAATGTTAACCACCATATATGCTTAGTGCTTGCTGCAGCTCCACCTCACTACCCTTTCCTACCCATAAGCTTAAATAGTCTTAATCTCGCGGGTGTGAGATTGCTGAGTCCTCGTGACTCACAGATTCTACCAAAACAGTTGCAGGTGCCGACGCAGTGCAGGTGATGCAACCGAGCTCAAGTGGGAGTTCGACGAGGACCTTGGCCGTTACTATGTTTCATTTCCTGTTGATCAGTAGTGGAGCCCAATTGGGACGATCGGGGATCTAGCATTTGGGGTTATCTTCTTTTCATTTGGATTTGACCGTAGTCGGTCTATGTGTGGATTTTGGATGATGTATGAATTTATTTATGTATTGTGTGAAGTGGCGATTGTAAGCCAACTCTTTATCCCATTCTTGTTCATTACATGGGATTGTGTGAAGATGACCCTTCTTGCGACAAAACCACAATGCGGTTATGCCTCTAAGTCGTGCCTCGACACGTGGGAGATATAGCCGCATCGTGGGCGTTACAAGTTGGTTATCAGAGCCATCCCCGACTTAGGAGCCCCCTGCTTGATCGAATCGCTGACGTTGTTGAGTCTAGAACAAAAGTGTTTTGAGTCTTAGGATTATATATATCGGAGAGTAGGATTCTTTTTACTCCTCTGTCCCTTCTTCGCTCTGGTGAGGCCCCCTGACGTAGAAGTTTTGACTCTCCTCTCCTCAAATTTCACTAAAAAAAATTTAGGATCACGCGGGTATCTTGGAATTGTTCCGATGGTTTTGTGACGAGAACATTGTTCTTGGTGCCTCCTGACATTTAGGGGTTGTGGCAGTGTCCTGGGGAGTTGAGCTCCGAGGTGTTGTCGTCACAATTTTATCGTTGCAGTTCTGGAATACCTGAGTTTCACCGACATCGAAAATCTCTTTTATGCAGTTGTTGGTGAGATCACCTCGACGCCACCCAGTACTGGGGCGGGAGTTCGGGAGTATTTCCATAACTCGTATAACGGATGCTTTTCGAAGGTTGAGGTAAATGATTTCCGAACGTTTCTTGGTTATGTGTTGAAGGATGGATACAGCTAGATCTAGGTATTGTTAGTTTGGCTGAGATATATTGTGTCCCCTGTATCCCCAACACCTGATTGCATAACCAGAAAGATTCGGGAGTTTTATAAGTGGGAATTCAAGTAGCTCCTAGGATATCTTTCCGACAGATGCATGATATGAGATTGGGGTTCGACGTCTAGTGGTCCGCCTATCCACGGTTGGTTTTACAGTGGTCTCGTAGTGTCTTAAAGAGTCCTTGGCTATGCCGACTCGGGGACGCTTCGTATGTCATGTGCACTGCCTTGTACATGATGGTGCTGTACGATCGAGCCCGTGTGGGCCCCACCATGAAAACTTCGGACGAAATCTCTATTATATGTTTGTTCCAGCTTATTCCGCAAGCCAAATCCTTTGTTTTGTTTTAAGTTGTGGTATTCGAGTTGCTTCGAAGTCAAATGTGGATTCCATACCTTTTCTAAGTGGTGTTCTCATATTCCAATGTGGATACTAATCCTTCTTGATCATCGAGATTGCCATCTTAATTCTATTTCCAACCGGTGCGTTTCTCTTCGAGATGATCCCATCATTCTCCCCATCCGCAAGATCAATTATAAGTTTTCTCAACGGTGTTTATTCCATCTGCCCCAAGTTGCCTTTGTTTTCCCGCCCTCCCACCCTTTTCCTTCAAGGAATCAGATGTCTTAACCAAGTATCCTTTTATTGATGGGAAGCCTCTCCATCCTTTTCTGTCAATGTTCTTATCTGGTGATTCTCAGGAAGATACTAACGGAGCCTTAACTTCATCATTATTCGTTCTCTTTCTTCTCCGATGGACTCAAGTCAAGCTTGCAGTGTTGATCTTATTCATTTCCTTGTTTCAAATGCTTTCTCATGCCGATGGAGCTCGTAATCATTCAGCTCTTGCTATTCATTTGTTCCGGAGTGTTGAACATATCTTAGAAGATTTGTGCTTTCCATTCTCAATCCGTTCAAGGGATTTTGAGGTTGTTATCTCATTCAAGCCATTTAATTCAATCGGTGTAATCTCTCTTTCAAGCAATCTTTCCAACGGTGTATCTTTTGAGTGGGCCCTAACCCACAGGTCTTTTCCCAGGATCTTACCTGACTCTTCTAATCTTCCCGGAGTTACTCTCATTTTTTTCCAAGTTTGACGTGAGAGTGAGTTATCATCAGTCAAATGCCTTCTCCAAGATTTTTCGCATTCTTTTCATCATTGGTTCAACCTTTCTAATTTTCATCCCGGAGTATCTCAACAATTTATGGTGGTGTTTCTTGTCATCATTCTCAACATTTGAAGACCGAAGCAGAGTTTTTCCTCCAAATCTTATCCGTTCTCTCAAGATTCATGGTTCTAGCTTCATGCCATCCTCTCATAATTGTTTGCGATTGTGAGAATTCTTTTCACCCATCCGGAGCATTTCAGGAGTCTTTTCAGTTTGATTCTCCGGAGCCCATCATCTCAGAATTATTCATTCCAGCTTTCAGCTCTCGTTCTCCAAATCTTACCGGTGCACCATTCAAGTATTCTCTAATCAGCTCATGATCTCTTCGTTCTATTGTATCAAATTCCCTCAAGTATTTTCTCGCGTTCTTTAATTCTTACGGTGTTTCGTCCTCTTTTCTTCAATTGTTTTCAATTCTCGCGGTGGTTCATTCAAGATCTCTCTTCCTTCGTTATCATATCAATTTATTCGTTGTTTCAATCCTACCGGTGGTTCAATGAAGACCTTCCCAAGTTTGCGCAATATCTATCTTAATTCTTTCTACGAGAATAAGTAGTATGCAAAATCCGTTGCTTGTCATCAATCTAAATTGGTAAAGGCTAAGCATAATGTAATTCTTATTCTTGTTTCATCCAAGTGATTAATTCCTTATTCCGGAGATTCATCAAAATTCTTGATCTCATTTGTTCATTTTTCTTTCCGGAGCTCCAAGTTATTTCAATTATATCATTTCAAAGCTTCATCTAATCATTGCAAGGCTTCTCCCGGAGTTCTTTTCAACTTTCCCTTTCATTTGATCATTCTTTTATTACCGCAGTTCTTCATGAAGGCTCTACATGGTGCTTCGTCAAGGATTCCTTTCATTCTTCAATTGTTCTTCAAGATTTCTCTTGGAGTCAAGATCCGTCAAGCTATACTCTTAAATAAACATGGTGTTCAACACATGTCTTGTTTTGAGGAGTTCAAGCATTCTTCATCTTGCATTCCAAAGTGCAATTCTTCCTACCTTATCTTTTGAGGTGGGGTTATGTCATTCTTGATAATTTCCCTTCGTGTTTCATGATTCACAAGTTTTCAAGAGTGACATATTTAAATCCATCATTTTATCTTTGTTCAAGAGATTTTTTCAACCAATCAATCTTTTTGTTGGAGTTGTATTAGGTTATATTTTCACCTATAGCCTTCCCTAAGGAATGTAGCTATTTGTGGTGTTTATCAATGATCCAATTTTCTCGTTCTCATCTTGGCGAAGAAGTTTTTCATCGCCTTGGTGCTCTCACTCAAATCAATGGCTTCCTTTCATGGCCGTTTGTCACCTCATAATGTTGGGATGTTTCCATAAGCCCGCTACAAGCTTATTCTTTTCATTGTTGGTTTTCCAACAACTCCGTTATAACCTTCTTCGAAGGGTGCTTTCCAAGCTCATTTGTGGCAGAAGTTGGCATTTTCTTCTCCATTCCTTTATTCCAATGATCTATCTTCTATATTTTCTTCTGGAGGCATGGTGATGTTGCTCTCTTCACTCATCCTCTCGAATTGTGGATCGTGTTCTTTTCATGCTTATCCATTTAACCGGAGTGTCGTGTCCTCTTTTCGAGTTCTTCCCGCTTTGCCAAGTTTTGCTTCTCTTTTCTACTGGAGTGCTGCCTGCATTCTTTCGTTCTCATTCCTTGTTTATCTCGTTTCGACCAGAGTGGTTCCAATTCCTTCTTGTCCATTGTACTCGTCATTCATAGCTTTGCAACCTCCAACATTCACATGGTGTTCCTTGTTTCTCTTTTCTATCGGTGTGGTCATATTCTTTTGGTTCTTGAAGCTCTTATTTCATGTCTTTCAACCTACAAGGTTCTCGAATGTTCCTTGTTCCTCTTTTCTAACAGAGTGTTTTCAACTTTGTTCGTCTTCGTTGTATTCTTTCTTTCAAATTGTCCAACCTCTCAAGGTTCGTGGTTTCACTCGTTTATCGAAGAAGCAACTTTGTTTTACCTCTTCCTCTTCCGTTTCTCTCCGGTGCCATCCTAGATCTCGGGACGAGATCCTCTTGTAGTGGTGGAGTGTTGTAACGCCCCGAGACCGACGCTCTAGAAGACTTCCATGTATTTCGTTGTCGCCGTGTGATTTATTTATTTGTTGCATTCATCATTGCATCATCCGCATTGCATCCGCATGTTTTCTTAAACTCATGGTTCGTTCGTAGTTGCCGCGTTCCCCCCTTGCCTTCGTTGACTGTTTCAGATCTATCAAATTTTCGCTTCCCTCTTGACCGTGACCGCCTAACCCCTCCTTGCGCAGTGCATAGACCCCTCGCCCGTGTCCAAAAGTTCCCTGAACCGCTCGGTCGTGACTGTTGCATTCAGATCATCCCCTAACATCTATAAAACATCTTCGGTTTCTTCTTTGACTCTCCTAACCTATTTATCTCGGACCATCCGATTATAATCGGAGGGACCGAATAGCCCCTAAACTAATCTACCTGCTATATATACACCGGACCAAACTCTAGCCTAACCCTAAAATTTAGGAAGTTTGTCCCTGCCGCCGCCGCACTCATCTCCCCGATCAAAAATCCGCCTCATTTTCAACACCAGACCAACCCATCGCCTCCACTCCCGATCCACGCACCTGCTCCTCTCCTTCCGCGCTAGCCAATCCCGCAGCCTCCTTCCAATCCGGCCAACAACCTCTCTGCTCGAGCCCCCAACCACCAGCGATCGGAGGACCGCTCCTCCAACCAGAACCCCAGTGCCTGCAGCAGCGCCCGAGCGGTCCTCACCTCGTCGGTGCACCCCGCCTCCATTCCGGCGCCGGGAACGGAACCCCCGCGCCCGGATCTCACCGCCGTGTCACCCGTCCGAGCTCCGGCGAGCCCAGCCACCTGGACCGTACCCCGTCGACCCCTGCAGCAGGACCAGGTCACGACGCCCTGCCCTTCACCTCTCCCTTCTGCTCTATTCTCTCCTCACCGTCACCTCTCTCTCCCTCTCCAGGAACTTCTCCATGGCGCCATGGCCACCGTCCTTGCGTCCCGCCTCGTCGTCGATCCGGCTGGATCTGGACGGGAGCATGCTCCTCCGCCCGTTTTCCTCGCCCGCGCCAAGTCCCTGCTGCCGTACCTTCGCCAAGTCCCTGCCGCTGCCATCTGCTTCCCCTGCAATGAGAAGAGCCGCCACCGCCTCGACCTCCTCCTCGCCGAAGTCCTGCACAAGCCGCTGCCGCGAGTCGTCCTCAACGCCTTGCCCGCCTCCGGTCGATCAGCCGGCGAGCCCAGTCGCCGGTGAAGCCCCGCAGGTCGCCGTGTGCCCCTGCTCCTCCTTCTCTTTTCCCCTCTTCCTCCCTGACCCTTTCTCGCGCCCGTGTCCTGTAGGAGCGCGTCGCGTAGCCGCCGCCCGAATCCACCGCCTACTGCCGTCCTGGACCTCACGTCGGCTGCATCCCGCGCCGCCGCTGACTTCCCCTGCTCTCGCTACGCTCGTTCTGTTCGAGCGTTGACCACAGGCCGCTCCAAGGCACCAAGGCCCAGCTCCCTGGAGCCCAATGTGAGCAGCCACCAGCCCCTCCAGATTCGGCCTGTAGACTTTTTTTCCCGTGCTGCGATTTTAGGATTATTCCAGGAATTACAGTTTTACAGAAAACCCTCAAACATCATGCATATAATAACTTAATAACCATGCATCATTTGTAAAAACATTATATATGAAAAATGCTCAGAATTTCATCTAGTTTCATAATATGCAACTTTCATCCATGTTTAAAATATTTAAATTGCTGTTTGCATTAATTTTCTTAAATCCCATGTTAGAATGATTTATTTCATAACTAAATAACCGTAGCTCCAAATTTTATAAACTTTATATGTAAATGGGGTAGGAAAATGCATAGTTTAACATGTTGCACTTTATTTTCCTGTTTAAAAACAATAAAATATGGTTTTAGGCAGAACAGTACCAAATCTAACATACGCACATGAGGATTTTCCGGAATTGTTGTTTGTTATTTCGGGCCTCATTTAAACTTGCCTAAATAGTTAGTTTACTTATGCTTCACCTCTTGCCATGTTAATCAACATTTAATATTGTTGAGTACATAAATGGGAGAGAACTAAATAAGTCATGTGGTGTTTCGTCAATATCCAACTCATTGCATATTGAGCTCCACTTAATTTGGAGTGTTGTTTGTTGCACTTTGCCATGCCATGCCTTATTTAAATGGGCTTGCATCATACTTGATTGTGCATCATGCCATGTTTATGCTTGTTGGTTTACCATGTTGCTTGCTTCTTTCCAGTTTGCGTCTCTCGTTATCTTCGGTTTCATTCCGGAGTT
Organism: Aegilops tauschii subsp. strangulata; assembly: GCF_002575655.3. NCBI lineage: Eukaryota > Viridiplantae > Streptophyta > Magnoliopsida > Poales > Poaceae > Aegilops > Aegilops tauschii. Next base: position 96,194,394 of record NC_053040.3, on the reverse strand, counting down.
GTGAGGATTCGTTCGCCTATGTCCGTTTATCTTCTTCATGGACTCGTTCTTCTTCCTTGTGGGATTTCAGGCAAGATGACCATACCCTCGAAATCACTTCTATCTTTGCTTGCTAGTTGTTCGCTCTATTGCTATGCCGCGCTACCTACCACTTGTTATATCATGCCTCCCATATTGCCATGTCAAGCCTCTAACCATCCTTCCTATCAAACCGTTGTTTGGCTATGTTACCGCTTTTGCTCAGTCCCTCTTATAGTGTTGCTAGTTGCAGGTGAAGATGAAGTTTGTTCCATGTTGGGACATGGATATTGTTGGGATATCACGATATATCTTATTTTAATTAATGCATCTATATACTTGGTAAAGCGTGGAAGGCTCGGCCTTATGCCTGGTGTTTTGTTCCACTCTTGCCGCCCTAGTTTCTGTCATACCGGTGTTATGTTCCTTGATTTTGCGTTCCTTACACGGTTGGGTGATTTATGGGACCCCCTTGACAGTTCGCTTTGAATAAAACTCCTCCAGCAAGGCCCAACCTTGGTTTTAACATTTGCCACCTAAGCCTTTTTCCTTGGGTTCTGCAGACTCAAGGGTCATCTTTATTTACCCCCCGGGCCAGTGCTCCTTCGAGTGTTGGTCCAAACCGAGCGATGTCCGGCGCCCCCTGGGCAACCAGGGTCTATGCCAACCCGACGTCTGGCTCATCCGGTGTGCCCTGAGAACGAGATATGTGCAGCTCCTATCGGGATTTGTCGGCACATTCGGGCGGCTTTGCTGGTCTTGTTTTACCATTGTCGAAATGTCTTGTAAACCGGGATTCCGAGACTGATCGGGTCTTCCCGGGAGAAGGAATATCCTTCGTTGACCGTGAGAGCTTATAATGGGCTAAGTTGGGACACCCCTGCAGGGTATAACCTTTCGAGAGCCGTGCCCGCGGTTATGTGGCAGATGGGAATTTGTTAATATCCGGTTGTAGAGAACTTGACACTCGACTTAATTAAAACGCATCAACCGCGTGTGTAGCCGTGATGGTCTCTTTTCGGCGGAGTCCGGGAAGAGAACACGGCTTTTGGGTTATGTTTGACGTAAGTAGGAGTTCGGGATCACTTCTTGATCATTACTAGTTGACGACCGTTCCCTTGCTCCTCTTCTCGCTCTTATTTGCGAATGTTAACCACCATATATGCTTAGTGCTTGCTGCAGCTCCACCTCACTACCCTTTCCTACCCATAAGCTTAAATAGTCTTGATCTCGCGAGTGTGAGATTGCTGAGTCCTCGTGACTCACAGATTCTACCAAAACAGTTGCAGGTGCCGATGATACCAGTGCAGGTGATGCAACCGAGCTCAAGTGGGAGTTCGACGAGGACCTTGGTCGTTACTATGTTTCTTTTCCTGTTGATCAGTAGTGGAGCCCAGTTGGGATGATCGGGGATCTAGCATTTGGGGTTATCTTCTTTTCATTTGGATTTGACCGTAGTCGGTCTATGTGTGGATTTTGGATGATGTATGAATTTATTTATGTATTGTGTGAAGTGTTGATTGTAAGCCAACTCTTTATCCCATTCTTGTTCATTACATGGGATTGTGTGAAGATGACCCTTCTTGCGACAAAACCACAATGCGGTTATGCCTCTAAGTCGTGCCTCGACACGTGGGAGATATAGCCGCATCATGGGCGTTACAGTATTCGTCTTTGATTGCCTTGTCAATGTGAAATTTTATTTTGAGGTAAGTTAGATGATAGTAACCTAATCTGGTTAGAAATGGCTCTAACATATGGCACTTCTCTCTTTTTTCAAGTTGAAGAAACACCCAAAGATGGATATGGAAAATGTGCACCTGTGTGACCCACTAGATCCAATTGAATGCCTCGAGTTCCATCTAAAAAAATTGGTGTTTGAAAATTACAAAGGCCGTGACCAAGATGGCGACTTTGCCAAATTCTTTATTTTGAACGCAAAAGTGCTGAAGGAAATCAAATTTTCAAGCCCTAAGGGCAACGATATTAAATGGGTGGCCGATCAACACTGGCTGCTACAAGTGGAAGATAGAGCTTCTCGAGATGTTGAACCTTAATTCAGAAGTGAGTTTGGCTGTTTGGGTAACACCAAGCATATTCATGATTTATTGGATGATCCCTTCGACTGCTCGTGTTGTAGAATTGAATGTGATGTTCTTTCCGGTGAAGCATGTCCATGATTTGTCAATGGACGATCTTTTCAAGTCCTTATCTCATAGACAGTGTTAATATATGTAAGTGCATCTAGTGCCCCTTAGTGATTTTTGGTGTATTGAAGACTTACAGGTTAAGGGACTGATGCGTTTGTGAGTGTACACAGGTCTATAAGTCTATGAGGAGTTTGATATTTACAGGAAAAGTCGACCCCTAAAAATGAATGTCTTCGACTGAAGACTTTGGATTTCTGAAGACTTTCTGAAGACTTTGAATGTGAAGAAATTGGTGTGACCATGAAGACTTGGTATTCATACGAGGAACATGAAGCGTGAAGACTTTTGTTTTCGTAGTTTCATTTTCTCTTTCTTGTGTCATAGGAAACACCGTACTGTTAAAGGGGGTCGAGGAAATACTAAGGAAAAATTTCCAAGTGATGCTCATCTCAAAATCCTACACCTACCAATCCCTTCGAGTGAAGCCATTGGAAATCTCATACAGCTCAGTCAATTTCTTCAGTGATAGAGACGAAGTTCTTCTGGTCTCTGAGGAATTTGTTCTGACTAAGGAGTTAGGAATTCTCTAGTGCGGATTGCCTACAAGTGAGGAACATGATAGCCCTGAGGAGTTTGAGCCTCAAATTTCCAACCGTTGTTGTGCTACGCGCCAGCTGTCCCAAAATATCTACCCACCTAACGGTCATATCATTGAAGGGCATTTATGTCTTATCATGTCGGGCTGCTCCCTAGGCTATAAATAGCCGCCCCCTACAACCACTAGCTGGTTGGCTGCTCCGAGAGAAACTGACACTTGTCATTTGAGAGCATCCCATCCTCCGAGGACTTTGAGTGAAAATCATCAAGTGAGGAAAACCCATACCCAAACACCTACAAACCTAAAGTGATTGAGCATCACTAAAGAGATTGATCCTGTGTAGATCCGACGCTTGTTACCTTTGAAGACTGTGCATCTTCCAGACGGTTAGGCGTCATGGTCTGAGCATCCAAGAGGAAATTGTGGATCGCCGAGTGACCGAGTTTGTGAAGGCTTGGAAGTCACCTGAAGACTTACCACGAGTGATTGGGCGAGGTCGGTGTGACCTTATCTCAAGGAGAATACGGTGAGGACTGTGTGTCCGGGACTGGGTGTCCTCAGGTTTAATACCTAGCCGCTCCAACCAGACGTACAACTGTCACGGCAGTTGGAACTGGTCTACCAAATCACTGTCTTCACCAAGCCTACTTGTTCTATTTCCTCATCTCTTCCATTTCCTCATTACTGTGTTGTGTGCTTGTTCATATCTGTTTGAAGACTTTGAATGAAGACTTTCTCAATTTCCTCGGTTCAATTTCTTCAGTCTGTTTGTCTTCATCCAATTTTATCTTGTGTTTACGCTTTCTGTACTCTGTGCTTGTTTTCATTTCATCATGATGACCATGCTTATGTTCTTTTATGTTTGCATCTGAGTACTTATTCCGCTGCAAGTAGTTCTTCGCTTAGGAATTTCCTCACCCTGAAATTCCTTAGTGAAGAATTCATAAAAATTGCCTATTCACCCCCCTCTAGTCGATATAACGCACTTTCAATTGGTATCAGAGCAAGGTACTCCCTTGTTCTGTGTGATTTTGATCTAACCACCTGGAGTTTTAGTTATGTCGACTGCAGGAACGAAGACTGTGTCATGCCCCATCTTTGACGGTCATGATTATCCCAAGTGGAAGGCCATGATGAAGAAGCGACTCATGGCGATGAACAGCGAGCTGTGGACCGTCCCTGAGATTGGTCTTACCGATCTGTGCAAAATGGAGGAAGCTGATGACATTCGCAAGTACACTCTTCTCAACCTCACGGCAAAGGACATCATTTGCTCCTGCCTGTCTCAAAATTAGTTCAGGAACATTATGCATCTCAGCCATGCAAAACTCATCTGGGACCGACTCTCTGAGGTCTATGAAGGTCATAGATCTGACCGTGATCCCTGGTTTGAGGATCTCACGGTATCGCGCAAGGCTATGACTTTTGAGCCAAAATCATCATCCTCTGAACCATGCCTTATGGCAAAAGGTGCCAAGGTAACTGAATGCTACCTATCTGAGTCCAGTGATGATCAATCTGGTGATGAATTTGGACCCAGCTATACCAAACTTGCTTCCCTTGCCACTAAAAAACAAAGAGCTTTGGAAAAAGTTCAATACATGCTGGATAAGAGCGATGATATGTTGGGTGAAGAAATGGATCAGTCGAAAGCTTTGGCTGAAAGTCTTCAGAGACTTCAGACTAAGTTTGATAATCTTCAAAGTCATCATAACACTCTCTTATTTGATCATGAGAAGCTTTCTTATGAATTTCTTCAAAGAAAGCAAGATCTTGAAAAGCTAAGGGAGAGTTATGAAGATCTTCAGAAGGAGCATGATTCATTACTTGCTCAACAAATCAGCGCTGCTCAGGAAGAATTCATTCCTCCATGTTTGAAGTGCATTGAACGTGAATCTGCTAATTCTTCACCTGAATGTTCAAATGCTTCTACTGCTACAAATTATTCACCTGTCTCTGCTATCACTAATTCCTCATCTGAGGATATTGCTAGTATCACTCACGATGCAGGGCTAAAGGAATTGTATATGACAGGCATGTACAAAAGCCTCAAAGGGCATCAGGCTCTTTGTGATGTGCTTAAAAAGTAGATCCTCAACAGCAACCCTAGGAAAGAGGGTATCGCCTTTGAGAGGAAACTCAGCGCTGATGCAACATACTGGAAGCCTGAGCAGTACCCCAAAACCTCATGGGTTGCTGCAAAGGGACCTCCAGTAGATCCATCTACTTTATCTGGCTTTACATGTGAATCTCCTCATTCTACTGATGAGTCATTTGACTCAAACTATAAGTTGTTCAAAATCAGAATGGTGAAGTATTTGCTAGATATGTTGGCACTAACTACAGGAACGGTTCTCCTATGAAGAAAATATGGGTTCCCAAAAGGTGCCTTGAAAATCTTTAGGTGAATGTCATCATGACACCACCTGTGAAGAATAGGAACCCCAGATCAAATTCTTCATATGGACCAAATTCTTCACATGGATCCAAGTCCTCATATGGACCGAATTCCTCACATGGATCAAATTCCTCAAAAGGATCAAAGTCCTCATATGAACATCATCGTGCTAACGCTTCTGTTTCGCAGGGAAGAACTAAGGGCTATGAATATCAGCATTATTCCTCTAACCATTATGTTCATAAGTCCTCGAAGAATTTCTCTGCTTATTCATATGGTTACCCTAACTCCTCTTATGTGAAACGAAGTGGACTGGCTTCTATGCCACCGTTCTCTTATGGAGCTCGCAGAATGATGAACTCTTTGCCACCCCTTCAGATGTGGGTAGTGAAGAAAAAGAACTAATCTCTTATGCAGGGTCAGGTCTCCAGACGTTCTTAAACGTCTGAAGAATTTGCTGGAGACCTGAATATGCTTGAAAGGACGCAAGCTAATCATGAAGAAATGAATTTTCATTTCTCACGTCCTCATTCTGTTTTATCTATTCCATTGCTTGATGAAATTGATCTGATGAAATTGATGTCATATTCTTCACTGATGAAGTATATGAGTTCGTAAGCTGCACTAATTCATCTGCAGGATGATCAACACAAAGCCACTGAATAGGTCCTCGATAGTGGATGTACAAATCACATGACTGGTGACAAGAATCTATTAATGGGCGCTCCCTTATCTCCATTGCATCTGAAGCATATCACCTACACTGACAAAGGAAAGAAGCAAGGTATTGGGTCTCGGTAAGGTTGCGATCTCAAAGGATCGACACATGGACAAAGTCATGCTTGTCGAGTCCTTAGGATTCAACCTCATGTCAGTCTCAATGCTTTGTGATCTTGATATGGTTGTTGTCTTTGGCAAGTATCGTTGTGTTGTGATCATGGAAGCTAACCATTCCAAAGTCTTCGAAGGCTTTAGGAGAGGAGATCTGCATATTGTTGATTTCTCTACAGGACCACAACCAGCTATATGTCTTCTTGCAAAAGCTTCTGAAGGCTGGCTATGGCATCGACGACTTGATCATGCTGGCATGAGGAACTTGCACACGCTCGCGAAGAAGAAGCATGTCATTGGCATTGAGAATGTCAAATTCCTCAAGGATCACTTGTGCGGAGCCTGTGAAGCTGGAAAGATGACCAAGGCCAGGCATCCAGCGAAGACTATCATGACTACCACTCAACCATTTGAATTGCTTCACATGGATCTCTTTGGTCCTAACCATTATTTTGCATTCACTAATGAAGCCTCTCTATATGGCTTTGTCATTGTTTTTGATTACTCTCGTTACACATGGGTGCATATTGTCACTTACAAACGTGAAGTGCAGGAAGTCTTCAAACGATTTTCCTCGAGGGCTTCAACCAACTTTGGTGTGAAGACAAAGCACATCAGAAGTGACAATGGAACTAAGTTCAAGAATACTGGTCTTGATGACTATCTTGATGAACTTGGTATTACTCATGAGTTATCCGCTCCTTATACTCCTCAGCAAAATGGCATCGTGGAGCGCAAGAATAGGACTCTTGTTGAGATGGCTCGCACTATGCTTGATGAATACAAGACGCCTCGTCATTTCTAGATTGAGGCAATTGATACTGCATGCCATATCATCAACAGGGTATATCTTCACAAATTATTCAAGAAGACCGCATATGAACTCCTCACTCACAAGAAACCCAATGTGAGTTATTTCAAAGTCTTCGGTGCTAAATGTTGGATTAGAGATCCTCATCACAATTCTAAATTTGCACCGAAAGCACATGAAGGTTTTATGCTTGGTTACGGAAAGGACTCGCACACCTACAGTCTTCAACAACGTCCACCACAAAGTTGTTGAAACTATAGATGTGCGGTTCGATGAAACTAATGGCTCGCAAAGAGAGCACCTACCTCCTGTGCTAGATGAAAAATCACCTGAGGAAACCATCAAGTTCGAGGCTACAGAGGATGTCATTCCTACCAAAGAATCTGCTGAAGAAGTCATTCCAGAACGTGAAGAACATCATGCTGGTGCACATGAGGAAAATGGTGCTGAAGAAAATGCTGATCCAATTCCTCAACGACAACCTGCTCATCCTCGCGTTGCAAATGAAGTGCAGATTGAGAAAATCATCAGCGACATCAACGCACCAGGTCCTCTCACACGCTCAAAATCTTCACATTTATCTAACTTTTGTGGCACTTTGCTTTTGTCTCTATCACACAGCCCACTAAGGTAGATGAAGCATTTCTGGAGCCTGAGTGGATTCAAGCTATGCAAGAGGAATTACATCAATTCGAGCTCAACAACGTCTGGGAACTGGTCAAACGTCCAGATCCTCGCAAGCACAATATCATTGGCACAAAGTGGATCTACCGCAACAAGGAAGATGAAAATGGCCTTGTGGTGGGGAATAAGGCACGGCTTTTTTTAGCTCAAGGCTACACACAGGTTGAAGGAATTGATTTCGATGAAACTTTTGCACCTGTTGCTAGACTTGAGGCTATTCGCATATTACTTGCTTATGCTAACCATCATATTATCATCTTATATCAAATGGATGTGAAAAGTGCATTCCTCAATGGTAAGCTTGAGGAAGAAGTATATGTTGCTCAACCCCCAGGTTTTGAAGATCCAAAGCATCCTGACAAAGTCTTCAGACTCAATAAGGCCCTCTATGGCCTCAAGCAGGCCCCTCGGGCGTGGTATGATACTTTGAAGGAATTCCTCATGAAGAAAGGCTTCAAACCCGGTTCACTTGACCCAACTCTTTCACTAAAACCTATGATGATGAATTATTCGTGTGCCAAATATATGTTGATGATATTATCTTTGGTAGTACTGACCAACGTTGTAGTGATGAATTTGCCTATATGATGAGTGAAGAATATCAAATGTCTATGATGGGAGAATTGTAATTCTTCTTAGGTCTTCAAATTCGTCAACAGCGCAATGGCATATTCATATCTCAGGAGAAATACCTCAAGGATGTATTGAGGAAATTCGGCATGCAAGATTGCAAAGGCGTCAAAATCCCTATGCCCACAAATGGCCATCTATGGACTGATGAAAATGGTATTGACTTCGATCAAAAGTTATACCGCTCCATAATTGGCTCTTTATTGTATTTATGTGCATCTAGGCCAGATATTATGCTTAGTGTTTGCATGTGTGCCTGATTTCAAGCAACACCGAAGGAATCACACCATAAGGTTGTGAAGCATATTCTTTGATATCTAGCTCACACACCAACACTTGGATTATGGTATCCCAAGGGCTCGGCTTTTGATCTCATTGGATATTCAGACTTTGACTATGCTGGTGATCGTGTGGACCACAAGTCAACATCAGGCACATGCCATTTCCTTGGACGATCCTTAGTCTGTTGGTCCTCGAAGAAACAGAACTGCGTATCACTGTCTACTGCTGAAGCTGAGTACATTGCTGCTGGTTCTTGCTGTGCTCAATTGCTATGGATGAAGCAAACCCTCAAGGACTACGGCGTCAACATGAAGAATGTGCCTCTCTACTGTGACAATGAAAGTGACATCAAGATTGCTCATAACCCAGTTCAGCACTCGAAGACAAAGCACATTCAGATTTGTCATCATTTTCTTCGTGATCATGTGTTGAAGGGCGACATCTCTATCGAGCATGTGAAGACTGAAGAACAGCTAGCCGATATCTTCACAAAGCCCTTGGATGAGAAGAGATTTAGCAAGTTGCAGTGTGAGCTAAATATCCTAGAATCTTCTAATGTCCTTTGAAAAGGACACACATCCTAACACTTGTGCAAAATTGATGACTTAGATGTGCAACACACGAAGAAACATTTTTCTTCAATCAATGAAGACTAACACTCTAAGTGCGAAGAAATTAACAAAGAATTTGATTCTCAGAGCCCTACGACAATTGTATCAGGTGTCTGAAATCATCATTCTTATACGGTGGGTCACGCCACCACCAAAAGTTGAAAATTTTCAATTTGAGTTTTTTTAAAATTCCTCATTTGCTCAATTTCTTCAACTTTTCGATGTCTTCACTCTTTCCGTTGTTGTTCTTCATTGGCTATATGTGTGTGTGTGTGTGCGTGTGTGTGTGTGTGTGTGTGTGTGTTTATGTCCTCTTTAGCATTCACTTATTACTATTTCTTCAAGCTGTTTTTCTGCTAAGTGAATGTGATCGGACCCTTCCCCCTCTATGCTAAACTCAACCCAGTCTATTCACAAATTCTTCATATGCGTTCTATTTGAATCTCGTTCAAAATCTTCACTGTGTCCTTGTCAGCTAAAGACTTTGCGAACGAAACATTAAAATTATCTTATCTGATTTTTTGGCTTTTGCCGCTCATACCGTTCCACATTCCATGATGGATTTATCTATTCACCCACGATCTCGCACGATCGCCACCTCTCAGTACGTGGGTGACACATGTCATGCGAATGAGAAGGGTCAGGGGCACGTTCGTCCAATTTCCTTGGACGAGCGGTTTTTCACCTCGGCTATAAATACCCCTCCCCTCCTCTCTTCGTCTTTACTCCGCTCTGAAGGAAATACGCCCTAGAGGCAATAATAAAGTTATTATTTATTTCCTTATTTCATGATAAATGTGTATTATTCATGCTAGAATTGTATTAACCGGAAACATGATACATGTGTGAATACATAGACAACCAGAGTGTCACTAGTATGCCTCTACTTGACTAGCTCGTTAATCAAAGATGGTTATGTTTCCTGGCCATAGACATGAGTTGTCATTTGATTAACGGGATCACATCATTAGGAGAATGATGTGATTAACTTGACCCGTTCCGTTATCTTACCACTTGATCATTTAGTATGTTGCTATTGCTTTCTTCATGACTTATACATGTTCCTATGACTATGAGATTATGCAACTCCCGTTTACCGGAGGAACACTTTGTGTGCTACCAAACATCACAATGTAACTGGGTGATTATAAAGGTGCTCTATAGGTGTCTCCGAAGGTACTTGTTGGGTTGGCGTATTTCGAGATTAGGATTTGTCACTCCGATTGTCGGAGAGGTATCTCTAGGCCCACTCAGCAATGCACATCACTATAAGCCTTGCAAGCATTGTAACTAATGAGTTAGTTGCGAGATGATGTATTACGGAACAAGTAAAGAGACTTGCCGGTAACGAGATTAAACTAGGTATTGAGATACCGACGATCGAATCTCGGGCAAGTAACATACTGATGACAAAGGTAACAACGTATGTTGTTATGCGGTTTGACCGATAAAGATCTTCGTAGAATATGTAGGAGCCAATATGATCATCCAGGTTCCGCTATTGGTTATTGACCGGAGACGTGTCTCGGTCATGTCTACATTGTTCTCGAACCCGTAGGGTCGGCACGCTTAAAGTTTCGGTGACGATTGTATTATGAGTTTTTGTGTTTTGATGTACCGAAGGTTGTTAGGAGTCCTGGATGAGATCGGGGACATGACGAGGAGTCTCGAAATGGTCGAGACATAAAGATCGATATATTGGACGACTATATTCGGACATCAGAAAAGTTCCGAGTGATTCGGGTATTTTTTGGAGTACCGGAGAGTTACGGGAATTCGTATTGGGCCTTAATGGGCCATACGGGAAAGGAGAGAAAGGCCTCAAAGGGTGGCCGCACCCCTCCCCATGGACTGGTCCGAATTGGACTAGGGAGGGGGGCGCCCCCTTTTGGGGATCGTAGCAGAATTTTAAAATGTTCCTACGCTCACCAAGATCCATCTATGGAGTATACTAGCAACGAGGGGAAAGGAGTGCATCTACATACCCTTGTAGATCGCGAGCGGAAGCGTTCCAATGAACGAGGTTGATCGAGTCGTACTCGCCGTGATCCAAATCACCGATGACCGAGTGCCGAACGGACGGCACCTCCGCGTTCAACACACGTACGGAGCAGCGACGTCTCCTCCTTCTTGATCCAGCAAGGGGAAAGGAGAGGTTGATGGACATCCAGCAGCACGACGGCGTGGTGGTGGATGTAGCGGAGTCTCGGCAGGGCTTCGCCGAGCTTCTGCGAGAGGGAGAGGTGTTGCAGGGGAGGACGGAGGCGCCCAAGGCTGTTCTACTGCTGCCCTCCCTCCCCCCTTTATATAGGCCCCTGGGAGGGGGGGCGCCGGCCAGGGACCCATCTAGATGGGGGGCGGCGGCCAGGGGGGAGACTTGCCCCCCAAGGCAAGTGGGGCGCCCCCCCACCCTAGGGTTTCCAACCCTAGGCGCAGGGGGGAGGCCCATGGGGGGTGCCCCAGCCCACTAAGGGCTGGTTGCCTTCCCACTTCAGCCCATGGGGCCCTCCGGGATAGGTGGCCCCACCCGGTGGACCCCCGGGACCCTTCCGGTGGTCCCGGTACAATACCGGTGACCCCCGAAACATTCCCGGTGGCCGAAACTTGACTTCCTGTATATAATTCTTCACCTCCGGACCATTCCGGAACTCCTCGTGACGTACGGGATCTCATCCGGGACTCCGAACAAATTTCGGGTTTCCGCATACTCATATCTCTACAACCCTAGTGTCACCGAACCTTAAGTGTGTAGACCCTACGGGTTCGGGAGACATGCAGACATGACCGAGACGCCTCTCCGGTCAATAACCAACAGCGGGATCTGGATACCCATGTTGGCTCCCACATGTTCCACCTATGATCTCATCGGATGAACCATGATGTCGAGGATTCAATCAATCCCGTATACAATTCCCTTTGTCAAACGGTATGTTACTTGCCCGAGATTCGATCGTCGGTATCCCAATACCTTGTTTAATCTCGTTACCGGAAAGTCTCTTTACTCGTACCGCAATGCATGATCCACATTGAGCTCATTATGATGATGCATTACCGAGTGGGCCCAGAGATACCTCTCCGTCATACGGAGTGACAAATCCCAGTCTCGATCCGTGCCAACCCAACAGACACTTTTGGAGATACCCGTAGTGTACCTTTATAGTCACCCAGTTACGTTGTGACGTTTGGCACACCCAAAGTGCTCCTACGGTATCCGGGAGTTGCACGATCTCATGGTCTAAGGAGAAGATACTTGACATTGGAAAAGCTCTAGCAAACGAACTACACGATCTTTGAGCTATGCTTAGGATTGGGTCTTGTCCATCACATCATTCTCCTAATGATGTGATCCCGTTATCAATGATATCCAATGTCCATAGTCAGGAATCCATGACTATCTGTTGATCAACGAGCTAGTCAACTAGAGGCTTACTAGGGACACGTTGTGGTCTATGTATTCACACATGTATTACGATTTCCGGATAACACAATTATAGCATGAACAATAGACAATTATCATGAACAAAGAAATATAATAATAACCATTTATTATTGCCTCTAGGGCATATTTCCAACAGTCTCCCACTTGCACTAGAGTCAATAATCTAGTTACATTGTGATGAATCGAACACCCATTGCATCCTAGTGTTGATCATGTTTTGCTCTAGGGAGAGGTTTAGTCAACGGATCTGCTACGTTCAGGTCCGTATGTACTTTACAAATATATATGTCTCCATTTTGAACACTTTCACGAATGGAGTTGAAGCGACGCTTGATATGCCTGGTCTTCCTGTGAAACCTGGGCTCCTTCGCAAGGGCAATAGCTCCAGTGTTGTCACAAAAGAGAGTCATCGGGGCCGACGCATTGGGAATCACCCCTAGGTCGGTAATGAACTCCTTCATCCAGACTGCTTCCTGTGCTGCCTCCGAGGCTGCCATGTACTCCGCTTCACATGTAGATCCCGCCACGACGCTTTGCTTGCAACTGCACCAACTTACTGCTCCTCCATTCAAAATATACACGTATCCGGTTTGTGACTTCGAGTCATCCAGATCTGTGTCGAAGCTAGCGTCGACGTAACCCTTTACGACGAGCTCTTCGTCACCTCCATAAACGAGAAACATATCCTTAGTCCTCTTCAGGTACTTCAGGATATTCTTGACCGTTGTCCAGTGTTCCATGCCGGGATTACTTTGGTACCTTCCTACCAAACTTACGGCAAGGTTTACATCAGGTCTGGTATACAGCATGGCATACATAATAGACCCTATGGCCGAGGCATAGGGGATGACACTCATCTTTTCTCTATCTTCTGCCGTGGTCGGGCATTGAGCCGTGCTCAATTGCACACCTTGCAATACAGGCAAGAACCCCTTCTTGGACTGATCCATATTGAACTTCTTCAATATCTTGTCAAGGTACGTGCTCTGTGAAAGACCAATGAGGCGTCTTGATCTATCTCTATAGATCTTGATGCCTAATATATAAGCAGCTTCTCCAAGGTCCTTCATTGAAAAACACTTATTCAAATAGGCCTTTATACTTTCCAAGAATTCTATATCATTTCCCATCAATAGTATGTCATCCACATATAATAAGAGAAATTCTACAGAGCTCCCACTCACTTTCTTGTAAACACAGGCTCCTCCATAAGTCTGTGTAAACCCAAACGCTTTGATCATCTCATCAAAGCGAATGTTCCAACTCCGAGATGCTTGCACCAGCCCATAGATTGAGCGCTGGAGCTTGCATACTTTGTTAGCATTCTTAGGATCGACAATACCATCCGGCTGCATCATATACAATTCTTCCTTAAGGAAGCCGTTAAGGAATGCCATTTTGACGTCCATCTGCCATATCTCATAATCATAGTATGCGGCAATTGCTAACATGATTCGGACGGACTTCAGCTTCGCTACGGGTGAGAAAGTCTCATCGTACTCAACCCCTTGAACTTGTCGATAACCCTTAGCGACAAGTCGAGCCTTATAGATGGTCACATTACCATCCGCGTATGTCTTCTTCTTAAAGATCCATTTATTTTCTATGGCTCGCCGATCATCGGGCAAGTCAGTCAAAGTCCATACTTCGTTTTCATACATGGATCCTATCTCGGATTTCATGGCTTCTAGCCATTTGTCGGAATCCGGGCCCGCCATCGCTCTTCATAGTTTGAAGGTTCACCGTTGTCTAACAACATGATTTCCAGGACAGGGTTGCCGTACCACTCTGGTGCGGAACGTGTCCTTGTGGACCTACGAAGTTCAGCAGTAACTTGATCCGAAGCTTCATGATCATCATCATTAACTTCCTCCCCAGTCCGTGTAGGCACCACAGGAACATCTTCCCGCGCTGCGCTACTTTCCGGTTCGGAAGGGGTGACTATCACCTCATCAAGTTCCACTTTCCTCCCACTTACTTCCTTCGAGAGAAACTCTTTCTCCAGAAAGGACCCATTCTTGGCAACAAAGATCTTGCCTTCGGATCTGAGGTAGAAGGTATACCCAATGGTTTCCTTAGGGTATCCTATGAAGACGCATTTTTCCGACTTGGGTTCGAGCTTTTCAGGTTGAAGTTTCTTGACATAAGCATCGCATCCCCAAACTTTTAGAAACGACAGCTTAGGTTTCTTCCCAAACCATAATTCATACGGTGACGTCTCAACGGATTTCGACGGAGCCCTATTTAAAGTGAATGCGGCAGTCTCTAAAGCATAGCCCCAGAATGAGAGCGGTAAATCGGTAAGAGACATCATAGATCGCACCATATCCAATAGAGTGCGATTACGACGTTCGGACACACCATTTCGCTGAGGTGTTCCAGGCGGCGTGAGTTGTGAAACGATTCCACATTTCCTTAAGTGCGCACCAAATTCATGACTTAATATTCTCCACCACGATCTGATCGTAAGAATTTTATTTTTCTGTCACGTTGATTCTCAACCTCACTCCGAAATTCCTTGAACTTTTCAAAGGTTTCAGACTTGTGTTTCATTAGGTAGACATACCCATATCTACTTAAATCATCAGTGAGAGTGAGAACATAACGATATCCTCCGCGAGCCTCAACACTCATTGGACCGCACACATCGGTATGTATGATTTCCAATAAGTTGGTTGCTCGCTCCATTGTTTCGGAGAACGGAGTCTTGGTCATCTTACCCATGAGGCATGGTTCGCACGTGTCAAATGATTCGTAATCAAGAGACTCCAAAAGTCCATCTGCATGGAGCTTTTTCATGCGCTTGACACCAATGTGACCAAGGCGGCAGTGCCACAAGTATGTGGGACTGTCATTATCAACTTTACATCTTTTGGTATTCACACTATGAATATGTGTAACATCACGTTCGAGATTCATCAAGAATAAACCATTGACCAGCGGGGCATGACCATAAAACATATCTCTCAAATAAATAGAACAACCATTATTCTCGGATTTAAATGAGTAGCCATCTCGAATTAAACGAGATCCAGATACAATGTTCATGCTCAAAGCTGGCACTAAATAACAATTATTGAGGTTTAAAACTAATCCCGTAGGTAGATGCAGAGGTAGCGTGCCGACGGCGATCACATCGACCTTGGAACCATTCCCGACGCGCATCGTCACCTCGTCCTTTGCCAGTCTCCGTTTATTCCGCAGTGCCTGTTTTGAGTTACAAATATGAGCAACCGCACCGGTATCAAATACCCAGGAGCTACTACAAGTACTGGTAAGGTACACATCAATTACATGTATATCACATATACCTTTTGTGTTGCCGGCCTTCTTGTCCGCTAAGTATTTGGGGCAGTTCCGCTTCCAGTGACCACTTCCCTTGCAATAAAAGCACTCAGTCTCAGGCTTGGGTCCATTCTTTGACTTCTTCCCGGCAACTGGCTTACCGGGCGCGGCAACTCCCTTGCCGTCCTTCTTGAAGTTCTTCTTACCCTTGCCCTTCTTGAACTTAGTGGTTTTATTCACCATCAACACTTGACGTTCTTTTCTGATCTCCACCTCTGCTGATTTCAGCATCGAATATACCTCAGGAATGGTCTTTTCCATCCCCTGCATATTGAAGTTCATCACAAAGCTCTTGTAGCTTGGTGGAAGCGACTGAAGGATTCTGTCAATGACCGCGTCATCCGGGAGATTAACTCCCAGCTGAGACAAGCGGTTGTGTAACCCAGACATTCTGAGTATGTGCTCACTAACAGAACTATTCTCCTCCATTTAACAGCTGAAGAACTTGTCGGGGACTTCATATCTCTCGACCCGGGCATGAGCTTGGAAAACCATTTTCAGCTCTTCGAACATCTCATATGCTCCATGCTTCTCAAAACGCTTTTGGAGCCCCGGTTCTAAGCTGTAAAGCATGCCGCACTGAACGAGGGAGTAATGATCAGCACGTGATTACCAAGCGTTCATAACGTCTTGGTTCTCTGGGATTGGCGCTTTACCTAGCAGTGCTTCTAAGACATAATCTTTCTTGGCTGCTATGAGGATGATCCTCAGATTCCGGACCCAGTTCGTATAGTTGCTGCCATCATCTTTCAGCTTGGTTTTCTCTAGGAACGCGTTGAAGTTGAGGACAACGTGGGCCATTTGATCTACAAGACATATTGTAAAGATTTTAGACTAAGTTCATGATAATTAAGTTCATATAATCAAATTATTCAATGAACTCCCACTCAGATAGACATCCCTCTAGTCATCTAAGTGAAACATGATCCGAGTTAACTAGGCCGTGTCCGATCATCACGTGAGACAGACTAGTCAAGATCGGTGAACATCTCCATGTTGATCGTATCTTCTATACGACTCATGCTCGACCTTTCGGTCCTCCGTGTTCCGAGGCCATGTCTGTACATGCTAGGCTCGTCAAGTCAACCTAAGTGTATTGCGTGTGTTCCGAGGCCATGTCTGTACATGCTAGGCTCGTCAACACCCGTTGTATGCGAACGTTAGAATCTATCACACCCGATCATCACGTGGTGCTTCGAAACAACGAACCTTCGCAACGGTGCACAGTTAGGGTGAACACTTTCTTGAAATTATCATAAGGGATCATCTTACTTACTACCGTCGTTCTAAGCAAATAAGATGCAAAATATGATAAACATCACATGCAATCAAATAGTGACATGATATGGCCAATATCATTTTGCTCCTTTGATCTCCATCTTCGGGGCGCCATGATCATCTTCGTCACCGGCATGACACCATGATCTCCATCATCATGATCTCCATCATCGTGTCTTCATGAAGTTGTCACGCCAACGATTACTTCTACTTACATGGCTAACGTGTTTAGCAATAAAGTAAAGTAATTTACATGACGTTATTCAATGACACGCAGGTCATACAAAATAATAAAGACAACTTCTATGGCTCCTGCCGGTTGTCATACTCATCGACATGCAAGTCGTTATTCCTATTACAAGAATATGATCAATCTCATACATCACATATATCATTCATCACATCTTCTGGCCATATCATATCACATAGCACATGCTGCAAAAACAAGTTAGACGTCCTCTAATTGTTGTTGCAAGTTTTTTACGTGGCTTGTAGGTTTCTAGCAAGAACGTTTCTTACCTACGTATGACCACAACGTGATATGCCAATTTCTATTTACCCTTCATAAGGACCCTTTTCATCGAATCCGTTCCGACTAAAGTGGGAGAGACAGACACCCGCTAGCCACCTTATGCAACTAGTGCATGTCAGTCGGTGGAACCTGTCTCACGTAAGCATACGTGTAAGGTCGGTCCGGGCCGCTTCATCCCACAATACCGCCGAAACAAGATAAGACTAGTAGCTGCAAGAAGAATTGGCAACATCTACGCCCACAACTGCTTTGTGTTCTACTCGTGCATAGTAACTACGCATAAACCTGGCTCTGATACCACTGTTGGGGATCGTAGCAGAATTTTAAAATTTTCCTACGCTCACCAAGATCCATCTATGGAGTATACTAGCAATGAGGGGAAAGGAGTGCATCTACATACCCTTGTAGATCGCGAGCGGAAGCGTTCCAATGAACGAGGTTGATGGAGTCGTACTCGCCGTGATCCAAATCACCGATGACCGAGTGCCGAACGGACGGCACCTCCGCGTTCAACACACGTACGG
This sequence comes from Aegilops tauschii subsp. strangulata, assembly GCF_002575655.3. Lineage (NCBI taxonomy): Eukaryota > Viridiplantae > Streptophyta > Magnoliopsida > Poales > Poaceae > Aegilops > Aegilops tauschii. The sequence continues at coordinate 96,176,263 of NC_053040.3, read as the reverse complement.
AGCAACAACGTCTCCTCCTTCTTGATCCAGCAAGGGGAAAGGAGAGGTTGATGGAGATCCAGCAGCACGACGGCGTGGTGGTGGATGTAGCGGGGTCTCCGCAGGGCTTCGCCGAGCTTCTGCGAGAGGGAGAGGTGTTGCAGGGGAGGAGGGAGGCGCCCAAGGCTGTTGTACTACTGCCCTCCCTCCCCCCCCCTTTATATAGGCCCCCTGGGAGGGGGTGCGCCGGCCAGGGACCCATCTGGATGGGGGGCGGCGGCCAGGGGGGAGACTTGCCCCCCAAGGCAAGTGGGGCGCCCCCCACCCTAGGGTTTCCAACCCTAGGCGCAGGGGGGAGGCCCATGGGGGGCGCCCCAGCCCACTAAGGGCTGGTTGCCTTCCCACTTCAGCCCATGGGGCCCTCCGGGATAGGTGGCCCCACCCGGTGGACCCCCGGGACCCTTCCGGTGGTCCCGGTACAATACCGGTGACCCCCCAAAACTTTCCCGGTGGCCGAAACTTGACTTCCTATATATAATTCTTCACCTCTGGACCATTCCAGAACTCCACGTGACGTCCGGGATCTCATCCGGGACTCCGAACAACTTTCGGGTTTCCGCATACTCATATCTCTACAACCCTAGCGTCACCGAACCTTAAGTGTGTAGACCCTACGGGTTCGGGAGACATGCAGACATGACCGAGACGCCTCTCCGGTCAATAACCAACAGCGGGATCTGGATACCCATGTTGGCTCCCACATGTTCCACGATGATCTCATCGGATGAACCACGATGTCGAGGATTCAATCAATCCTGTATACAATTCCCTTTGTCAATCGGTATGTTACTTGCCCGAGATTCTATCGTCGGTATCCCAATACCTTGTTCAATCTCGTTACCGGCAAGTCTCTTTACTCGTACCGCAATGCATGATCCCGTGACTAACGCCTTAGTCACATTGAGCTCATTATGATGATGCATTACCGAGTGGGCCCAGAGATACCTCTCCGTCATACGGAGTGACAAATCCCAGTCTCGATCCGTGCCAACCCAACAGACACTTTCGGAGATACCCGTAGTGTACCTTTATAGTCACCCAGTTACGTTGTGACGTTTGGCACACCCAAAGTGCTCCTACGGTATCCGGGAGTTGCACGATCTCATGGTCTAAGGAGAAGATACTTGACGTTGGAAAAGCTCTAGCAAACGAACTACACGATCTTTGAGCTATGCTTAGGATTGGGTCTTGTCCATCACATCATTCTCCTAATGATGTGATCCCGTTATCAATGACATCCAATGTCCATAGTCAGGAATCCATGACTATCTGTTGATCAACGAGCTAGTCAACTAGAGGCTTACTAGGGACACGTTGTGGTCTATGTATTCACACATGTATTACGATTTCCGGATAACACAATTATAGCATGAACAATAGACAATTATCATGAACAAAGAAATATAATAATAACCATTTATTATTGCCTCTAGGGCATATTTCCAACACCCTCTTCCTTCCTTCTCCTTCTCCCTTCGCTTTTTCCTATTCCATGTGGGAGGTGGAATCCTACTAGGACTAGGGAGTCCTAGTAGGACTCCACACTTGGGTGCGCCCTAGGAGGGCCGGCCTCCTCGTCCCTTGCTCCTTTATATACGGGGGCAGGGGGCACCTCTAGACACACAAGTTGATCTGTTGATCTATTCCAGCCGTGTGCGGTGCCCCCCTCCACCATATTCACTACAAAAAAATACACTTCCGTGATGATACGTGTTTGTCACAGTAGGTCACGTTTTTTGTCATGCATGCACATCCATGACAAATTTATGACAGAATCAAGATAGTCATACCTGTGCTGTCGTAGAAGTGTTCCATGATATTACAAAAATTATCATCACGGAAGTGTCCACTTCCATGACGATAAATCACACGTCACAGAAGTGCTTTTGTCAAGGGTGACCGACACGTGGCATCCACCGTAACGGAACGCCGTTAAGCTATCGGGTCGGGTTTTGGATCCGATAACCCGTTAACAGCCCCGACCAATGGGGATTTTCCACGTGTAAAATCATCATTGGCTGGAGGAGACACGTGTCAGGTCCGCGTTGGCACAGGTGTCACTCATCCAATGGGCGAGACGCGCCTATGATACGTTGACACGTGGACCGGCCCATCAAGTTTAAATGGGCCGGCCCAACTGAAGGCCCACAAGATTTTGCGGACCATAATGGGCCGGCCCAGCTAAAGGGCCACGAGATTTTGCGGACCATAATGGGCTGGCCCAGCTAAAGGCCCACAAGATTTTGCGGGCCATAATGGGTCGGCCCAGGTAAAGGCCCACAAGATTTTTGTGTGCCATAATGGGCCGGCCCAGGTAAAGGCCCACAAGATTCTTGCGGATCATAATGGGCCAGCCCAGCTAAAGGCCCACGAGATTTCGCCGACATTAATGGGCCGGCCCAGCTGTAGGCCCACAAGATTTTGAGGACCCTAGTAGGCCGGCCCATTAACTAGCTGCCATGTTTTGGGCCAAATGCCGGCCCATATTTGATTCGGTCCATTAATGGCCTGCCACGCTCCGGGCCTAATAGTGGCCCATATGAGATCCGGCCCATTAAAAGCCTACCACGTTCTGGGCCAAATTATGGCCCAGATCAGGTCCGGCCCTTTAAGAGGCTTTGGGTTCAATTATGGCCCATATCAGATTCGGTCCGTCAACTGGACACTATGCTTTTGTGCCCACTTGCTAAAGGCCCACTTAGTAATTTGGCCTGATATTAGTTTTGGCCTGTTAAAGGCCCGTTTAACATTTCGGCCCTATATTAATTTCGGCCTGTTAAAAGCCCGTCATATAGTTGGGCCTAACTACGGCCCGGTTTGCATCCGGCCTGCTCGCAGCCGATATCTGATTGGGCCAAACAAGGACCGAGACAATTTTGGCCTGTTAAAAGCCCGTGATTTGATTCGCACAATCATGGGCCGGGGTTCATTTCAGGCTGCTACCGGTCCGTGAGCTGTTCGGCACGTTTCAGGCCCAACCTACATCGTGATTGCATGACGGCCCGATTATGTACCGTAATTTTATGGTTTGGCCGGTTTACTGCGAAGACAGGATATATATACAGTAAAATAACTGCAGCATCGTGAATAAGAAAAAACCTAGACTATACAATAAAGAAATTACGGCATATTACATCCACTGGGCATCAAAGTTCGCCACTATAATAATAAAGCACAAGCAGACAGCAGATTACATACACTGGGCATCAAAGATCGCCACCAGTGCAAATAAACACGCCGACAAAATAATATACAAAACCGACAGCACTTCAATAGAGTTCAAGAAAGGTTAGCCCTGTTGGGGAGCTGCAGCGCAAGCAGCTGAGCAAGATGATGAGACTGCGCTTGTTCAACACTTATATCTTCCTCACTCTGAAAGATAAACAAGCAGACAGATGACAGGTTTTGCACATAAAAGTATCAGTGCTGACAATTCATGACATTTCTTACTGACAAATAAAGTGACATAGTTTAAAATTGCATTAACACAATATGGTATTGTCCAGGTCAAGACATGGCAGGAAATGACATTGTGAAGGAGTTGGCAGCTTCACGACACCACTGGATTACAGATCAAGAACTCATAAGTATCAATGGTTAGTGTGCTGTCAATTTATACCATTTCTGATTGGCAAATAAAGAGAGGGTTTAAATAATAGTTAAGACATTGCAGAATATGACATTGTGCTGTAGTGGGTAGGTTCACCACACCACTGGATTATGGATGAAGAACAGAAGCATACATGCAGTGCAAAAGAAGATCACTTGCTCTGTATAGTTTAATTTACATGGTATGAAGAAGGAACTTGGTTGTACAACTGAAAACTTAAATTGAGAAAGGACAAACTTTTGTTTATGAACTACATAATAAACTTTAAACAAGCAATTTGATGCAAACACCAAAAATAAACAGCTATTGCAGTCATGTCTAACCAAATATATACAACAAAGTTCGAAGGCTTGAGATGGACAAACTTACATTATTGGTGAAGACGGGCTCTATAAAGGCCTTGTCCATGCTGATGGGGGGGCAATTCAAGAAGTTTACCACAGAATCTTCTTCAAAAGCATTGCCTTTATTCTACATTTTGTTAAGAGTAAATATAGATGTGATAATATACGAAAAAATGGAGAATATTTAAGATAAGATGAAGAGTGATGCTACATAACCAAGTAGCTATAAATGTAAGTGCAGTGATACAGGCAAAAGGTACAGCCAAGAGCAATGCACAGCTAAACTTCTTCAGTACCAACCTTATGGTAAGAGTAAATATAGATCTGATGTGTAGAAAATGGAGGGCAAAGGAAAATAAGCTGCAGAGTGATGGTACATGAACAACTACCTGTCATTATAAGTACACTGATAAAGGACAGCATGTACTTACAAGAACAATGCAGAGCTAAAAAACATTGGCATTGGATATATTCTACACTAATGTAACCATTCATACAGATCAGATAATTTGGAGCGAACAATTAATAAGCAAGCTATCATGCATACTGCTGTCACATAATGAACCAGGTATGTATGCAAGTACAGTGATACAGGACAACAGGTACTAACAAGAGCAAAGCAGCGGGCGGCATATTTGCGATATCCTGTCGTTCTTGTCAAACCGGAATTCTTCTTCGAGCAGATTTCCTGCAAAAAAGATCCGTAAGGCACATGCGGAAAAGTAGAAGTTCAAATTGTCATGTGATTTAGACAGTACCTCATCCTGGGAACGAGACCAGTGCATAACAAGTTTTTTCCATTCAATGTCTTCTAAATTTAGCACAGGAGACTTCACCGGAAATTCTTTTATAGACTTGCCATCAAAGTGTGATTTCCTCAGGTAACACCGATACTGCTGCAATGCTTCCTTGAAAAGCACAAGCAAGCTTTGCTCGTCATGACTATCCAGATTGACCCTCGCCTAGTTACAACAATGTAATGTAAATCATTGATGTGTTCAATCAGCAGAAAACAGGAAAATAATAACCATGAATAATAGCACTTACACGTAAGTTGGACAGGAAGATGTGAAAATGGTGTTTGTCTTCACAATAATCTTCCCATGATGGGAATATATGCACGTAGTCCCTAACAACATTGAAAGCATTGTCTTTTAAACTAGGAATAAATGGAATGGGGTTCCAATCTGCAGGAATTGGCCATCTCTGAAGTTGGGATAGGTCTTCGGCCGGTGGACTTGTTGTACTTTTTGCTGGAGTGGGATTTTTCTGTGGTACAGCTGGTGCTATGGCAAATGAAATTGGTATACCTTTTGCTGGAGTGCAGGTCCTGTGTGGTGGGGCTAGTGGTGTGGCCAATGAAGTATGGGTACAGTCTGCTGGAGTCGGTCCTACGTTTTGTGTCACTGGTTGTACAGCCAATATAAGTGGGGTGTTGTCTGATTTCTCCGGCACCACCACGTTTTTCAAGGACTTTGCTGGTGCTCCTTCGGGTTCGGCAATCACCCTCTTCCTTTTTGATGTCTGATGCACAAGAACAGCATTTGAGTGGAAAAACAGGTATGATGACAGATGGAATATGTATTGATAATGGATGGGCATGGCATCTCGACATATATGATGAGTAAACTAAGCAGATGGCGGTGCAACAAAGTAGAAGAAATGCAAGACAACATATGCAAGATACCCGCAATCAATAAAACATTGCCAAATTAGAACAGGCACCTTGATGGGTGAACAGGACAGGCCATCTGCCTTTGACTCTTCGAGGTTAGAATAGTCATTAGGATCATATTCTGAACAAGAATCAACAGGTGGGGAGCGTATGAATTTCATTGCATCCAGAATGGCACTCAATGCCTTGGTGCCAATTTTGTAAGTCATTGCAATGTTTAGCTTCAAGAGTGGACTGCTGCTAGTGCGACACAAAGCAGCTACATAGATCATAGTGTAGATATAACGGGGAAACCTTAAGCATCAGAGTAAAATCAGCAAAGTGGAACTTGTTGGAATATATGTGCTAGTATTGCCGGTACGGCTAGAAAGGCTTCGGATACCAGCTCTCTTCAAGTGAAGGTGCGGTACTGTTAATATCAGTGTAACTCTCAAAGGCGACACAGCTCCCCGCATTTCCTTGCTATTCTTATAGGATTCAAGTGGGCAGGCCACTACAAATCCTATTCCTATGTTTACAAGATCCTACGAATCAAAGAGGCTCAAAGTGTCCATCACAACCGACCGTATAGACCTCTACACTGCAAATGTCCCTGCTCATCTTCAGTACAAGGAACATACTGTACTACTATCATACTCCCTCCGTTCCAAAATATAAGTCTTGGTAGAGATTTCCACTATGGATCACATACAGATGTATCCTGATACATTTTAGAGTGTAGATTCACTCATTTTGCTCCAATGTAGTCCATGGTGGAATCTATACAAAGACTTGTATTTAGGAACGGAGAGAGTACATATTAAAGAAGAACGGAAGAGGAACATGGTAAAGAAGAGCAAGCAGATTTTGGATAATAAAATGTTGGTTGCGCAGTGCCCACACATGATGAACCAGAGCGCATTAAGAATGCAACTCCTAGCTGTCTCTCGACCATTTCAGGTGGTTGGATGAAGATCCTACGTCTCCTAACCCTTCTTCTTCCTCGTCTCTGATTCTTCCCATACAGAACACCGCACGGGCCGCCGGCCGGACCACCGGCCCCCACCGCCTGTGTTCCTCCGCCACCCCCACCCCCCACCCCCGCCCCAACCCCCACCCGAGTCGAGTTTTCTTCGTTCGTCGAGGCCCCACAACCACCCGAGCCCCTTCGATCGCACCGGCGAACTCCGGCGAGCTCTGAAAAATCGACTGACCCAATTTTGAAATTTAGTCTACTGTGATTTAACTAGTGTGGAACATAAAAGGGGAAAACCATAAGCATTGGGAGTATAGTGTTGAGCGTGCCATGGCGGATCTGAAGGTGCAAACCGGACAAAGGCAACTTCGCAACCAAGACAAGAAATCGGAGTAAAGCAGTGGCGATCTATTTTCTTGTTGCGATAAATAAGTTGAGCAGATACGAAAGAGTGCCGCCTCTGGTGCGGCGCCGTGTACGCATCTGCTGATAATTTGACGGTGCTGCAGTAGCGATGGCTGTCGGCGGCGTGGAAGCAGATCTAGGAGGGTAGACGGTGGTGGCGGGGCGCGGTGGACGAGACGGTCGTAGGAGCGGCGCCGGCAAGGTGGACGACGGCGGGGATGAAGCGAGAGGACGGGATGCAAGGATCCCGGTCTGAAGCCATGGATGAGAGAGGTCGATCTCTTGTAATGGACGGCGGCGTCGGGGTATCAGCTCCGGCATGGTGGAGGAGGACGGCGGTGGATGGGGTGGCGGACGGCGGCGGACGGAGGAGGGTGGGGTGGAGAGGGTGTTTTGGCGCCCACGGAGTAAGAATGGGGAAAAGGGAGGTAGAGAGGAAGGGGGAACCATGTATTCAGGGTGCGCTTGTCTCAAATGCGAGGAAATTTACAAACTTAGCCCCCGTTTCAAATTTCTACTACATCACAGCAACATTAGTCGGTTGGGGATAGGAAGGTAATCTCGCATACACCGAATATTTGCCGACGAGAGTTTGTTTTTGGCGCCCACCGTGTATGAATATGAATCAGGGAGGGAGTCGATTTCGGCCGAGAACACACTGTGTTTTGGCGCCCACCGTGTATGAATCCGGGTGAGAGGCGGTTACGTCACGTTTGGGTGAAATTACAAACCTACCCCTATCGAAACTTATAGAAATCCAGCAGATAGGCTTTGCGTGGCAGGGATAGGCAGTAGTGATTTCCATCTCCCAGATTTTGGTTTTGGGCAGTTACTGCAACTTTCCACGCTTCGTTCAAATTTTGCAGAGTGCACGTTTACCGTGCCAACTCAATTTGAATCCCGTTTGTATTCTATTTTTTTCGGGCGGGATCAATTTTCAATTGGAATTACATTCTATATACATCATTTTTTATATATACTTTCAAAAGCACAACACCATTTATACATAAATATGGTTTACAAATGGCATGATCTCAGATTCATAAGGTTGTATCCATCAATTTGGATTTTCAAATATTTGAAACCACTTTATGTTGAAATCCAATGTATGCATTCCTCGCTAACTGTCTCCAATTAATGTGTGTTTCATGCGGGTTTTTTTTACTTCTCAAACATGTATAATGTGTTTCACACACGCAACATATAGTGTAATCCCGTTTAGACATTAATTGCATATAAACCATGCATTGTTTGTAACTGAAGAATCTATGGATCACCAATATTGATAAACTATATAACATTACACGTGTGCCCAAATTCAAATGAATATGCATGTTTGATACACCAATTTGCGTTATGATATTATCGATGTCGTGATCTGCAGTTTAAATATTTGAATCCCCTTTAATCCAGATATTCGTCTCATATAGCTATCACTCATGCTTATATAGGACTATCTCTCTGGACCTATACGCGTTCATCGTCTCTTAGGTGTCTCTCGTGCTACATGTATGTCGACAATGATCTTTTATCTTCGTAACACACTGATGGTACTCTCTCCCTCGACCTTCATCACTCTATCTCTCTCTAAGTATATCTCGCTCCCTGCTATGTGTCTCTAACTATGATTCTCCATGTGGAATCTCTTTCTCTCACACAAACACAAAACTTTGTCTCCCGGGGTCTCATTTCTCTCTACTATTCCCATGTGTGCCACTCGCACACCCCTCATACGGAGATGTCTTTCGCTCCTTAGATATGAGAACCTACGACTCTTCCTCTTCAATATCTCTTTCTCACACACAAACACAAACTCTGTCTCCCAGGGTATCATATTTCTCCATTGTTCTCTTGTATGTCGCTCACACACACCCTCTCTCCCTAGAGATATCTTGCGTTCCCTCGTATGTCTCTCTAGATATCACTCTCGTTGTGAAATATCTTTCTCTCTCGCAGACACAAAACTCCGTCTCTCTGGATCTCATTTCTCTCTGATATCTGTTTGTATGTGACTCACATGCACTGTCTCTCTATCTCTCTCACACCCACACACATAACCCAGCCTTCTGATCCACTCGACTCCTATCTCTAACGCACACTAGCTAGCATCTTTATCTTTCTATTTATCTGTTTCTCCATCAACCTTCTTTCTCGCCCTCACTCTTGATTCCTATCACGCACACTACATATGTTTCTCTCTACATGCAGTCAAGTGCCCTCTCACACACATATATAACTTCACCCTTTGAACCACCCGACGGTCATCTCCAACACCCAAACTAGCGGATGTCCCTCTAGCTAGCATCTCCATCTCTGTATCTATCTGTAGTTTCTCTGTCAACATTTCTTTCTCGCACGGAGTCTTGCTTCCTATCACCCACACTATATATGTCTCTCCCTACATATGCATTTATAGGTTGGTCTCTTTTGCACAATTGTTGCGCCTCACTCCCTCTGCTCGCCATAGATGCATGCTCCAGCCCACGCCACTATCTCTTAAAGACAAAAACACATGCTCAATTGTCGGGCCTTCTTCCCTGCATTCTCACATGCATGCATATTGTCATACCGATCCGTCTCTCCCATGTCGTTGGTCTTATGACTTATGTCTTCTTTCTTTTATCTCGATCATGCGTGCGCGCACACACACACATCCCACGTATACATGTATACCTCTCACACATGCACGTTCAAGGTCTCTATGTCTCCATACGTTTAATCACACTCACACTTAACAATCTCCTTCTAGCTACCCCCCCCCCCCGCCTCTCACTCTTCCCCTATATCCCCGAAACCAATAAGACCATCCCTTTGTTTAATTCCCGCCTACATGCACCATCGATATATAGTAGTCTTCCTCGGTGTCTCTCGAACAAACACGTTCTCTCGATGTCGACTCCTCTCACGCGCGCACACCTTCTCTTCCCTCTCTACGGGCATTTTCTCTCTCGCACCCCATCGTTGGTGGCCTCTGCCACACATCACCTCTCTATGATGAAGCCATGCACACTTAAATTACATCCTCCACAGAGGACCCCGCGACACACACACACACACACACATGCACGCACGCACGCACCCCCCACACACACACGCACACTAAGACTCCATCTCTCTCTCTCTCTCACACACACACAAACACACACACACGCACGCACGCACGCACACACCCCCCCCCCACACACACTAAGACTCCATCTCTCTCTCTCACACACACACACACACAAACTAAGACTCCATCTCTCTCTCTCTCCTCTCTCTCTCTCACACACACACACCCCACACACACACTAAGACTCCATCTCACACACACATGCTCCAGGCGGAGCATTTGTTCCTACCACCCTTCATCCAACCTTACCCGTATGATAAACAATCACCTTTATTTACTTGCATAACATGGACAAATTCCACTTTACTTTAGTAGTCAGCAAACTTATCATCTGTACCCTTATAAAAAATCGAGTTGGCAGTGATGGTGTGCCTGCCATCTTGTAATACAGACAGTATGATCTATATCTGAGGATAGAAAGCAAACTATGATAATTTTACAAAAGATACCCGCACCTCTCTCCACATCATTATCTCCCGCAACCTCATTGCTCAGCAATTAAAAAAGGAATAAGTCTCTGGAACAATCTAGCATGCATGGTGGCCGCTGCCGCCTGCCGACGCCGTCCATCCCCATGCCTCCGCCCATTCCGACCACCAGTCACCACCACGCTCCACTCCTCCTCGCCTTATCTCTCATCTTTCATTTTTTTCGATGACATTCTCGAGATACCAGTTTTCCGATAAAATTCTTGAGATATCATTAGTTTTTACACATGGGATTACTCCTGCATGGGTCAATCACAACAGGTGTTCTGTAAAAAAAATGCATATTGATGTTCCATGCAATGCACGAGAATCTTGCTTGTAATTATCTAACACAAATCACGAGCAGGAAGTGACATTTTTTTGACACAACCACGTTAACATGGCCACGTAAATCACTAGCTAAAGTAAATACCATTATACTTATATCCCGATGCAAAAGGTTGAGTACATGTCCAAAGAGTAGAGTCGCACACACGCACTCTGTCTCTCAGAATCTCTCTCACACACACACTAGTTACGTGACGCCCACTTAAGCAGACACGTATGTTACAATTTGTGCACCCGCGGGTACACGTGATGCTGCGCATTTATTTAAGCCGGAAGGCGAACCCAAACAGTAGCTGCATTCATTCCCCTCCCGCCGCCTCTTCTCTGGTCGCCGTCGCCCGGTAGCCATGGGCCGGCCGAAGGTAACAACATACGCCATACTCCCGTCGGAGCGGCGCTTTAATATGGAAATTTTAGTGGTCATGCATGCATCTTTTTGTGCTAGCTCTCCTATATAAGAGTTGACCGGTCGCTTCCCGCGGACGTGCGCGGGCGGTGGAAGAGGAAGGAGAAGGGAAGCGGGCTGTGGAGTAACGTTTTTACCACAATTTCTTAGAAAACTGAGTGCAATAATTGAGTAGTTTTGCAAACTACTAGTACTACACCTGAAACGGTTCAAAACCTATACTCCCTTGCCAGCGCGCGCTTCCCGCGTGAAACGGTCAGCGTCGCCCTGGAGCGTCAGTGCCGCATTAATGCCCGGCTAGAGCGGAGGCAACCTCTCACTGGCGCCGGCTTTGAAGTGGCGCGACGGCCGAGAGAGCGCCGCTTCCCGGTGCACGCGACTGCTCCGCGTCGAGACTGGCCATAGGCCCTGTTTGGATCCATGGGTTAGAGTTAGTTTGAGCTAGTTGGGGCTCAAATAGCCCTAAAGTATCCAAGCATGAGGGTTTAAATTGGAGCAAGTTGCACCGAACCCACCAAAAAAAACTATCCCACCCAAGAGGTGCTAACTGGAGATAGTTCTCATTGGGACCACTGAAAAATCACTTTTCTCTCTCCATGAAGTGCATTTATTTTCAATCTAACCCTGTCACCCAAACACCTCTTTGGCTACAGTTAGTTCAGGGTTAGTCATGAGTTAGTCTAACCTCTAGCTAAGTTAGAGTATCAAACAGGAGCAGTATAGGACATGCAAGTTGCTCAAAGCATACAGGCAAATTCGTACGTGAAAGGATTTTTTTCTTTTTGAAAACGGAACGTGAAAGGAATTTTTTTAGAATGCTCTTGGCATGTCGCTAACATGTGATAGTTAACCGACCTCAATAGACGGCAGAAATGCCAGCCCGCCGCACTTTGATAGAGACGAGGAGGGAGAAGCGATACAGGCTGCTGGATTACTAGAGATAGGTGTCGCACGGAAGCCAAGAAATATGGTGATAGCGTGGGTTAGCCATGTACTAGTATGATGTAACTACACTGTGCTGCCGTGTTTCATACTCTTCCAGACCACTGTGGAGATGATTGGTTAATTTTATATCGCTGAATAATATTAAATATTATGAGTGCAGAAACTCCACCACGAGGTTCCTTGCTCCTTCTCGGTCGTCCGGAATCTATGTTCTTCCACTCTATTTTTTTACGTGAGCTTTGTTCATCCTTTTGCCAACATGCGAGACATCTAGCATCAAGGTGCACGTGTTATGCAAGGATCGTTCCATCTATATGAAGAACACGTGGGACTGGAACTACGAGACGGACATGTACCCAGGAGTGGACGTATGAACCTGAGTAATGTAGCGCAGTAAGTGAAGTAGAAAGGCACAAATGGTATGAACATGCGTGGCATATAGGGTGTGTTTGGTTGCGTTCTCGTCTCAGCATAGTTGTTCCCTCTTCATGCATGCTCAACTCAACACCCCTCTTCATGCATGCTCTCTTCATGCATGCTTCTAGTGTATTTGTGCTAAACTAGTGTGGACTCATGCACCCTCCATACACTCTACCAAACACCCAAAAGTAGGTCGAGAAGGGAACTCTTGGGCGGCATTTGTCTCTTACTACGTACTACCACTAAATGTTGTACGTGCAATGCACGGTGATGTTATGGAGTACGTGCCTAAGTACTCTACTACTACTATATTAGTTGGAGGCACATATTAACTTTTATATTTGTTTACGTGTATGCCCCGAGACCTTCCAACTAGACGTGTCTTTCTCTCCAGGTCGCACTTTGTATCGTTCATACCACTAAGTACTACTACGTGTGGTCTCCGACCCAGAAGTGGAAGAAGTGGAGACGCTCTACCACGCTGTTTTTTCTACGCTGGGCTCTACCACGATGTTCATGTCCCACTCCTTTCGCTGACGTGTGGGACATCCAGCACGTGCCGTGTTTGGCACCCTTCGTCGTAAGAGTTGAAACGCTAGCATTCATCAGAAATAAAAAATAATTATAAATCGGCAGTGATACTTTTTTTTTTGCTAACCAATCAGCAGTGATACTATACCACGCGGTTTCCTTGCTCCTCGATATCGGAAAGAATTCTTCCGTTCGCCAACATGTGGGACGTCGACCATCCTGGTCCACTTGCCATGCACGCAGAACTCGAAGGGAGAGTCACCCAGGTCATTGCGCCGCAGTAACAATGACTAATGAGCCCTCAAATCACAGGCCCACTTCCCACTTTGAAGTTGCTCGGACGAAGGAACCATCATGACTTTGTTGAATTCCGCTTCTTGAAGAAAACTACTGTACCAGCAGTACTGCTAGCTACAGTAGTTACTCCAACAGAGGCCTCCTTTCGTTCATAGGATAGGAATATGAAAATCATAGGAAGTGAGATGACATGCATCTCAATTCCTATAGAGAAAGAGATGCCATTTGATGCTTAGGATAGGAATTTTTCCATTTAGTCTAGGCTAATGTACTGGTAATTTGCTCTAAAAACTACAGTAGTAACTAGTAGTATTGGTACATGCTCATACTCAGACACAGACACACACACTAACTACTAGTACTACTTCTCACATGCTGGCCAGACGCCGTCGTTCTCCTTCCCGGCTTTGTCGGCGACACCCCACCGTGCTTGGATCTCCGCCGACCTCTCCGCAGCGCCGCGTGCGTCCTTTTCTTTCTTGCGGCGGCGGGCCTCTCTTTTCTTGAGTGCTTTCTGACTTTTCCGCTCCCTCTGTGCGGCTTTGGCCGCCTCTTGCTCTACCGCCCATTCGGCCTTGGCATCTTCAAATTCCTCCCACATAGTTGTGAGGTCGCGAGCGGCGATGAACTCGGCAAGGCGAGATGCCATCGCTTCCCTACCATTTTGTGTGCGGTCGTGGGCGGCGAGGAACTCGGCGCGGCGGGATGCCATCGCTGCCTTACCGGTTAGTGTGCGGCGCGGTGGCATGAACGACGCTTGGTGAGGGCTCTGGGGTGGAGTGGCCAGACAACCGTATAGTGCATTGGTTTGTCAAGAGCTCAAGGACAGAAGACGAAGCAAATTTGGATTCCCCTTCAATCCTGGTCATTTATTACCGAGTAAAATGCATTGGCGGTCATCGAACTTGTCTTGATAGCTCACTTTGATCATTGTATACGAGATATGGTGATTATAAGGTCACTGGCTCAGCGTATAGCTCCGTATTTGTCTGGTTGACCAGTCAAACAGTCCACATGCGCCTCATCAGCTCCTGTTCTTTATCTATCTACGCGGGCCTACCTGTCAATGGAGAAAGAAATACTGTAAAAACCATAATTATGCGTATGTGGGGAATCAAACCACGGACTCGTCGCTGCAACGCACCCTCGTCAGCCAAATGAAAATGAAATACTTCGCGTCAGACACTCACGCTCACGCTGTCAAAGCATGCTAATGCATGCACGTCGCCCTTTAAATCAAAGTCCTGCTCATGGCGCAACGCAAACAGCGAGCCCATCACCTGCGCGCCCCGGCGGTGCCTGACATTACTGTTTAGACGTTTGATGGAGGCCTACGCGAACGCCGAGCATGTATTCACCTGGCTCAACACCAACGGTCATACTCGGACCGCCTTGCTCATGTATATCGTCCATCACAATGACAATCTATAAAACAGCCTAAGCTAGAGAGGGTACTATGGTAGTATGGTACGGAGTATGTACTATCGTGAGCGACCGATCTTAGTGCCACTGCACACCGAAACCCCTTCCATCGCTAGCGCGCGCTTTCCGCCTGAAACGGTGACCGTCTCTCCACAATGTCAATGCTGCATTCCCCGGACTTAACTGTAGGTGCAATTAGTGTGTCACTGACATGCGGGCCAGATGCCCATTGGGCCCACATGTCAGTAACCCAAACGCATCTGCAGTTAAGTCACTGAAGCAGCGTCCGCATTCACGCCCGACGAACCTACTCCGGCGCCAGTTGTCCATCCGTCTGCTACGGCTCTTTGCCATTCGCCCGCTATATTAACTTGAGCCCCAGCTCCCAGCCATAGCCAAAGACCCACACTTATTC
Source organism: Aegilops tauschii subsp. strangulata (assembly GCF_002575655.3). Lineage (NCBI taxonomy): Eukaryota > Viridiplantae > Streptophyta > Magnoliopsida > Poales > Poaceae > Aegilops > Aegilops tauschii. The sequence continues at coordinate 96,160,872 of NC_053040.3, read as the reverse complement.
TCCTCCGGTCCCTTCCTTCTGCCGGCACCACTTCAACCATGGCCTCCTGGTGCTCCGAAGCTCTCTTGGACGTACTGTCGCAGGAGCAGACGAGGGACATCGGCGGCTCCGCTCCGGGCGCACTCCAAAGCTCTCTTCGACGTACTGTCGCGGGAGCAAACGAAGGAGATCGCCGGCACCCCCCCCCCCCCCCCCGGCCGCCCTCCGCCGCCACGACCACGAAGCCGGCGCGCGTGCGCGGGCGCAGCCGGCAGCGAGGAAGAGTAGTACACGGTAGGTTGCCACCGCTCTGGTCCCGGGAAGGCCACCGCTACTCCACTAAGTCGACGCCAAGCTTGGTGGGGTAAACATCGGCGGCCGATTAGCCGCTTGACGGCGAGGTGGAGGCGGAAATCTTCAGAACCTTGTGCTCCGGAGGAGGAGGTTATCGAGGCGGATGAGGAGGAGGCAAAGGCAATGGCCGCATTTCTCGGGTTCATGGTCGCCCATGGTGGTCGGGCGCCGGCGATCGTTTAGATTAGGTTTACAGTAGGTTTTAGTACGGTTTGTGCGAAATATGTAATGAATTTCGTCCAGTTTGTAGGAAAAGTTTTCGAAATGTAATGAATTTCATCCGGTTAATTCAAATTTGCTTTGTTTGCACGAATTTCGTCCGGTTAGTTCATATAGTTGTCGAAAGGTATGCGGGCAGCATCGGATGGCATCCATCAGTGTCCTCGGACAGATGCCGGTGTAAATTTGTGGGCCAGCGCTGGAGATGCCCTAACTATCATGCTATAATCGCTAACAATCCTCCATTATTTGGCAGGGAACAGTTATCCCTCGATCAAAATCAGATCCGCGGTGTTTCGCACTCCTCCCGCGTAAGAGTGTAAACTCTTGCTTACATAAAAATGGAGCAAGTGGACGGCACTGTAGCATGTCATATCACTCGAACTAGCCCGCCTAACGAGCAGGAAAGCACCACCCTCGTCATTTTGTTCTGGATTCCTATCGATCGATCGCGCGAAAATGTTACGCTTCGCAAGTTCTAAAGGAAAAGGCAGCACACTTACGACTCGTACGCGTCGCAACCCCGACAGTCCGGCTCGCACGCCGCTCACCAGAGGGGACACGCGTTGCCTTGCAATTTCACTGACATGTGGGACCGTAATTGAATATACCGTCGATAGCCGAAATCTAATCGCTCGGCGGGCATCGGCTGAGAAGAGAGAAACGGGGGAGGGAGAAGAGATCGCCCGCCCGCCACGCACGGACTCCAAGAAATATATGGTGATAATGTGAGGTGGGCCATGCTGGAGTCCGGACCGCTTCCGGAGCCCGCTCTCATCGCCCTGGCCCCTCAAGACGCCAGCTGCCCGCCGCATGCATGCATAGCAAGTAGTACTCCTTATGTGGAGGAGAGAGAGGCATTGACAAAGTCAAGGAGTGGGCTCTGCAAGAGCCCGTCTCTACACGTGCTCCTAGGTATAAAAAATAATTCTAAAAAAGGCATAAAAACAATTGTGTCTTAAAAAGAAAGGTAAAAAACATTTGAGAGGAAATAGATAGAGAGAAAGTGAGAAAAAGTTGTAACCTGGGCATTACATGAGGAAGGAGGGAGTGGTGCACATGCCAAGTTCACTGGGCTGCCGTGTTTCACACTCCTCCGTCGTAACAGTGGAGACAATAGCTTTCATCAAAAATAAACAATGAATACTCGTTGCTCGTCCTCTATATCGGAAAGAATACTTTCATTCGCCGACATGTGGGACGTCGACCATCCTGGTCCACCTGCCATGCACAAAATTATCCTGGTCTACCCCGGTCATATCGCAGGCCCAACCTTTCGCACTGTAAGTTGTTCGGACGAAGGAACCATCATGACTTCGTTGAATTCCGCTTCTTCAAGAAAACTTACTGTACCCGCAATACTGCTACCACACGCGAAGACTAGACGACACTGTACCACGTCATATCACTGAAACCCACTAGGCCAAACTAGCCTGCCTAGGTCATCTATTTTGGAACAGAGGGAGTACGTCTCTGCACTGCTATGATTTTGTGTTGCACGTTCTCTGTACTTTTGCTACGATTTTCCTACCCTATGAACCAAATGAGGCCTGAATGTATGTCGACTATTGTCTGATCGATCGCTAAGCCTACAATTTTAGGAGCTAGGGCTATTGGTCGATCGACGAGGGATAAGTATAAGCGTACCACGAGCTCATCAGCCCCAACGTTTCTCTTCGGTGAGTGTTTTGCAAGTACTATAGCTCGCACAGTAGCTAGCCTACTAACACCAAGAATCATCAAACAAGCCCTGCTGATATGATAAATAGTTCAAACTTACATCTAAGCATGCCATATATTACATCAAAAGCTGGTGAGGATACATCTATTTCCATAACTCGGAGAGGGTTCGCATGATTCATCGCATGATTCACTATCAAACAAAAGTAGCAAGATCCGCCCACACAAGACAGTGCACTAGCCCTAAGATGGTTTGATAACATGCATCGTTCTGGTAATTAAACACAGGGCAATGCAAACTACCCTGAAGGATTAGCGCGACCAACTATTTCTTGTCATCGATCTCTCGGGCAATGACCACGGCACGGACAGCGGCATGGGAATCGATTTCTGGGGTGATGTCCACAGGACTGACCGCGACATCGGAATCGATCTCTGGGGCGATGTCCACAGGATGGACAGCAGCATCGGAATCGATCTCCGGGGCGATGCCAACAGGACGGGCCACAACATCGGAATCATCAAGGACGTCCACCGGCACCTGCACAACCCTAACATATTAGCAAGCACATTGCAAATAATCAAAAACCACAACTATGGTAATAAGCCATTATTTTTTACCTTGTGCAGCTCACCGGGGGATCTTCAAGAAAGGGAAGAAAGGGCTTGAACGAGCGTTCCAGTGAAATGATGGTTGCTTCCTCCAGTCCAACTTGGAGGCCACCTTACCACTGCTGGTAAAGGTATGGGCTTTGTGATATGACGGGTCATGACGGCCACACCGGGGTGACAGGTGAGTCTCGACTGTACCACCTCGCTGTGATTTGGTGGATGGCACGCGGGCCCGGATGCTTTGGAATGTCCCGCATGTAGATAGAGTGGCTAGTCATATAGGAGTGCTCAATATTGTGCATCGCGGCCAAGGCGGAGAGGAAAACGAGAGAACTACGTAATTAATGCATGAGTTTAATTAGGGTAGTTTTGTAAAGTACGAGATACATTCTCCAATCGCAAAATGCCTTGGTTCATGAGATTTGAGATTTGAGCCCTATAAACCGGAAGGGAGGGAGTACTGCACACGGTGTAGTCTAGTCACTTGTTGAAATCTCTAGAAAGGCAAATACTCCTTTCCGGTTTACAGGGCTATACTACTCCCTCCCTCTAGGTGTGTAAGTCATCTTACGAAAACCAAATAGTCCCAAAACACTTAGGCGCGGTGCATTAACTTCTACCTTGTTTCTTGTTTCTTGACATATCAACCAATAAGAGATGAGAGGTGTGCATGCTTTTAATGACTTGCAATGGCTAGTTCATTGCATGCAATACTATTAATTAGCAAATAAACATTGGTGACCCCGGGAGGAAACGGTGCTAAGCGTGTGGACCTATGCAGAATGAGTATCAACCAATGGATAATGGAGTTTAATTGTTAAACAATAGCAATTTTTTCTCATGCAAGAGCCTGGCTAGTACTCCAAGGAACCGCACCACGCGAGCGTTCGCAACTGCCACGTTCGGGTTGCGCTTGGCTCTTCGCCTCTTCGAGAAGACGAACAATGATGCTACTCCTACTTCTACAGTATCGAATCCACTGCTGCATGTCCGTCCACCTCGTGCGGGAGGGATAGCGTGTAGCGAAAGCTTCTACTTACTGCTCCTGCCTTTGCATCTATGACAGGTGGGCCCAACAGGTGGTTGGCCCTCCTGTCATGCAACCAAAGGCAGGTGCAGTTAAGGCACCGGAGCTCAGTCCGCGAGGGAGAGGGCGTTGTAGTAATCAAATTTCTCGGTCTTGTACGAGTTGACGAGACACATCAAAGCACTGCACTCGATATAAGTCTTTTTACACATTTCAAATGGGCTACTTCGTATGTAGGAGTAGACATATTCTGCTTCATATGTAGTCACTTGTTGCAATCTCTAAAAAGACTTATATTTGGAAACGGAGGGAGTACAACGCATGCATGCATGCCGTGACTTTCCTTTTGATACTTGCATGTGTTGATTTGATGCACCTTGCCAAATTTTGACTATAAATTTAACTAACCAAATTTTCATGCATGTCACAAAAAATTACAGGACTGTTTGGATTGTGACTATGTTTGTCTTATGTTGCCACATTATTTTTCCCACACTTGCCACACTTGCCTAACCTGAGTTGCTCAAATTGTTAGACACACTTTGGCTTGCCTAAGGGAATCTTGCCACAATTTTTGTGTCTATGACATGTGGGGTTCACTGCTAATAAAAAAATCTTGTCTTAGGTGTGGCTTATAAAAAAGACTTATATTTAGGAACGGAGGGAGTAGAAAATATAAATAATAATGCATGTTGGGGCAACCCACGTTTCCGCTAATTTTAGCCGTGGGCTTGTTCACAATTTTTATGAGGGGGTGGTTGTTCATTTAATGGAGGGACTTGTAGTACCAGACTTGAACGATACAAAGTGCGACCTGGCACACCGTAACACCACTTGGAACAAGCGGGTAGCTATCTGAAAAAACAATCAACAACTAAAAAAACCGCGACCTGGCATGTAGTAGTACACAATTTTAAACGATTGTTTTGATGGAGTGAAAAAGGAAAACTACCCCACTACATATATATAGGTCGGAGCCTCCGCGCTTGCTTGCTAGGGTTGCTCTATTCACACACTCTCATCCTCTCCAGATCTAAACAAGATAGGGGTAGTAACACTGTCTTTCTCCCTTCAAAAAACACTGGCTTTCTATCCTCACCATTGGTTACAGATCCGGACGTATCCCCCTCCGCCGGTGAAGGAGAGGAGGGGCAGCCTTTAGGCCGTAGTCGACAGCGAAGGAGGAGACCCACTGCCGGCCGCACCGTTATGTCTGGCCGAGCGACGGCGTGGGAGGTCCTCCGATCCCTTCGTCGTTGCCTGTGGGCGGATCCGGCATCCCGCGGCCCACCTATCCACATCCCGACGACCTTCAGGTATATCTTCGTTCGAAACCGCCTTAGCTCTACTTCCCCAGCTTGCTACGTCGCTGCATGTGCATCATTTTCTACCTCTCAGCCCCTCTCGATCGGATGGTCCAACGTCACATATTTTTTTTCTTCTATTGTTAGAGGTAAAGCTACTTCATGGAGTCGAATCTTGTACTCCCTCCGTCCGAAAATACTTGTCATTGAAATGGATGTATCTAGATGTATTTTAGTTCTAGACACATCCATTTTGATGACAAGTAATTCCGGACGGAGGGAGTACTTGGTTCAAACAAGAAATAAAGTGGGGGTGGGGAATTTAGTATGTACATCGGACTTGGTAAAAATAGGAAGGAAAGGGGGTGAAAGTAGTACAGACTGGTCATCCAACCGGTCTCTTGGTCGAAAAGGGAAATATAGGGGTAACGCTGTACACAGTGGTATGACCAGGACTAGATTTGCTATCCACACATAGGAGTAGGTGGCTAGAGTGAACAAAAATGGGACCAACCCAGATATGTTTCTTGGATGTTTGTTTCTCGGGGCAACAAACTATGAATCACCACTTTATGCCCCTGTTTACGTACATGGTGCTGGACTGCTGGTACACCCAATGTCCCATGCCCTTATACCAAATATTTAGGCTCCGTTCGGAATAAAGGGGCAGAAAACATAGGTCTTGATGAAAATAGAGGAATAGGAAAGGAATGTAGGTATAAAACTATGGAACAGCGAACCGGAGGAAACTCTCAAGAGAATGTGTTCGGATGTACTACGAAATGCATAGATTTGTTTTTTTAGAGTAGCATGCTTGGCAGTATGAGATGCTATTTGTTTATTCAGCTGCATAGTGACTACTCTTGTCCTCACCTCACATACCACACATAGGTTGATTTTTTTATTCCGGCAACACAGCACAGCAACCTGTCTAACGCATGGCAGCGAGCGCCTGCCTCGGGCTTCCGCCTAAAAAATGAGCAGCGCGTGGATGTTTCTAATCCTATGGAATCAGTACTACCAGACCAGCTTTCCTATGAAACACTATTCACCTTTCCCGTGTTCCGAACGGTTGGAAGGGAAAGAATACCGTAGGAATTGTGTTCCTACGAAAATCCTGCACCAAACTTGTGAACCGAACGCAGCCTTAGCTGTTCTTAATCTAATGTCCCTGGTAAAAATGAAGCCATGCCACTGTTATAAGTCATGACAAGTTTAGCCAAATGTTTTTGCCTGTAATTGTTTGAGACTCTGACTGTTTCCTCTGTGCCTTTTGTGCAAACAGGGATATCCAATTCACCTGGTTGCTGTTGTGACCTTTTGGTGCACTGCACAAAACTCTTCTTAAAAGAAGTGACTTTTGTGCTGTTTAACTGGAATGTTAGAATGGAACAGTTGGTTCATTTTGGTGGAACTGCACAAAGGGAGATCTGTGTTCCAATCCTCATCATCCATATTGGCGCCATAACCTTCCTTTAGGTAAGAATGATATTTAATGCATGTGTTCATCCCTATTTTCCGACTGCCATGAGAAAATAATGATGTTTTTACTAGTACACTTGTACTCCCTCACTGACAAAACCAATTCTGAATTAGAAGGCCAATCATGTGCTTGGTTTCACCAACTGGTGACGAGAAAGAGAAACAGAGCATGAAGAGGAAGAAGAAGAAGAATAAACAGTGCCAAGGCGATCTTGCTGAAGCCAGAGGCCTCAGTCGAGGCCATTCAAGGGCTCCGGCAACGGCTACCTTACATGTGAGACGATCCTCCAGGGAGCCCTTCCACTTCTGTTGTCTCACTTAATTAATTAGGAGTACTTAAGTACCACTAAGTTATTACTGCCTAATTTTCCTGTTGGAGTTAAACAAATCTTTAGTAGGACCCTATGCTGAATCATGTACATGTGTATGTTTGTCTATGGAGGTGAATCATGTGGTGGAGCAGGGAGGGAATATTATTAGTGTCATGACATAATAGTGCTATTGTTTTGCATGTCAATTTATTGCCATCGGTTCAATGAGGCAATGTTTTGCGTATTGTCCATCATGAATTTGATGCTACTGTTTGAGTAATATGCTAATGTCTTCCTATCCTTTCTCACTAAGCTAATGAAGGTTTCACCTTGTTCCTACTTGTGCAGACAGGGATCATGTTGTGCTAATCATACATTTTAGTGGAACTACACAAGACAATACAATGAACTATATCCCAGCCAGTGCTTTAACTCTGCTGGAAGTTCTTGATAATCTTTTGATATAATCTCAGCACTGGTAAACAAGAGTGATTTCAACCATACATTTGAAGTGCACAAAAATATATACTATTGTGTGATTCCAGTGAGTGCTTTATCATCTCTTATGGGACTACATGAATAAGCTTTTTTCTCAGGTTGGTACGGGCCTAAGGCCTTCATCCATATTAGTTTGCTGTCATCTCTATTTGTATCGTGCTACTGTCATGAGAAACTCCTTTATCTTTGCACGTTAAAGTTTTGCAACCTATGATAAATGGCAATGCTTTGAGTGTTGAGTTGAGCTAATTGGCACTGATTAAATAAACTAATACCTCTCTTTAAGCCAGACTACTATGTTGCTAACTTTACCCATTAAGATAATGAGGGTGCTTCTATTTGTTAGTGTATGTTTCATCAACTAGTCCCACTATTACAGTAATCTCACTCTCTCAATATATGTGCCAACAGGGACGCTCGATTTTGGTGGAACTGCACAAAAACTTTGGGTGCTTCATTGCCTCGACAGCTTCCGTCCTTTCATGTCAGTCGCTAATCTCCGCTTGCTTTCTTCCTTTGCTGTCAGTCGCTTGGCTTATCTCGGCTTCCAGTCAAAGGAAATAGTAATTGATATGCTACCTCACACAGGTTGGTACTGGTCTTTATCCTGATTATTGTGCTTCTCATATGTATTGGTAATTTGGTATTGTGCTACTGTTTGCCGATTTCATAAAGGAGTAATTTGGAGCCTGAACTCGCAGGCAAATCATTACATCGGGTGATTTCAGTAGAACTACACAAAATGATCAGATGGACAGGTACTTATGCTGCTGCTATGTACTCCAAAGTTCACTCAGACAAGCATCGATGTTGACAAGAAGTGCCTATATTCATTCGAGTATCAACCGGTGTCAACCAATTGTCAAACTCCAAGTATTAGGAGAGTGAACGCCAAAAATATTGCTTGGTGCATAGCCCAGAAAAACGCAGTTCAGTCTTTGGTCCCAACTTGTGCCTTTTGGTTATCGGCACATATGGTAGCGAACTATATGGCATGGAGTCTAAAGATTCCAGACAAGTTGGTTGACGCGTATATTCATCTGGCACTTAATCAGTCTGCACGCCAAGGATGCTCCATTTCAGTTGAACTGCACACAAAAATTGGGTGGTTCATTTTCTCAACCGCCTCCTTTCTCGTCTGCAATGTAGAATTTTGGCGAGATACAGGACCAAGATGAGCCAGTAAACTAGTTGGATGAAAGTAGTGGCCAAGTTTCTCAAACCTCCCTCGGCACGAGGCCACTATTTGAGGATAAACCTACAAGCAAAGTTCAGATTGTCTGTGCTGCCTCTTATGTACTCGAAAGTTTACTCGTACAAGAACTAATTTTAGCAAGAAGTACCTCCGATTGAACACCATTTACCAGTCTGTACCCTAGGTAATTAAAGTTCGTCCATGGATCATATTGGCTGTGATCTCAATCATTTGGATGCATAAACATACTGAATATGTGTATATCTGAATCTTTTTGTGAATTATGTATGAATATTGTCGTGTGATCTATCAATCATTTGGATGCATAGATATGTTGAGCTTGTGTATATATGAATCTTTTGAGTTGTTGATAGTGAATGTTGGCTATGAATATGAACGTGTCCTGTGAACCTGAGTTTGATATGAATGTTTACCTTTTCTGTTGTATTTGTGCGTGAACTTGTTAGTATGCCTACTGTGGGGTATAAAACGCAGGTCTCTTATAAAAGTAATGTTGTGTCCAATTTATGTTTTCCCTTCTAACCACATTATATATATTTATATTATTACTACTATCGTATATTTTATAGAGACTTATATATACATTATAAAAACATCCCACGTGTTATTAACTTATAAAAGTAAATGTTTAACGGAAGTTGGCAAGGAAAATCCTGGTTGTTTTTGACTCACAGGCAAGGAAAATCCTCGTGATTGCGTACAAAAGCTTGCGAAGATTTTAAGGACCAATTTAATAATAACGCGCTCATTTTTATTTTGAGCAATAACTCGCTAATTTCTTAATTATATATATATGTAATGTGCCTCTCCGGCTTATTCTTTGATATCAATTGCTCCTTCTAACATAACATTATATATATAACGAGCCCACCTAATACGTGTATTTCAAGGAAGTGCAAATGGGCTAGGTTTCTTAGAAAATATAAATGGGCCTGATTGACGCGAAATTATTTGTTCACCCAGCCCAGCAAATGGACTGTACATTCTAGAAAACATGGGTTAAATATATGCCACATTTTTGCAGGCTGACATGTGGGCCAATAGGTCGAAGCCTACGCAGGGCATTGTCAACTTGGTCAACAAATGATTGTGTCATCCACAACCATTGGATTTATATCCAACGGCCGGCATGCACCTTCAATCTCTCGTCTTCTTCCTCCAGCGTCGCCGGGACCGCCTGGTCTGGCCTCCGGCGGCTAGAGGCTCTGCTTAGCACGCATCGCTGCGAAGCGCTACCCCACCGCCGGCCAGGCTATCCCTCCACCCCTTGACACCTCCTGTTATTCTCCACAGACTACAGCCCCACGCCACAACAGAACCAGTTATAACCCTTCTCCTCCTCTCAATCTGCGACTCCACTGCCGTGTTTTCCCATCTCCGAGTCGTTCCCGTCCGGGGCCTCACCGTCGTCCACCGCCTCGCTGCGTTCGGTGCGGCGTGGTCAACAAACGAGAGTCATCGGAAGAGGACTGTACGTAGAGATCCTGACGGCTGGGACCCACGAGGTCCATGGTCGCACGCAAGGAAAGTTCCTCCTTATTAAGCTGAAAAAATGTTTCCTCCACCTGACAGCTGGGACCCACCGGCTGTATCTTCGCACGGAAGGAAGTGCCTCCTTGTTTTGCAAAAAAATATTCATCCCGTTGACAGCTGGGACCCGTCAAATTTGGTGACTGACTTGTGGGCCTACTAAGAGGATGTGTACGCACGGCTTTGTCAACTTAATCAACAAATGATTCTAGCAGCTGGACCGTTGGATGTTAATCCAATAGCCGTGCTCCTTCTTCAACCTCTGTTCTTGCTCCTGTCTCCCGTGGGCGGCACCGCGGCTGTGCTACCGTGCACCCGAACCAGTGAAGTTTCCCACTCCTCTCCATCTGCGACTCCACTGCCCCGTCTTCCCCATCTCCGGGTCGTTCCAGTCTGGGTGCGCTCGGCACGGTGTGGTCAACGTGGTCAACAACCGAGAGTCATCGGAAGATGACTGTACGTGAGAGGCTGGCAGTGGGGACGCACCACGCCCATGGACGCATGCATGCAACGGAACGCGGCAAGGTCAACGTGGTCAAGGAACGACTTCCATCGGAAGTATACTGTACGTGGAGAGTCTCAGCTGGGTCCACGGCCGCAGCAAGTAAGTGCCTCCTTATTACGCGGAAAATAATGATTCCTCCAACTGACAGCAGGGACCCACTGGACGGGCCACCGTATTTTGTGAAAAAACGTTTGCTCCCTGACTGCTGGGACCCACCTGACGGGCCACCGTATTTCATGAAAAAAAGTTCCCCCCGCTGTCAGCTCGGACCCACCGGAAGTGCCTCCTTAGTACGCACAAAAAAATGAATACTCCCCCGGCTAGCTGGGACCTACCTTGGTGGGAGGCTGACTTGTGGGCCTACTAAGTTGACGGGGACGAAGGGCTTTGTCAACTTAGTCAATATGAACGATTCTAGCTCCAGTGACCGTACGATGTCCATCCAACGGCCGTAGTGCTTCCTCAACCTCTGGTCTTCTTGCTCCAGCCGCCCAAAGCAGCGCCGGTCGTGCCGCATGCTCCTGCCTCCCGTGGTCGGCTGTGCTGCCGCGGGAGGCCTCACCGCCCCCTACTATTCCCACCGCTGGCCAGGCCCTGCTGCGACGGCAGCCTCACACCGCAGCCGAACCAGTGAACCCTCGTACTCCTCTCCTCGCGGGCTTCCACTGCCGCGTCTTCCCTGGCTCCGCGTCGTCCCCTTCCTAGGCCTCGCCGTCGTCCACCGCCGTGGTGCTCTCCGCGCGGCGTGGTAAACGTGGTCAAGGAACGACTTCCATCGGAAGAGTACTGTACGTGGAGAGGCTGACAGCTGGGTCCATGGCCACAACCCAGTTTTTTTTTTATTTGCCAAGTAAGTTGCTTTGTCAGGCCTGTTGGGCTGCAAATCTTTCAAGACGAGGAGAGCTTTCATTCGGCTGGCCGAGAAAATGGCCCATCAGTAATTAGAAATGGGTTGTACTTTTAAAACACATCAAACCGGCAATTAGTTTCAAATATCTTTTTTTTTCATTTCAAGATTTTAAATTACATTAATTTTTATGCGTGGAGAATTTGTTGGATTTTATATTGATAGACATTTATTTTTAAAATCAGTTTGAATGTGAGTCGAAATTTCGGGATTAAAAACAGTTCGGACCGCACCGAAATATGCAAAATTTCCTATAATTTTTTAACCATGGCCACAATATGGGCTGTAATGCTAACAAAAAGAATATGGGCTCCAAAAAACACCTTAATAATTAGCAAATGGGCTGTAAATTATTAGAAATAATGGCAGATGGGTTGTATGCTGTTTTCCACAGATTTGAGGCTTTCCTAAAAAAAGGTTGACGCACAAGCAGTGACTGTTGGATGGCCATCCAACGGCCGTCGTGCTTCTTCAATCTCTGCTCTTCCTGCTCCAGCCGCTCAAACAAGCGTCGGCGGGACTGCCTGCTCCCTCCTCCCCGCGGCCGGCTCTGCCGCGCAGGCCTCACCGCCCCACCGTACTCCCATCGCTGGCCTAGCCATCCCTCTACTCACCCACACCTGCTGTTATTCTCCGGCGACGGCAGACGAACCAGTAAACCCTCGTACAGTCGTACTCCCCTCCGTGTGGGAAACAACTGTCGAGTCTTCCCTGCCTCCATGTCGTTCCCTTCCTAGGCCTCGCCGTCGTCCACCGCCCTGGTGCTCTCGGCGCGGCTTGGTCAACGTGGTCAACGACCGACATGCATTTGAAGTGGACTGTACGTGGAGAGGCCGACAGCCGGGTCCACGGCCGCACGCAAGGAAATGCCTCCTTATTACGCGCAAAATAATGATTCCTCCACCTGACATCAGGGACCCACCGAAAGGGCCTCTGTATTTCATGAAAAAAACGTTACCGTCGCTGACAGCTCGGACCCACCAGCTATATCTTCGCACGCAAGACGCACAAAAAAATGAATACTCCCCCTGTTAGCTGGGACCCAGTATTGTGGCAGGCTGACTTGTGGGCCTACTAAGTTGACGGGGACGGAGGGCTTTGTCAACTTAGTCAATATGCACGATTCTACCTCCAGTGACCATACGATGTCCATCCAACGGCCGTAGTGCTTCTTCAACCTCTGGTCTTCTTGCTCCAGTCGCCCAAACCAGCGCCAGTCGTGCCTCGTGCTCCTGCCTCCCGTGGCCGGCTGCGATGCGGCGAAGGCCTCACCGCCCCCTACTACTCCCACCGCTGGCCAGGCCATCCCTCTACTCACCCACACCCCCTGTTAATCTGCGGCGACGGCAGCCTCACACCGCAGCGAACCAGTGAACCCTCGTACTCCTCTACGCGTGGGCATCCACTGCCGCGTCTTCCCCGGCTCCGCGTCGTCCCCTTCCCAGGCCTCGCCGTCGTTCACCGCCCTGGTGCTCTCGGCGTGGCGTGGTCAACGTGGTCAAGGAACGGCTTCCATCGGACGTGGACTGTACGTGGAGAGGCTGACAGCTGGGTCCACGGCCGCAGCAAGGAAGTGCCTCCTTTTTACGTGCAAAATAATTATTCCTCCATCTGACAGCGGGGACCCACCGGACGGGCCACCGTATTTTGCAAAAAAAATGTTTGCCCCTGACTGCTGGGACCCACCAGCTACATCTTCGCACGCAAGGAAGTGCGTCCGGGCAAAAAAATGATTCACCCCCTTGACTGCTGGGACCCACCAGCTACATCTTCGCAGGCAAGGAAGTGCCTGACAGCCGGGACCCACCTGGTCGAAGCGTACGTAGCGTTGTCATTCTGGTCGCGAACGTGTACGTACATATATACTGGTGGATGTAGAGGCGCGCACGTGTCATAGTAGAGGCGCGTACGTGTCGTAGTAGAGGCACGCACGTAGCATGTACACGTACGTACATCGGCCAGGGTGCAAGAAAGAAAATACGGCCACGTATGTGTACATACGGGCGGGGTCTCGAACGCCTACTCGCGCATACGTACGGCCTGGGCTCGTGTACATGGCTGGGTCAGAACGGAGAAACAACGTCGTCGTCGTGTTCATGGGGAGGCAACGGAATGCGTCGTGTTCATGGGGAGGCAACGGAATGCGTCGTGTTCATCGGGAAGCAACGGAACGCGTGGGAGCCAACCGGCTGGGTCGGAACGGAATGCGTGGTCGTGTTCATCGGGAGGGCTTGGACGGAACAGGCGATGGAAACGAGGCCTGGCGTACCGCACAATGGAGGAAACGGACCTCCTACGTTCGGAACGGGGTCCTGTTGATCGGGAGGGGTCTGGCGTACCGCAAAACGGAGGAAACGGACCTCCTACGGTCGAAACGGGGGTCATGTTGATCGGGAGGGGTGTGGCGTACCGCAAAACGGACGAAACGGACCTCCTACGGTCGAAACGGGGGTCCTGTTGATCGGGAAGGGTGTGGCGTACCGCAAAACGGACGAAACGGACCTCCTACGGTCGAAACGGGGGTCCTGTTCGTCGGGAGGGGTGTGGCGTACCGCAAAACGGGACTCCACGGGATACTGTTCATCTCCACCGTCGACCTCCTCCAGCCTCCACGGGCTCCTGTTCATCCAGCCTCCACCGCGCGCTACTCCATCGGCTACTATTCAACCACCCCTCCACGGGCACCCCTCCATCGTCTACTGTTCATCCAGCCCTCCACACCACGGGGTCCTGTTCAACCATCCCTCCACGGGCACCCCTCCACCGTCTACTGTTCATCCAGCCCTCCACCACACCACGGGATCCTGTTCATCCAGAGGCAACGCCACCGCTCACTGTTCATCCAAACCCCCCCCCCCCCCGCAATGCTCACTGTTCATCCCAGAGGCAGCATCGATCGGCTTCAATTAGCAGCAGTAGCGAAGGAATCGCTCGATCGGGTTCAGTTAACAGCCATCGACCGATCGCTCGGGTTCAGTAACGCGCAGCCTGCAGTGCAATCGCTCGGGTTCAGTTAGAGCCCAACGCCTCGCTCGGGTTCAGTTAGAGCCAACGCCTCGCACACACGCGCGTACGTGTACGAGAGAAACGCGCATCGCTCGGCCCCTGGCCTCCCACCGTAACCGGGAACTCCCCGAAATTTTCCTTGCCCTCGCTTCTACCACGGTTTTTTCCGTCATGGATGGCCCAAAGAATGTCATGCAGCTACGTCTCCGGCCCGCCCAGGACGAAAAGCCAATTTTCTGTCATGATTTTTTGTCATAGAAGTAGGAGCCCACCACATCTATGATGATACCGGGTTTTGTCACAATTATCATCATAGAAGTGTCATATGTATGACAGAAAAAATTTCGTTCGGCCCAAAATGTCACGGATGTGTCTTTTTTTGTAGTGATTCCACCTCGGTCATATCGTAGCGGTGCTTAGGCGAAGCTCTGCGTCGGTAGAAACATCATCACCGTCATCATGCTGTCGTGCTGACAGAACTCTCCCGTGAAGCTCTGCTGGATTGGAGTTCGCGGGACGTCATCGAGCTGAACGTGTGCTGAACTCGGAGGTGCCGTACATTCGGTACTTGGATCGGTCGGATCGTGAAGACATACGACTACATCAACCGTGTTGTGCTAACGCTTCCGCTTTCGGTCTACGAGGGTACATGGACAACACTCTCCCCTCTCGTTGCTATGCATCACCATGATCCTGCGTGTGCGTAGGAAAATTTTGAAATTACTACGTTCCCCAACAGTGGCATCCGAGCCTGGTTTTATGCGTAGATGTTATATGCATGAGTAGAACACAAGTGAGTTGTAGGCGATATAAGTCATACTGCTTACCAGCATGTCATACTTTGGTTCGGCGGTATTGTTGGATGAAGCGGCCCGGACCGACATTACGCGTACGCTTACGCGAGACTGGTTCTACCGACGTGCTTTGCACACAGGTGGCTGGCGGGTGTCAGTTTCTCCAACTTTAGTTGAACCGAGTGTGGCTATGCCCGGTCCTTGAGAAGGTTAAAACAGCACCAACTTGACAAACTATCGTTGTGGTTTTGATGCGTAGGTAAGAACGGTTCTTGCTCAGCCCGTAGCAGCCACGTAAAACTTGCTTCAGAGATGGAGATCACAAGCACAAGATGATGATGGCCATATCATATCACTTATATTGATTGCATGTGATGTTTATCTTTTATGCATCTTATCTTTCTTTGATTGACGGTAGCATCATAAGATGATCTCTCACTAAATTATCAAGGTACAAGTGTTCTCCCTGAGTATGCACCGTTGCGAAAGTTCTTCGTGCTGAGACACCACGTGATGATCGGGTGTGATAGGCTCTACGTTCAAATACAACGGGTGCAAAACAGTTGCACACGCGGAATACTCAGGTTAAACTTGACGAGCCTAGCATATGCAGATATGGCCTCGGAACACTGAGACCGAAAGGTCGAGCGTGAATCATATAGTAGATATGATCAACATAGTGATGTTCACCATTGAAACTACTCCACCTCACGTGATGATCGGACATGGTTTAGTTGATTTGGATCACGTGATGACTTAGATGATTAGAGAGATGTCTATCTAAGTGGGAGTTCTTAAGTAATATGATTAATTGAACTTAAATTTATCATGAACTTAGTCCTGGTAGTATTAGCATATCTATGTTGTAGATCAATAGCTCGCGTTTAGCTCCCCTGTTTTATTTTGATATGTTCCTAGAGAAAACTAAGTTGAAAGATGTTAGTAGCAATGATGCGGACTTGGTCCGTGATCTGAGGATTAACCTCATTACTGCACGGAAGTATTATGTCCTTGATGCACCGCTAGGTGACAGAACTATTGCAGGAGCAGATGCAGACGTTATGAACGTTTTGACAAAAGCTCGGTATGATGACTACTTGATAGTTTAGTGCACCATGCTTTACGTCTTAGAACCGGGACTTCAAAAATGTTCTGAACGCCACGGAGCATATAAGATGTTCTAATAATTGAAATTGGTATTTCATACTCGTGCCCATGTCGAGAGGTATGAGACCTCTAACAGTACTTTGCCAATAAGATGGAGGAGAATAGCTCACCAATGAGCATGTGCTCAGATTGTCTGAGTACTACAATTACTTGAATCAAGTGGAAGTTAATCTTCTAGATAAGATAGTAATTGACAAAGTTCTCTAGTCACTATCACGAAGTTAATAGAACTTCGTGATGAACTATAATATCCAAGGGATGACGAAAGTAATTCCCGAGCTCTTCACGATGCTGAGATCGGTGAAGGTAGAAATCAAGAAAAGAGCATCAAGTGTTGATGGTTAACAAGATCACTAGTTTCAAGAAAAGGGCAAAGGGAAAGAAGGGGAACTTCAAGAAGAACGGCAAGCAAGTTGCTGCTCAAGTGAAGAAGCCCAAGTTTGGACCTAAGCCTGATACTGAGTGCTTCTACTGCAAAAAGGACTGGTCACTGGAAGCGGAACTACCCCAAATAATTGGCGGATAAGAAGGATGGCAAAGTGAACAAAAGTATATTTGATATACATGTTATTGATGTGTACTTTACTAGTGTTTATAGCAACCCCTCGGTACTTGATACTGGTTCAGTTGCTAAAGAGTAGTAACTCGAAACGGGAGTTGCATAATGAACAGAAACTAGTTAAGGATGAAGTGACGATGTGTATTGGAAGTGGTTCCAAGATTGATATGATCATCATCACACACTCCCTATAATTTCGGGATTAGTGTTGAACCTAAATAAGTGTTATTTGGTGTTTGCGTTGAGCACGAATATGATTTGATCATGTTTATTGCAATACGGTTATTCATTTAAGTTAGAGAATAATTGTTGTTCTGTTTACATGAATAAAACCTTATATGGTTACACACCCAATGAAAATGGTTCGTTGGATCTCGATCGTAGTGATACACATATTCATAATATTGAAACCGAAAGATGCAAAGTTAATAATGATAGTGCAACTTATTTGTGGCACTGCCGTTTAGGTCATATTGGTGTAAAGCACATGAAGAAACTCCATGCTGATGGACTTTTGGAATCACTTGATTACGAATCACTTGATGCTTGCGAGCCATGGCTCTTGGGCAAGATGACTAAAACGCCGTTCTCCGGAACAATGGAGCGAGCAACAGATTTGTTGGAAATCATACATACTGATGTATGTGGTCCGATGAATATTGAGGCTCGCGGCAGGTATCGTTATTTTCTGACCTTCATAGATGATTTGAGCAGATATGGGTATATCTACTTGATGACACATAAAGTCTGAAACATTTGAAAAGTTCATATAATTTCAGAGTGAAGTGGAAAATCATCGTAACAAGAAAATAAAGTTTCTACGATCTGATCGTGGAGGAGAATATTTGAGTTACAAGTTTGGTCTTCATTTGAAACAATGTGAAATAGTTTCGCAACTCACGCCACCTGGAACACCACAGCGTAATGGTGTGTCCGGACATCATAACTGTACTTTATTAGATATGGTGCGATCTATGATGTTTCTTACCAATCTACCACTATCGTTTTGGGGTTATGCATTAGAGACAGTTGCATTCACGTTAAAAAGGGCACCATCTAAATCCGTTGAGATGACACCTTATGAACTGTGGTTTGGCAAGAAACCAAAGTTGTCGTTTCTTAAAGTTTGGGGTTGCGATGCTTATGTGAAAAAGTTTCAACATGATAAGCTTGAACCCAAATCAGAGAAATGCGTCTTCATAGGATACCCAAAGGAGACTATTGGGTATATCTTCTATCACAGATCCGAAGGA
The DNA here is from genome assembly GCF_002575655.3 of Aegilops tauschii subsp. strangulata. Taxonomy (NCBI): domain Eukaryota; kingdom Viridiplantae; phylum Streptophyta; class Magnoliopsida; order Poales; family Poaceae; genus Aegilops; species Aegilops tauschii. The sequence goes on along the minus strand of NC_053040.3, from coordinate 96,142,469 downwards.
AACTTCGTTGCTAAGAATGGATCCTTTTTAGAGAAGGAGTTTCTCTCGAAAGAAGTGAGTGGGAGGAAAGTAGAACTTGATGAGGTAACTGTACCTGCTCCCTTATTGGAAAGTAATTCATCACAGAAACCGGTTCATGTGAAACCTACACCAATTAGTGAGGAAGCTAATGATAATGATCATGAAACTTCAGATCAAGTTAATACCGAACCTCGTAGGTCAACCAGAGTAAGATCCGCAGCAGAGTGGTACGGTAATCCTGTTCTGGAGGTCATGTTACTTGACCATGACGAACCTACGAACTATGAGGAAGGGATGATGAGCCCAGATTCCGCAAAATGGCTTGAGGCCATGAAATCTGAGATGGGATCCATGTATGAGAACAAAGTATGGACTTTGATTGACTTGCCCGATGATTGGTGACACATTGAGATTAAATGGATCCTTAAGAGGAAGACGGACGCTAATAGTAGTGTTACTATCTACAAATCTAGAATTGTCGCAAAAAGGTTTTCGACAAGTTCAAGGTGTTGACTACGATGAGAGTTTCTCATTCGTATCTATGCTTAAGTCTGTCCGAATCATGTTAGCAATTGCCGCATTTTATGAAATCTGGCAAATGGATAAACAAAATTGCATTCCTTAATGGATTTATTAAAGAAGAGTTGTATATGATTCAACAAGAAGGTTTTGTCAATCCTAAAGGTGCTAACAAAATATGCAAGCTCCAGCGATGCATCTATGGACTAGGGCAAGCATCTCGGAGTTGGAATATACGCTTTGATCAAAGCATATAGTTTTATACAGACTTGAGGTGAAGCCTGTATTTACAAGAAAGTGAGTGGGAGCACTACAACATTTCTGATAAGTATATGTGAATGACATATTGTTGTTCCGAAATAATGTAGAATTATTCTGCAATGCATAAAGGAGTGTTTGAAAGGAGTTTTTTTCAAAGAAAGACCTCGGTGAAGCTGCTTACATATTGAGCATCAAGATCTATAAAGATAGATCAAGACGCTTGATAAGTTTTTTCAATGAGTACTTACCTTGACAAAATTTTGAAGTAGTTCAAAATGGAACAGTCGAAGAAAGAGTTCTTGCCCGTGTTACAAGGTGTGAAATTGAGTAAGACTCAAAGCCCGACCACGGCAGAAGATAGAAAGAGAATGAAAGTCATTCCCTATGCCTCAGCCATAGGTTCTATAAAGTATGCCATGCTGTGTACCAGATCTATTGTATACCCTACACTGAGTTTGGCAAGGGAGTACAATAGTGATCTAGGAGTAGATCACGGGACAGCGGTCAAAATTATCCTTAATGGAATAAGGATATGTTTCTCGATTATGGAGGTGACAAAAGGTTCGTCATAAAGAGTTACATCGATGCAAGCTTTGACACCGATCTGGATGACTCTAAGTCTCGATCTAGATACATATTGAAAGTGGGAGCAATTAGCTAGAGTAGCTCCATGCAGAGCATTGTTGACATAGAAATTTGCAAAATACATACGGATCTGAATATGGCAGACCCGTTGATTAAACTTCTCTCACAAGCAAAACATGATCACACCTTAGTACTCTTTGGGTGTTAATCACATAGCGATGTGAACTAGATTATTGACTCTAGTAAACCCTTTGGGTGTTGGTCACATGAAGATGTGAACTATGGGTGTTAATCACATGGTGATGTGAACTATTGATGTTAAATCACATGGCAATGTGATCTAGATTATTGACTCTAGTGCAAGTGGGAGACTGAAGGAAATATGCCCTAGAGGCAATAATAAAGTTATTATTTATTTCCTTATTTCATGATAAATGTTTATTATTCATGCTAGAATTGTATTAACCGGAAACATGATACATGTGTGAATACATAGACAACCAGAGTGTCACTAGTATGCCTCTACTTGACTAGCTCATTAATCAAAGATGGTTATGTTTCCTGGCCATAGACATGAGTTGTCATTTGATTAACGGGATCACATCATTAGGAGAATGATGTGATTGACTTGACCCATTCCGTTAGCTTAGCACTTGATCGTTTAGTATGTTGCTATTGCTTTCTTCATGACTTATACATGTTCCTATGACTATGAGATTATGCAACTCCCGTTTACCGGAGGAACACTTTGTGTGCTACCAAACGTCACAATGTAACTGGGTGATAATAAAGGTGCTCTACAGGTGTCTCCGAAGGTACTTGTTGGGTTGGCGTATTTCGAGATTAGGATTTGTCACTCCGATTGTCGGAGAGGTATCTCTGGGCCCACTCGGTAATGCACATCACTATAAGCCTTGCAAGCAATGTAACTAATGAGTTAGTTGCAAGATGATGTATTACAGAACGAGTAAAGAGACTTGCCGGTAACGATATTGAACTAGGTATTGAGATACCGACGATCGAATCTCGGGCAAATAACATACTGATGACAAAGGGAACAACGTATGTTGTTATGCGGTTTGACCGATAAAGATCTTCGTAGAATATGTAGGAGCCAATATGAGCATCCAGGTTCCGCTATTGGTTATTGACCGGAGACGTGTCTCGGTCATGTCTACATTGTTCTCGAACCCGTAGGGTCCGCATGCTTAATGTTTCGGTGACGATTGTATTATGAGTTTTTGTGTTTTGATGTACCGAAGGTTGTTCGGAGTACCGGATGAGATCGGGGACATGACGAGGAGTCTTGAAATGGTCGAGACATAAAGATCGATATATTGGACGACTATATTTGGACATCGGAAAGGTTCCGAGTGATTCGGGTATTTTTCGGAGTACCGGAGAGTTACGGGAATTCGTATTGGGCCTTAATGGGCCATACGGGAAAGGAGAGAAAGAACTCAAAGGGTGGCCGCACCCCTCCCCATGGATTGGTCCGAATTGGACTAGGGAGGGGGCGCCCCTTCCTTCCTTCTCCTTCTCCCTTCCCTTTTTCCTATTCCATGTGGGAGGTGGAATCCTACTAGGACTAGGGAGTCCTAGTAGGACTCCACACTTGGGCACGCCCTATGAGGACCGGCCTCCTCGTCCCTTGCTCCTTTATATACGGGGGCAGGGGGCACCTCTAGACACATAAGTTGATTTGTTGATCTATTCCAGCCCTGTGCGGTGCCCCCTCCACCATATTCCACCTCGGTCATATCGTAGCGGTGCTTAGGCGAAGCCCTGCGTCGGTAGCAACATCATCACCGTCATCACACCGTCGTGCTGACGGAACTCTCCCGTGAAGCTCTGCTGGATCGGAGTTCACGGGACGTCACCGAGCTGAACGTGTGCTGAACTCGGAGGTGCCGTACGTTCGGTGCTTGGATCGGTCGGATCGTGAAGACGTACGACTACATCAACCGCGTTGTGCTAACGCTTCCGCTTTCGGTCTACGAGGGTACGTGGACAACACTCTCCCATCTTGTTGCTATGCATCACCATGATCCTGTGTGTGCGTAGGAAAATTTTGAAATTACTACGTTCCCCAACACGCTCGACCTCACTCCCTCGCTCGAGCTCTCAAACCCTAGCGCCGCCGCTACTTCCATCATCGCCGGTGAGGAAGAGCTTAGCTGCCTCGACCTCATCGCCGTCGTACTCGCGCCGGTCGCGGATTTCTTCATTCCACCGCCGTCGTAGCTGTCTTCCTCTGCCAAGTTAGGGCGTGGAAGATCTGAACTGACGAACTTCTAAATCTACACCTCACAGTTCGTCGTGTTCTTCGTCAAGGGTAATTAAAAGCTACTTTTACTGCCCTTGTTGATTCTGATGTTTTCTACAAAATCTTCAAAAGGTGTTTATTCTTCAAATCTTCACACACTAAACACCTCACAAAACATCTGTTCTTGATCTGTTTCCCTAAGCAACATTTTTCTTCAAGATTCCTAATTGTGTGGATTTTCAATCTATACAACTCTGGAACCTAAGTCAAAGAACGCTTAGTGAAATTCCTCAAGACTCATCTGGTCAAATTCCTCAAACTTGTTCTTTTTGCAAAAACTTCTGAGAACGCATATGACCTCTCCAAATTCCTCGCAACTATATTCTGTTCACAGGTACACATGTCCGCTGCTGAATCACTAGGTTCTCATCAACTTAACTCATTTGCAGCGTCCCTCGAAGAAAAGTTGCACACCTCATCTGAGAACTCAATAGTTCAAAATCCTCAGCTGAAGAAAATGGCTAACGGCAAGAAACCTCAGAAGGGAGGAAAGAAACCTGAAGTCAACACTGCGTTTGAGATCCCTGATGACATCTATGCAGGGTACTGCACACCCCCTGAGGAAACAAAGAATGAGCGCAAAGTGCACATTCAGAAGATTGAGAGGAGATGGGCTAGAGAATGGAGGGATTACAAATATGTAACTCCTAAGTACATGAAGAAATTTGTTGTACACCCTCCATGCCCAAGACTCCACTGGCACCTGGCCAAGTTGCTGATCCCTCAAGCATCAGAAGAGGTGAAGAATTTCCAAAGGAATGGGTCAAGCGTCAAGCCAAGCTGGCCAAAGTGGCAAAAGAAGCAGTGAAGAAATTCAATGAAGATTCTGCTGCTGCTGCTGTTGAGGCCTCTGCTAGCAAGCCTAAGAAGGCCATGCCCAAGAAGCCTGCACACAAGCCTAAGACTTCTGCACCAATGTCCTCACAGCCAAGCTCATCTGCAATGCCCTCACGGCCCAGCTCAGCAAAGCCCTCACGGCCAATTCCTCAAGCTGCTCCAGCTCCTCAAGTTGCAAAGTCCTCAGCTCCTCCTTCCAAATCCTCAGCACCTGTGCATATCGCCTCGTGCCAAAGGACATCATGCATCTCTATTGCCTCGGGAGCCTCTGCAAGTTCTTCAGCTCCTCCGCATTCCTCAATTGGCCCCACTCTGCTGAAGACTAAGGCCACTGCTGGACGAGGCACAAGACCAAGTCCTCACAAGAAGCAGGTCGCCTTCCAAGTACCGTCTGATGAAGACGAAGCTGATGATGAGGAACTTGATGAAATCATCAGAGATAGACAGCAAAGGGCTGCTAGAGCCAAAGGCACAAATGTACCTCTGCTTTTGGATCCAAAGTTGATCCTCGACTTCATTGATCTCTGGCACAAGGACCCCAACACTCCTATGCCTGACTTCAATCTTACAATTGGTCAAAGTCACATGCTTACCGCCTTCATAGGCGAAGAAAATGGAAATTCGAGAAGGCCAGGTAGTTGAAGAAAGCGCAGTACAAGAAGGAGCGCTTTATGAAGAAGAATATTGTCAAGATGACCACTGATGAACTAGTGGCTGTTCAATCTGAAATCAAGAATCTGAGTGATGATTTTGATCGCTACTATGCTGACTGGCTTGGAGCCAAAGTCAGACTCGTCAACTTGACCAAGGGATTTACCTCAAATGTTGCAGCCCCAATGCAACAAAAAATTCCTCAGGCTGAGGCATCTGCTCAGCCTACAAAAGAACATGTCGGCACCGCTGATGAAAATCAGGCTGTTGATGAAACTGCGAGTACCAGGGCTGATGACTGCATTCTAGCCGCTGATGAAACTGCCAGGGCAGCCACTACTGTTGCGCCTGAAGAAATAGTTAGGCCAGCTGAAGCTTCAACCGTTGTGCCTGAAGAAACTAATCATGCCAGGGCAACTGCATCAGTTGTGCCTAAAGAAAATGAACTAATTTCCTCTGCTCCTCCAGCGCCTACACCAAGTCCAATTCTTCCTTCTGCATCAGAAGCTAAGAAGACCAAGGCTGCGGAGCGTGCAGCAGTGAAGAAAAGGAAAGCATCAACTTCATCAGAATCTTCAGCTCCGAAGAAGATGAAGAAATTGACAAGCTCTTTTCAAAATCCTATTGATGTTGTTCCAGTCTCATGCATGCCATCAAAGGAACTCGTTCCTTTTGGTGAAGACTATGAGATCCCAAGCGGATCCGATGAAGATGTTCCTTCTGCTACTTCTTCAGAGCAGTTGGACGATGAAATTGAAGTGGATACGATCCCTTCAACCCTAGTTGTCTCATCGCCTGTGCCTCAGTTCACAGCTAAAGAGGCAGGCATTCAAGAATTAAATGAAGAAGATGAGGATGTGGACATTGGGAGCACAACACCAGTGATGAATGATGACTTTTGGGAATGTCAGCACCCCAATTCTCCTTTGTTCACTCCTCTGCAACAAATTCCTCAGTCCCCAGTGCATACTGAAGTTCAAACGGGCTCTAAAGAACCTCGCACCACTCCATCCATTCATGAAGAAATTCCAGCCACTAGTGCTGATGAACAAGCTACTGAAGAATTGAAGAACTAGGTTGTGACTGAAGAAGAAACTGAAATTTCTCAGCCTGTGGTTCCTGAGACTGCGATTCCTGAGGTTGTGATGCAATTGACTGACACTCCTCAGCCCAAGCCAAAGGATCCTTTCTCCAAGAAGCAAAACTTCAAGGCTGATGACTTCTTTCACGAGCATGTGTTCTTCACGGAGTACAACCCATATGACTCTGCTCGTCTTAGAAGGAAGCATTTCTGGACTGCCAGCCAAGCCAACTTCTATTCTTCACTTCTTTTCAACAAGGTCAAAGTCTTCGACCATGAGCATATTCCTCATGTGGATATGGAATCTCTGCCCTGCTTCGCCCCAGTCCTCAGTGTTCCTCACGATGCTGGACTGCTCAACTTTTGCACTGAGAACTGCGATTGGAATGAAGAGCTAGTTCTTCAATTCTATGCAACGCTGCACATCACAGGAGATGCTACAGATGTGAACTCTTGGGTGTTGGATTGGATGACAGAGAATACACATTTCAAAGCACCGGCCTCTGAATTGCTTCACGCCCTGCCTGTCAGTCCTCCCCTTGAAGGTGCTCGTTGTATACACCATGAACCTGAGCTTAGAGATCACTACATGCAAGTGTTGATGAAGCCACTGAAGCCCAGTCAGGCCCCAAGGACAAAATTCCTCATGAAGGAATTGCTCTATGTGCCTCGGACTGTCTATCGCATTCTAACGAAGACATTGAGTCCAATCAAAGGCCACGACTCTAATGAAGAAGAGGTCATTGGCATCATGAAGAATCTGCTTTTCAACATCATTCATGGCGTTCCTGTCAACTACCATGATTTCTTCATGAGGACTCTGGCCAACGTTGCATTATCTCCATTTGAGTTGAAGCCTTACGCTCCTTGGATTATGAGATTCCTCAGAACAAGGTCTTCACTCTACTACAAGGCTGACACACTCAACCATGGCAGCTACTTGCCCCCCATTGAAGTCCTCAAACGGACATTTTCCTTAGCTGATGAAAAGGGAAAGGCCACTGCTGTTATTGATGAAGGCATTCGTCCATTGGATGGTCAGTTCCGCAAAGCTACATCTTATTCCACCAATGATGACTCTGCCACTCACGACCCAGCCGCCAATGCCTCAAAGCAAAATCCTCAAGGCACAACTCCAAGGGTGATGACTGATCGTGAGCTTCTCCTCAGTCTTCACCAGAAGGTCGATCGCAACCACAAATGGGTTAAGCGTCAGTTTGGGTCAATCCTTCACAACATGACTGCTACACATAATGCAGTGAAGAAAAACCACTACTGTTGGGGATATTACTACTGGGCGTAAACCGGCCAGAAAAGGCCGGGTTATCCCTATAGTGAGTTATTATGTTTGAAGCCCATGAAGACAAAGATAATGACGCTTTATGAAGGCCCAGGGCCCAAAGGCGGATTAAGGCATGTAGTCATAAACCGACCCTGATATGTAAGCTTGTATTATAAGGCAGAAATAAGTAGAGACCGGGCTGGACACGTTTATGAAGCCGGCCTCGGAACCCTGTAAACTGAAGGGCGTCAACCCATGTATATAAGGGGACGACCTGGCGGCGGTTTAAGGAGGACAGACAACAACTCGAGACCCAGGCAAAGCGTATTCGCTCCCTGGTCATCAAAACCCTAGCAATTCCACAACAACTGGATTAGGCCTTTACCTTCACCGCAAGGGGCCGAACCAGTATAAACTCTCTGCGTCCCTTGTCCGCTTTAACCCCTTTAAGCTAACCCGTCGCGATGGCTCCACGACTAAGTCCTTTCTCTTGGACATCTGTCGTGACAAAACCACGACAGTTGGCGCCCACCATGGGGCTATCGCACGATGGTTTCGAGTTCTTAGAGGGCAGCTTCGAACGACTCAAGGGTTACGCTGTGGGCCGGATGACCAAGAGTCGTCGCGGCAAGCTCTACATCAACGACGCAGGCTGGGGCCCCGAGGCCGGCTCAATCGAGTACGGGTACCGGGTCCCCTTCGGCGGCATACACGTTTTCATTGGCAAGATCTGCACCGACATCGTCGAAACAGCTCAGCGTGCAAGATCTGCCCGGGTTAAGCCTGTCATGAAGTGTGCCTTCATGGGAGTCATCCACAGAGTGGAATCTGAGGATAGATCGGAATCTAGTGGTGAAACCCTCGTTTATTCCGGCGACGAGTCATCGACCAGAGAGACCGAGTCATTGTGCCAGTTGCAAGATGGCCGGATCGGGGGCTATTCCGATGGCGATAGTATTCCGGACCCCTTTGATCCGCCAAACCGGGTCGCGATCTTCATCGCCGGTACACAGCCAGCGCTCCACTCTTCGACAGCAGCGGCGATGATTTCCGGATCAGTAGCAGCAACAGCGGTGTAGCGACCCGACCTCAAACGGTCAAGTCTCTGTGCTTCAGTGTCATCCCTGGATCGGTAATGCTAACACACACAGTACTCGAAGGATTTATAACAGAGTAGCAATCACACACTTATTACATCGAATGTCTCAGAAGAGAACTTATTACAATAAATATGGCTTAAGGCCATCTAATACGATAACAGTGGAAGGCTTGGAAGATAAAGTGAGTCCATCAACTCCAACGGCATAGCTGAGCTGCACGGCAATGACCTAACGAACCTTACTCCTCGTCTGAAAAGTCTGTAACATAATACGTTGCAGCCCGAAAACGGGTCAGCACATGGAATATGCTGGCAATATAACACAGTAGAGCAAGAACAGAATAATGCTATCACTACATGCATATTTGGCTGGTGGAAAGCTCTATGGTTTTAGTTTTGCGAAAAAGCCAATTTTTCCCTACAACAAAGGAATAAGTTTTATCTTAACTATCATGGTAGTTGAAACATCATTGAGAAGGTTCCTCCAACTCAATCCCAATTAAAGTAATTATCAACCCAACAATATTAATTAAGAGTGATGAGATACATATGATAATCCAAGTACTAGATACTCAAAATTGTCCATAACCGGGGACACGGCTAACCATGATTAGATTGTACACTCTGCAGAGGTTTGCGCACTTTTCCCCACAAGACTCGGTCTCCTCCATTGGATTTCTCGCACTACATGGTGTTTGAGAAACGGATGACCGAGACACAATCTTTCAGAAACATTAACTCTTTACTCTGGGCAGACCATAACAAACCTACATCCCTCTACCTGCTGATCCACCTCTTCAAGAGCTCATGCAACTTACTCAACTATGCTAGAGCCCATAATAGCTTGTGACTTCACACGGAAGTTTCTAGCATGAAAATATCTTAGTTCCCTTTGAGCCTGGGTGCCGGACCTTAGGATGATCACACGGGTACTCCGGGATATCCTAGGACAACACTGGATTCTCGAGGTGCCCGACAAGCAATCCACCCAGATGTGTATTAAAGTTGCCACCTTAAGTTGAACCATTACTTAACAATCTCACATCTGTCATGGATTCACTCACCCAAACCACGTCTACGAGCATAGCGTAGCAATATAAGCAATACGTAGAAGTAACTCCCAAGGGTTTGACAGTAACAGGGCAATAGGTTCTACCTCATCAACTACTTCCCAATACCCACAAGTTAATCACAACCTAATCATGCAGTGTTTGAGGGTTGAAACTAATGCATAAAAACTGGGTATGAAAAGAGTATGATCAATGTGTTACTTGCCTTGCTGACGGTCCGCAAAACCTAGCGACTCGTAGTAGCACGCTTCGCACTCCGGGAATCTTATCGTAAACAAACAATAGCATACATAGGCAATCAAGCAAATAAGCACAGGTAAAACTCAAATAAGAAGATCTAACCAGAAAGTTCAACTTAAGAACTCCGGTTTGCGAAAAGAATCAAATCAAACGGAGCAACGAAACTCAAACTGCGAAAGAAACAAGATTCGTTTACTAATCTGAACTAGAGTCAAATTTTACAGTACCAAAATCTTGTTCAAGTTGATTAAACAGACAGAGGGTTTCGAGACGAAGATCTAGGCGCTTGAATCGCCTGATTCCGATAAACGAGCGAAAAGATAAACTAAAACGAAAATCGGATCAGAAATCGCGATCAAAAATAATCGCGAAAAACCCGAGAAAAAGAAAAACTGACGAACAGGCTAAGGAACGAACGTTCGTTGTCTGTAACTAACGAGCGAAAACCGTTCGTTAAAACGAACGTACGGACGAACGTCCGCTAAATAAACTAAACCGGAAAATAAAATAAAACCGATCTATTCTAAAAAAACCTAGGGTTTTCTAAAAAAAACTGGATCAGTTTTTCTCTCAAAACCGGCATCGGCGAGGCGACTACCTTGGCGGGTTTCCGGCGAGGTCCGGCGGTCTCCGCGGGGTCCGGGTGGGGCGGCGGGCGGCGGTGGGGAGGTGCGGCGAGGCGCGGCAGCGGCGCTAGGCGGCGGCGGCAGCGGCAAAGGGCGGCTGCGCGGCGCGGCTAGGCGGCGGGGTTGGCGGGGCAGCTCGGGTGATGGTGTGGGGGTGCGGGGGCGGCGCTATAAAAGGAGGGGGCTTGCTTGGGGGAGGGGGCAAGGCGGCGCGGGAGGAGTCCCGGCCGGACTCGGCTTCGGGCGGCGGCGGCCTCCCGGTCTCCTGGAGGGAGACGAGGCGCGGGGAGGTGGGCCGGCTCGGCTAGGCTTCGGCCCAGTCGGGCGCTGGAGATTTTTTTTTAAAAAAATTCGCCGGAACTTAAATAAACCCTAGAAAATAAAATCTAAATCTAAAAATGCCAAAACAAATTTTCACTGTCTAAATAAAATATTTAGAACAAGATGAACATTTTCTTGGCCCTAAAATGCAACTTTGAAAGACGTGCAATTTTTCTAATGCAAATAAAGTAGCAACAAACTCCGAATAAAATCAAATATTTGATTTTAATATTTTTCCTCCAATATTTCATTTATTTTGGAGAAGTCATATTATCTCCTCTCATATATTTTTAATATGAAATATTTTCGGAGAGAAAATAATTAAAACCAAAAATCCTGGTTTCAATATTTGATAAAACTCAAATATGAAGACAGGGAAATCCCCAACTCTCTCGGAGGGTCCTTGAGTTGCTTAGGATTTCGAGGATCGCGAAACGAAATGCATCAAAATATGATATGCGTGAATGATCTATGTATAACACTCCAAATTGAAAATTTGGGATGTTGCAAACCTACCCCCCTTAAGATGAATCTCGCCCTCGAGATTCGGGTTGGCTAGAAAATAGGTGTGGGTGGTCTTTGCGAAGATCATCCTCTTGTTCCCAGGTGGCTTCATCCTCAGTATGGTGGCTCCACTGAACTTTGCAAAACTTGATAACCTTGTTGCGGGTGAGTCGGCTGGCAAATTCAAGAATCCTGACTGGCTTCTCCTCATAGGTCAGATCACTGTCCGACTGAATTGCCTCCAAAGGTACTGTATCTCTTAACGGTATATCGTCCATCTCAGCATGACACTTCTTCAGCTGTGAAATATGAAACACATCATGAACTCCTGACAGTCCTTCAGGTAAATCCAACTTGTAGGCAACTTCTCCCATACGTTCCAAAATTCGATACGGTCCTACAAATCTTGGGGCTAACTTTCACTTAACTCCAAAACGTTTCACTCCTCGCAAGGGTGATACTCGCAGATATGCTTTGTCTCCAATTTCATAGGTTACCTCCTTGCGTTTCGAATCTGCATAACTCTTCTGCCTGGACTAAGCTACCTTCAGTCTATCTCGGGTCAACTTAACCTTCTCTTCAGACTCCTTAATCAAATCTGGTCCGAACAACTGTCGGTCTCCAACTTCATCCCACATCAACGGTGTTCTGCACCTTCGTCCATACAGGGCTTCGAACGGCGCCATCTTCAAACTGGCTTGATAGCTATTGTTGTATGAGAACTCTCCGTAGGGCAAATTGTCATCCCAACTAGATCCATAATCTAGCGCACAAGCCCTCAACATATCCTCCAGAATCTGGTTGACTCTCTCGGTCTGTCCATCTGTCTGCGGGTGGAATGTTGTACTGAACTCCAACCTTGTTCCCAAAGTCTGGTGCAGCTGATGCCAAAACTTTGGGTAACTATGTTCCTCTATCTGATACGATGGTCCTTGGAACTCCATGCAGACATACGATCCTGGTCATGTATATCTTGGCCAACTTCGCACTTGTATAAGTGGTTTTCACTGGGATAAAGTGAGCCACTTTGGTCAAGCGATCAAATACTACCCATATAGAATCATACCCTGATTTGGTCCTGGGCAATCCGGTGATGAAATCCATGCCAAGTTTATCCCACTTCCATTCGAGTATCGGCATAGGCTGTAACAATCCTGCTGGCTTTTGGTGCTCTGCCTTCACTCTTTGACATACATCACATACGGCTACATACTCGGCAATATCCTTCTTCATACCAGTCCACCAGAAATGTTCCTTCAAATCCAAATACATCTTGGTGTTTCTGGGGTGTATCGAGTATGGTGAGTCATGAGCCTCCTGAAGTATTAACTTCCTGATCTCTGTGTTATTGGGCACATAAACACGGTCCACAAACCATAAGGTGTCGTGCTCATCCTCACGAAAACCTTTGGCCTTTCCTTTGCTCATTCTTTCTTTTATCTCAGCAATCTCTTTGTCATCCTTCTGAGCTTCTCGAATCTTTCCTAACAATGTAGACTGAACTTCCATTGTTGCAACAAAACCTCTAGGAACAATCTCCAATCGAAGTTCCCTGAGATCCTCTGCTAACTCCTTTGGAAATCATGTGCTTACTAGGGTATTAGCATAACTCTTCCGGCTCAAAGCGTCGGCTACGACATTGGCCTTGCCTGGATGATAGTGAAGCTTCATGTCATAATCCTTTATAAGCTCCAACCATCTCCTCTGCCTAAGGTTCAACTCCTTCTGTGTGAAAATGTACATCAAACTCTTATGATCCATGTACACATCACAACGATTTCCAATAAGGTAATTTCTCCAGTCTTGAGCGCATGCACTACAGCTGCCAACTCCAAATCATGCATGGCATAATTTAATTCGTGCAGTTTTAGTTGTTGTGAGGCATACGAAACAACTCTTCCGTCCTGCATAAGCACACTTCCAAGTCCTAGGCGAGAGGCGTCGCAATACACTTGGAAATCCTTGCGTATATCCGGCAGAATCAGCACTGGGGCTGTAGTCAAACGTTTCTTTAACTCCTGAAAGCTTGCCTCACATTCTTCCGTCCATTTAAATTTGGTATCCTTCTTCAATAACTCCGTCATTGGCTTTGCAATCTTGGAAAAATTCTCAATGAATCTTCGATAGTATCCCGCGAGTCCAAGGAAACTGCGGATCTCACTAACTGAAGTGGGTGCCAACCATTCAATGACTGACTGAACCTTGGTGGGGTCTACCGCTATACCTTCTCCTGATATAACATGTCCAAGGAATCCAACTTCCTTCAACAAAACTCACATTTGCTGAACTTGGCATACAACTGGTGTTCCCTGAGTTTCTCGAGAACTAAACGCAAATGCTCTTCGTGCTCATCCTCATTCTTCGAGTATACCATTATATCATCAATCAACACCACAACAAACTTATCCAAATATTCCATGAACACTTTGTTCATCATGCTCATGAAATAGGCAGGGGCGTTAGTCAATCCAAATTACATGACCGTATATTCATACAACCCATACCGTGTGGTGAATGCTGTCTTTGGTATATCCTTCTCTCGAATCTTCAGCTGGTGATATCCTGATCGCAGGTCGATCTTTGAAAACACCTTGGCTCCTTGCAGTTGGTCAAACAAATCATTGATCATCGGCAGTGGGTATTTGTTCTTGATTGTCACTTCATTTAACGCACGATAATCAACAACCATTCTTAGAGACTTGTCCTTCTTCTCAACCAAAAGCACTGGGGCTCCCCATGGTGATGAACTCCGTCGAATGTAACCTTTCTCCAATAACTCCTTGATCTGCTTCTTAATCTCCTCTAGATCATTTGCGGGCATTCGGTAGGGTCTCTTTGATATTGGCCCTGTACCTGGCAATAGCTCTATCAAAAACTCGATGTCTCGATCCGGTGGCATGCCTGGTAATTCCTCTGGAAAAACATTCGGGTAATCCTTCACTACAGGCACTTCCTCCTGAACAACTCTCGTGAGGGTATTTACTTGGCTCCTCCTAGGTGCATGCCTAGATACATACTTAATCATTTTTCCCTCCGGGGTGGTGATATAAATCGACTTACTAGCACAGTCAATGCTTCCTCCATACTTTGACATCCAGTCCATGCCTAATATCACATCCAATCCTTGTGACTCCAAAATTATTAGGTCTGACGGGAAAATGTGGGTACCAATGGTTAAGGGTATCTGGTGGGTTTAAAGGGGAGAGATTAGAATAGAAAAGGGGTCTAGTGAGAAAGTACTACCCATATGCACATGAGACAAACACAATCATTTCACTCAATCAATCAAGCAAGGCATACAAACGGTCTAGAACTATCGTAGAAAGTGCTCAACTACTACTATATACATGGGGGAATACTACTAAGTATTTGGTGGTCATCTAGAAATTTTGATCGGTAGAAGACTCCATAATGTCTGCTCCAGCTTGGTCTTCAAAGTCATCATCACTGGGGTCGGAGTCGGTGTCGTCCATGATGATGTAGTTCTCCGGGCAAGTGGAATCGTCGTCCTCTCCTCCTGGCGCGGGGTCTCCCATGAATACTCCGATCTCCTTTATCAGGTCGTCATTCTTCTCCAATAGTGTTGCAATTTCCTCCTCATATCCATCGCGTGTAGACTTGAGTTCTTCTTCTAGCTCGATGATCCTGGTCTTCGCCTTCTTCAAATCTATCATGTCTACGCACATCTGATTCTCCTGGCGTCGAATGTGCTGGTTTAACTCCTGGATGAAAGCTGCAATGGATCTGTCCTTCTTGGTGCTGATCATCTCCCATTGCTCATCTCGGCGCCCACATATCTGATAAATAGTGTCCTTGAGATCCTTGTTGTAGACTTCTCCAATGCGTCCCATGGTAATGTGGGCTGCCATGCTCTTGCCTAGACTCCAGGTGGGTGCTTCAAAAGAAAATTCTATGGGCTTAGTGGTTGGCGAGAACGTCCTTCCTGGAACTTGAACTTGAATCATCCAGCGCTCCTCTTCTGTTAAGGTGGCGTTGTAAGTCCCAGTGAAGCTTGGTATTCCGATGTTCAGGTACCTAATGACTTCCTTCAAGTAGCGTCCAAAGGGTGTGTCTTCATCCGGTTGTGCAAACTTGTTCTTCAAATCCGCTATCCTAAGGAGTAGAAAATGGAGAGGAGTCAGAAATGAGTAGAGAAGAGTGATCTATGGCTTATCTTAGTGGTCGTGTCCTACACTCAGCGTGTGCTCTGATACCATCTTGTAGCGACCCGACCTCAAACGGTCAAGTCTCTGTGCTTCAGTGTCATCCCTGGATCGGTAATGCTGACACACACAGTACTCGAAGGATTTATAACAAAGTAGCAATCACACACTTACTACATCGAATGTCTCAGAAGAGAACTTATTACAATAAATATGGCTTAAAGCCATCTAATACGATAACAGCAGAAGGCTTGGAAGATAAAGAGAGTCCATTAACTCCAACGGCATAGCTAAGCTGCACGGCAACGACCTAACAAACCTTACTCCTCGTCTGAAAAGTCTGCAACATAATACGTTGCAGCCCGAAAACGGGTCAGCACATGGAATATGCTGGCAATATAACACAGTAGAGCAAGAACGGAATAATGCTATCACTACATGCATATTTGGCTGGTGGAAAGCTCTATGGTTATAGTATTGCGAAAAAGCCAATTTCTTCCTACAACAAAGGAATAAGTTTTATTTTAACTATCATGGTAGTTGAAACATCATTGAGAAGGTTCCTCCAACTCAATCCCAATTAAAGTAATTATCAACCCAACAATATTAATTAAGAGTGATGAGATACTTATGATAATCCAAGTACTAGATACTCAAAATTGTCCATAACCGGGGACACGGCTAACCATGATTAGATTGTACACTCTGCAGAGGTTTGCACACTTTTCCCCACAAGACTCGATCTCCTCCGTTGGATTTCTCGCACTACATGGTGTTTGAGAAACGGATGACCGAGACACAGTCTTTCAGAAACATTAACTCTTTACTCCGGGCAGACCATACCAAACCTACATCCCTCTACCTGCTGATCCACCTCTTCAAGAGCTCACGCAACTTACTCAACTATGCTAGAGCCCATAATAGCTTGTGGCTGCACACGGAAGTTTCTAGCATGAAAATATCTTAGTTCCCTTTGAGCCTGGGTGCCGGACCTTAGGATGATCACACGGGTACTCCGGGATATCCTAGGACAACACTGGATTCTCGAGGTGCCAGACAAGCAATCCACCCAGATGTGTATTGAATTTGCCACCTTAAGTTGAACCATTAATTAACAATCTCACATCTGTCATGGATTCACTCACCCAAACCACGTCTACGAGCATAGCATAGCAATATAAGCAATACGTAGAAGTAACTCCCAGGGGTTTGACAGTAACAGGGCAAAAGGTTCTACCTCATCAACTACTTCCCAATACCCACAGGTTAATCACAACCTAATCATGCAGTGTTTGAGGGTTGAAACTAATGCATAAAAACTGGGTATGAAAAGAGTATGATCAATGTGTTACTTGCCTTGCTGACGGTCCGCAAAACCTAGCGACTCGTAGTAGCATGCTTCGCACTCCGGGAATTCTATCATAAACAAACAATAGCATACATAAGCAATCAAGCAAAGAAGCATGGGTAAAACTCGAATAAGAAGATCTAACCAGAAAGTTCAACTTAAGAACTCCGGTTTGCGAAAAGAATCAAATCAAATGGAGCAATGAAACTCAAACTGTGAAAGAAACAAGATCCGTTTACTAATCTGAACTAGAGTCAAATTTTACAGTACCAAAATCTTGTTCAAGTTGATTAAACAGAAAGAGGGTTTCGAGACGAAGATCTAGGCGCTTGAATCGCCTGATTCCAATAAACGAGCGAAAAGATAAACTAAAACGAAAATCAGATCAGAAATCGCGATCAAAAATAATCGTGAAAAACCCGAGAAAAAGAAAAACTGACGAACAGGCTAACGAACGAACGTTCGTTGTCTGTAACTAAAGAGCGAAAACCGTTCGTTAAAACGAACGTACGGACGAATGTCCGCTAAATAAACTAAACCAAAAAATAAAATAAAACCGATCTATTCTAAAAAACCTAGGGTTTTCTAAAAAAACGGATCGGTTTTTCTGCCAAAACCGGCGGCAGCGAGGCGACTACCTTGGCGGGGCTCCAGCGAGGTCCGGCGGTCTCCGCGGGGTCCGGGTGGGGCTGCGGGGCGGCGGGCGGCGGCGGGGAGGTGCGGCAGCGGCGCTAGGCAGCGGCGGCAGCGGCAAAGGGCGGCGGCGCGGCGCGGCTAGACGGCGGGGTTGGCGGGGCGGCTCGGGTGCTGGTATGGGGGTGCGGGGGCGGCGCTATAAAAGGAGGGGGGCTTGCTTGGGGGAGGGGGCAAGGCGGCGCGGGAGGAGTCCCGACCGGACTCGGCTTCGGGCGGCGGCGGCCTCCCGGTCTCATGGAGGGAGACGAGGCACGGGGAGGTGGGCCGGCTCGGCTGGGCTTCGGCCCAGTCGGGCACTGGAGATTTTTTTTTTAAATAATTTCGCCAGAACTTAAATAAATCCTAGAAAATAAAATAAAAATCTACAAATGCCAAAACAAATTTTCACCTTCTAAATAAAATATTTAGAACAAGATGAACATTTTCTTGGCCCTAAAATGCAACTTTGAAAGACGTGCAATTTTCTAATGCAAATAAAATAGCAATAAACTCCGAATAAAATCAAATATTTGATTTTAATATTTTTTCCTCCAATATTTCATTTATTTTGGAGAAGTCATATTATCTTGTCTCATATATTTTTAATATGAAATATTTTCGGAGAGAAAATAATTAAAACCAAAAATCCTCATTTCAATATTTGATAAAACTCAAATATAAAGACAGGGAAATCCCCAACTCTCTCCGAGGGTCCTTGAGTTGCTTAGGATTTCGAGGATCGCGAAACGAAATGCATCAAAATATGATATGCATGAATGATCTATGTATAACATTCCAAATTGAAAATTTGGGATGTTACAAGCGGCCGGGGCAGGAGGCCCCGTGCGACCGCCGGCTCAGGTTTTATCTGATTTGTTCGACGCTTTGGCAACATTGATGGCGGAGGTTAACCCGGCCAATCGGGATGAGCATGATGCGGAAATTGCAACGGTGAAAGATCAGATAACTCAGGCCAAGGCCGACCTGGCAGCTAAGGATGCCAGGATGACTGCGGAACGAGCCACATTGGATGCACAGGCTTACCGGCTTATGTTGGATCAGAGTGCGTCAAATGATGTCATGAGGAGAAGATACCGGTCTCACCTGCCGCCGGTTTATGAGGCCAGGAGCCTCTTTAATACCCCAGGAGCAGGGACCAGTAATCCGCCGGCGGTAAACCGGGTAGAGGCACCTGAAACAGGAGCGCCGGTTCAGCCGCGTCCAACAGATCTGCCCCGTCAGAACAATGTTCCGTCGTAGCACGTCCCAACGCCGCCGGGTCACTATTCTAACCCGATGGATAACATTGTCGTTGCCGCTTCATAACTGGTGGCTCTCCCGATCGAAGGCGAGTCCCCAGTAGCGGTCGAGACGCGACGGGCTAGGGAGCTCCTTCAGACAGCTTTAACTCAGCAGCAGGCTTATTCATATAGTCACGAAAGGATCCATTCTACTCCCCGCCCAAGCCGGAGCTACAGCAGGCGTATTGATGAACCGGTCGTATCAAGCAGTGCGCGAAACCGTGACCCGCCCCGTGGCCATAACCCGGCGGGTGGCGGTGGTGATGCTCGGGATGTGGTGGATCGCGCTAGAGCACGTCGCGAGGCCGAGTTAGCTGCATAGCATGAGGCCCGCCAACTTACTCCGGTTCGTCCAACCACGTCGGTGGAACCAGGGGTTACTTCCAGCTCTTTGGGAGTGTCGTGTCTCATCCCAGCGCTGCGCAATGTGCGCCTGCCCAAGGATTTCAAAGGCCCACGTAAAGTGCCGAATTACACCACCGATTTATCCCCCAAATCATGGGTCGAAAGCTATGAGATGGCAATGCAGATGCTGGATGTGGACGATGCGCCGTGTGCTAAATACTTTACCATGATGTTGGAGGGAATGGCTCGCACTTGGTTGAAAAATTTGCCAGCTAACTCCATTGGGTCATGGGCCGAATTGAGGGCCCGGTTTATTCAAAATTTCAAAGACACGTGCAAGCAGCCCATGTCGATTGTGGACTTGGCTGCCTGTGTTCAAGAGGAAGGAGAATCAACAACCCATTGGGTGTGTCGGGTTTCGCAAATCTTGCATTCATCAGACCGCATCAACGCTGACACAGCAGTTTTGACGTTGGAAGGCAATTGTCGGTTTACACCTCTGAAGTTGAAATTGGGACGACTCAAACGTCACTGCAATGACATGGGGACTCTTATGGCTGCTCTGGTGAAGTATGCCGACTCTGATAGTACCAAGGATCCCGAGTCTGACGATGACAAGACAGGGAAGGGAAAGAAGAGCGGCAATACCAAGGGGCAGCAGCATAACCCGGCGGGTCATGGAAACAACGGTAAGCGTAAAGCGGATAACAGTTTGGATTTTGTGCCTAATACCAACGTGCAGAACAAGGGCCAGCGGCGTAAGGGTAAACCGCCCCGGCGTAGTGGAGGACCAAGTCCTAACCCGGAGCGCCTGTCTTATCTGTTAAACCAGCCTTGCCCAAAGCACGGGTCACAGGACAAACCGGCCACGCACCTCTGGAAGGATTGTTATATCATGCAGGAGTTCAAAAATTTCGATTTTTTTGGTATGATCATGGACCGGGTGGCGGTTCAGGCCCCGGATCTCATGGGCCGGGTTATGGTGGAGGCAGTTCTGGTTCAGGTTTTCACGGTAATCAGAGCGGGCATAACAATCAAGGCAATCAGGGCAACCAAGGTGGTTATAATCACCAAGGAAATCAGCAGCAGCAGTCAGGTTACCAGAGCAACCCGAAGCAGTTGAATAGCGGGCAGTATCATGTCTTCACCACTAGCCTGGACAAGCGCGGTTGAAAACTTCATAAAAGGGCAGTGAATTCCGTTCAACCGGCGGTGCCCCGTTATTTATGCTGGTCTGAACAGCCCATTGTGTGGAGTCGAGAGGATCATCCACCCCGGGTTGATAATCCGGGTCATCTGGCGTTGGTGGTGGCACCACAGGTGGGAGGTTATAAGTTCACCAAAGTACTGGGGAGTAGTATCAACATCCTCTACTATGAAACTTTCCGTCGCATGGGGTTAACAGATAAAAATCTTAAACCGTCCAACACGGTCTTCCATGGTGTGGTGCCTGGTAAATCGGCATATCCAGTTGGTAAGATAGCTCTGGAGGTTGCTTTTGGTGATGAGCATGATTCAAGATCAGAGACGTTGACCTTCGAGGTGGTGAAAATCAAGAGCCCATATCATGCCCTGTTTGGACGGCCGGCTTATGCTAAGTTTATGGCAAGGCCCTGTTATGTCTATCTGCAGCTCAAGATGTCGGGTCATAAGGGGACTATCACAGTGCACAGGAGCCGCAAGATTGCTTTGGAATGTGAAGAAGGTGATGCAGCATACGCTGAATCGGTTTGTGCAACAGAGGAGTTGAAGTTCTACAAGGACAATGTTGATCCGGCGGATATGACTTCTTTGAAAAAGCCAACTACAGAGCACGAACCAGCCTTGAAGTTTAAATCGGCTGATGAGACTAAACTTGTTGATTTCGTTCCTGGCAATTCATCCAAGCAGTTTAGCATCAGCGCTAACTTGGATCCGAAATAGGAAAGCGCGCTCATCGAGTTCATCCGTGAGAACCGGGACATCTTTGCGTGGAAGCCTTCTGACATGCCAGGTGTACCAGGGGAACTCGCTGAGCACACACTTAATGTCGATCCCAAGTTTAAACCGGTAAAGCAGTTTCTTCGCCGGTTCAATGAAGAAAGATGCAAGGCTATTGGTGAGGAAGTTGCTAGGCTTTTGGCGGCTGGATTTATCATCAAAGTATTTCATCATGAGTGGTTGGCTAATCCGGTGTTGGTACTCAAGAAGAACGGCACTTGGCGTATGTGAGTGGACTACACAGATCTCAACAAGGCTTGTCCAGCAAACCCTTTTGCCCTCCCTCGTATTGATCAAATCATTGATGCTACGGCGGGTTGCGAGCGTTTGAGCTTTCCGGACGCGTATTCTGGTTACCATCAGATAAGGACCAGGAGAAGACAGCGTTTATAACTCCTTTTGGAGCCTTCTGCTATGTGTCTATGCCTTTTGGGCTCAAGAGTGCCCAGGCGACTTATCAGCGCTGTGTGCAGAATTGTCTTCATGATCAGATCGGCCGCAATGTTCATGCTTATGTGGATGATATTGTGGTAAAATCCAGAAAGAAGGAGACGTTGATAGATGACTTCAAGGAGACCTTTGATAACCTGTGGGTTTATAAAATGATGCTTAATCCGGCCAAGTGTGTTTCCGGTGTGCCGGCAGGCAAGCTCTTGGGTTTTCTGGTATCTAAGAGAGGCATTGAAGCTAATCCGGAGAAAAACAAGGCTATAACTTCTTTGGCTAAACCGAAGTGTATTAATGATGTTCAACTCCTGGCAGGCCAGATTGCCGCGTTGAGCCGGTTTATCAGTCGCCTTGGGGAGAAGGCCATCCCTTTATATCAGATGCTGAAGAAAACGGATAACTTCGTCTGGAGTGACGCCGCCAATGAAGCATTTGAGGACTTAAAGCGGCAGCTGGCTAATCCACCGGTTCTTGCTGCTCCTGTTGATAAAGAGCCACTTTTGCTATATGTGGCAGCTAACGCCCGGGCTGTTAGCATGGCTATTGTGGTGGAGCGCAAGGAGGCCGGAAAGGAGTATCCGGTTCAACGGCCGGTTTATTATATCAGTGAGGTACTTATTGAGTCCAAGCAAAGGTACCCGCATTGGCTGAAGCTGGTGTATGGAGTTTTCATGGCAAGCCGGAAGCTTAAGCAATATTTCCAAGGTCATCCCATCACGGTGGTCAGCTCTGCTCCTTTGGGGGATATAATCCAGAACAGGGAAGCAACTGGCCGGATTGCTAAGTGGGCTATTGAGCTTGGGCCTCACGGATTAAAATATATGCCCCGGACGGCGATCAAATCTCAGGCACTTGTTGATTTCATCAATGATTGGACAGAACTACAGGCGCTAAAAGAGATGCCGGATCGTACTTATTGGACTATTCATTTTGATGGGTCCAGGCAATTGGAGGGCTCGGGGGCTGGAGTCGTATTAACTTCCCCACGAGATGATAAGTTTTGTTATGTTCTCCGTTTAATGTTCCCTTGCACTAACAATGCA
This sequence comes from Aegilops tauschii subsp. strangulata, assembly GCF_002575655.3. NCBI lineage: Eukaryota > Viridiplantae > Streptophyta > Magnoliopsida > Poales > Poaceae > Aegilops > Aegilops tauschii. The sequence goes on along the minus strand of NC_053040.3, from coordinate 96,119,744 downwards.
GCTGAATATGAGGCTCTACTCCATGGTCTTCGGATGGCTAAAGAGATGAATCTAAGCCGAGTTAAGTGTTTCGGTGACTCGAACCTGGTGGCTCAACAAGTGTCCGGTACTTGGGATTCCAAGGACCCACTCATGGAAGCGTATCGTCGAGAGGTGGATATTGTTGCAGGTCACTTCAAAGGTTATCAGGTCGATCATGTGGACCGGCGGAAGAATGAAGCGGCGGACGCTTTAAGCCGCTTGGGTTCCCAGCGTAAACCGGTTCCACCCAATGTTTTCCTGGATGTGCTGCATAATCCATCCGTCAAGCTCCCTGGTGAAGAGGATTTGGCTGTTCCTGATCCGGAAGCTTAGTTGGTGGCGGCTCTTCATGTTATCCCGGATTGGACGGTTCCATATTTGGCGTATATGAACCGGGGCGAGTTACCATAAGATGAAACTTCGGCCAGGCAGATAATCCGGCGGTCCAAGTCCATGACCATTATCAATGGAGAGTTACATCATTACAGTGTGACAGGGGCGTTTCAACGCTGCGTGTCTCCTGAAGAAGGCCGCGAAATTTTGCGTGAGGTCCACGAAGGAGATTGTGGTCACCACGCCGGTTCAAAATCTCTGGTAGCCAAGGCGTTTCGTCACGGTTTTTGTTGGTTGACGGCCCATGCTGATGCCGAGGACTTGGTCAAAAGGTGTGATGGATGTCAAAAATTCTCACGACGCGCTCATGTACCAGCTTAGGAATTGAGAATGATTCCGATCACTTGGCTGTTTGCAACTTGGGGGCTGGATATGGTTGGGCCCTTTAAGAGATTCAAGGACAAGAAGACCCACCTATTGGTGGCGGTTGATAAGTTCACAAAGTGGGTGGAGGCAGAGCCAGTCAGTAAGTGTCATGTGGCCACGGCGGTTCAATTCATCAAAAAGGTGATTTTCCGGTTTGGCTTTCCACATAGCATTATAACAGACAATGGTACCAATCTGTCAAAAGGTGCCATGAAGGAGTTCTGTCAACGTGAGCACATCCGGCTTGACGTATCATCAGTGGCTCACCCCCAGTCCAATGGTCAAGCGGAGAGGGCCAATCAAGAGATCTTGAGAGGCATCAAACCCCGGCTTATGGTTCATTTGCAACAGACGTCGGGTTGTTGGGTAGAGGAGTTACCTTCTGTGTTATGGAGCATCAATACCACACCCAACAGATCGATGGGTTACACGCCTTTTTCATGGTTTATGGAGCGGAGGCTGTTCTTCCTAGTGGCATCCGTCATGACTCACCTCGTGTAGCGGCGTATGTTGAAGCTGACAATGAGAAGGCATGACAAGAAGCACTTGATCTGTTAGATGAGGAGCGTGACATTGCAGCAGCCCGTTCGGCGATTTATCAGCAAGATCTGCGGCTTTATCACAGCCGCCGGGTTAGAACCAGAACTTTTCAAGAAGGCGATCTCGTGCTCTGACTCATCCAGGATCAAACGGATATGCACAAGTTATCCCCACCTTGGGAAGGACCTTTTGTGGTCAGCAAGAATCTGCACAACGGATCATACTACCTTATAGATGTTCGAGAGCGCAAAGACTCACGTAAATTGGAGGAGGAGACCCACCGGCCGTGGAATATTGCTCATCTTTGGCCTTACTATACTTGAGCCACAGGCTCTGCTCATGTACATAGTTATGACAATGTATATATTATGATTAATATAATAAACCGGAGCCTCAGCTAAAGCGGGGTATCTGTTGTTTTTCTTATATCATGTGTGGTTACATGGGGGCTTTTGTTCATAAAGCGGCGTCCGGTTTACCCCTTGATTCAGCTTATTAAAGCTTTATATAAAAATCACTTGGGGGCTTGGTTGCATTTGAACCATAGCTACACCTCTTGATCGGCGCAATGCCACAATATCACTTGGGGGCTTGGTCATATTCGAACCATAGTCACACCTCTTGATCGGCTCAAATCCAAATTACTCCAAGGCCAAAGAGAGTGTTGCAAAAACAACAACTCAAACATAGGCACCCACTGAGCACAGCTCAAAATGTTACTTGGGGATTCTTTGCTGTCGCAATGAACAAAGAATCTACACTTGTAATAGGCTATCAAGCCACGGCTTGGAAGCCTGGTGTATACACCTAAAACCCTGGGTTAGCCTGCCTTCTTAAGTAAGTCACTCCTCCCAGGTAAACCTGGTATGACCCGTCGAACTTTGACAAGTTACTCTGATAAGACCCTGAACTTGTCAAGTTAAAACGACGATTGGTTAAGGATTGAGGACCATCTTAAAAGGCTTTGTAAAATGGTTTAACTCAGTGGCCTGGCAGCCCATGAAAAGAATCGAATTTGGGGCCTGGCAGCCCGTGAAAAGCCTCGACTACAAGTTTTCATTTGCTTTTTGCCAAGTTTTTCTCTCTTTTGACAAGGCTTATGTTGTTTTTGATAAACCGGTGTTCATCAACCCGGCTAGGCTGTCAACTACAAGTTGTCAGTACGTAATCACTTATAACCTGGAGTTTCTTAACCCGGTCTGGTTTCGACTCTAAGTCGCCAGCATTGAATAAACTGGTGCTTACCACAACCTGGCACGGTTTTATCATAAACCGGCACGGTATGAAAGGAGTTATCATTACTCAAGATTGGGGTTATCGCCCTGACTGCCAACGTTGGTCAGCCAACGTTGTGATTCAAGGTCACAGGTATCAATTATTTTCATATTTGATTATCTTTTTATAGCCTTGGTTATAAACCCTGGCTATATATCTGGGCATCATGACCCGTCCGGCGGTAAACCGCCAGGACACTATCAACTTCTTGTGTGCAGGAATAGATCGCTACGGGTTATGAACATAATATGTCTTAAGCATGGCGGATTAACAAGTATCAGGCACAAATAGATATGCATGAAGGCATAACAGACCAAGTATTTTAACTATCCTATTACAAGGAGTTTCAGTGCCCAAAAGGATAATTGTTTCTCAATAAGCATTGCAGCACGTGGAAGACTAAACCGGCCTCCAGATCATGACTCGTCTCCAGCTTGACCTGACGGCTGCGGATCATCTTGCACCGGTTCATCCTCTTCGTCTCTACCCAGCGGCTGGAAGTCAATAGTTGTCCAGTCGATCCCAGTTAGGGCTTGGAACAGAGCTTCGTCGCTTATAAGGGTGGACGGTTCAATCTCAGGGGCATAAGTGTGCTTACGAATTGGCGGGATGAGATTTTGAACCTCAGGAGTTGGTGCGGCCACCCGTTTGTTGTTAACGTCATAACTTGCCTGATAATGTTAAAGATCAGCTTCTTCAGCTAATTGGCAAGCCAGCGGACGTACTTCTCGATTTATTGCTCGGAGGTCATCATTCCCGAATTCTGATCCGTCTTCTTTTAAGCTCGGATAGCCTTTGCTGACATCATCCGGATCAAGATCAGGTACCCACGCCTTTGCCCGAGTTAGTGCGGTCAGAGCACCAGCCCTTACAGCAGATCTCTTTAGTTCTTCTACCCGGGCAGGCAGCATAGACAGCCTTTCTAAGGTATCCTTGATTAATGTTGGGGGCGGTTTATTGTGGGAAGCGGTGCAGATGATTCGTTGCGCGTCGGTATACAACTGCTCTATCAGCGTGTAGGCAGCCTTCAGCTTCTTCTGTACATCAGAGCCCAGATGACTAATGCGAGTTCCTACATCATTACAAACATCAGTAAACCGGCAACGCATGGGAAGATATGTTGAAAGTGTAAAGCAAGGATGTTTACCGAACACAGCAGCAGTCATGGCATGTATCTGCCGCTTTACGCTAGTTAGCTCATCTACCACTGGTTTAAGAGCTGCTTCTGCATCCTCAGCTCTTTTTCGCAAAGCGGATTTTTCTGTTTCCCAATCCGCCCGCTCCTTGTTGAAGCTCTCTTTCAGTTTCTCCATAGCGTCTAAAGCGCTGGTCAACTCTTCCTTGGCCTTGGAGGTTTCGGCTTGCTGGGATTTGATGTTCTCTTGCAGATCGGCGGTTTGAGCTTCCTTTTTGCTCAGCTCAGCCTGTAACAGACAGAAGTATAATGAGTTGGTAATACATGTTTGAAGTACCAAGCACATAACAAGTTATGCACCTGATACTTGGGGGCTAATGCATATTTGCTTGTTCTTGGAAATTTCTACAAGTCCCAAGCACAATACAAGTATTACTCTTGGCACTTGGGGGCTAATGTATGTTTGCTCAAAGTACTAATCTGGGAAGTCTTTTAAAAAGTCCCGGTTCATCTTTAAAAAGTTAAACCGGCCTTTGGGGGCTATACCAGTGAAAGATACAGTATTGCAATTCTACAATACCGGTTCATCTTAAAGAGATAACCCGGTCCCTGGAGGCTAAGCATGAAAATTTAAGTTATTACTAAGTCCCGGTTTACATTGTTATCATAGACCGTCACTTGGGGGCTACTGGAGTTGATATTTGGAATTAAAAAGTGAAACAGATGTAGAGTGGAGTATTAGTTACCTCGTATCGCTCTTTCATCAAGTTTACCAAACCGGCTTCATAGTCGCGGCTGGTGTACAGACGGTTCAAGAAGCCAGAGTGAATATCTTGAGCATTGAGATGGGCATAGCTTGACAAGTCGGCGTTCCATTTGCCTTTGCCGATAGCAGAAAGCTCGTCTTTGGCGCTATGTTTAGATAAAGCGACCGGATTGCCAGGAGTGGTGTGGCTGACGCCGGTAATCATAACATCATCCTCTTTATCATCAGCAGCCTTCACGGGGGTTGGCGGTTTGTCAGTAGCCTTAGCTGGACTGGCCGATTTATCATCAGGTCGGACCGGGCTGGTCGGTTTGTCAGCATGGCTTGTGGTGTCAATGTCTACTTGTTCAGCAAACAAGTCATGATCTTGAGGCAGCGGATCATTAAGCATGGCATCAGCATCGGTTTCTTCCGGATCTGGAGTCTTTTCCGGTTCAACAACCACATTATCATCAGTCGGTTTATTCAACCGAGCTTTCTTGCTGGGTCTAGGCTTGGCACTATGAAAAATAAGCATAAAGGTCAGTACAGTATGCAAAAATAACACATCAAGGATAAAATCAAGTGTGTAGCTCACCTAGGAACTGTCTTGAGGGGTGGAAGCTTTGTGGCCGATGACTCGCCAAAAGATGAGTGGGAAGTGCCCTGATAATTTGAATCAGACGGATTAAGAGGCTGTCGGAAACAACCCGCCTTGGGGCAAAAAGTGTCAAGAGTATGAGAGACCTCTGATCGACGTTTCTGAACCGGAGTGTTCGGTAAACCAGCTGAGGTAACTACCTAGCCACTGTGCCAGGTTGTGCGACGGGCTTCGTGTTGCTGCTTCTTCAAAAGAAAGTTTGGGTCCAAATGAGCAAGGGGGTGAGAAAATTTTACTTTCCGGTTTGCTTGACGGATTGTCTGAGCTGGCAGAGGATCTGAACCGGAGGAAAGAATAATTACCTCTGCATCCTCAGCTTGGCTGCCTTCAGCCTCGTCCTGATAATAGTCATTGTCAATGAGATGTATGAAAAATGAACCAAGGGAGTCAAGTTCTACCTCTGAGTCCGGATTATCCAAGTCAGCATCAGCATTTGGTTCAGAAGACGCAGTCGTCCTCTTCTTGGCAGGTTTTTTGATAACCTTGGTCTTCGGGCGAAGTGGCTTTGCCGGTTTGTCTTGTGGTTTTGCCGGTTTATCCTGTGGCTTTTTCTTCCAGAACAGATCATCACCCTGGCAAAGATAAACAACATTTTGAGAGAATATTTTAAAGGATTAAGCTGAAAACAAAGAAGTCATATGATTCTTACAGCTGGCGGTTTGTTGGAGGTGCAGAAAGGACTTAATCCGGTCTGGCCGCAGACGGCCTCCGGTTCATTCAACATTTTCTTGACAGCCTCTGTAACTTCAGCCTCTGTTAGCTGAATATTGATATGTCATTGAGGATCGGTCAAGCTCCATGTGTATTCACACATCAAACCGGGGCGCCGGCTTAAGGGCAGAATGCTCCAGTTTATCCAACAACGAGCAAAGTCAACACTTGTTAAACCGTTCGCCATGAAGGCTCTAAGCTTTGACAGTTGTGGGGCATAGTTGGCCCTTTCCTTTGCAGTTAACCTCTGAGGAAAGGGATGTGTATTGCTAAGACGATGAGGGCGGTAACCCGGCAAAGGGTTTTCGTCAGTTGGAGATGTGTCTTTGCAACAAAACCAAGTCTGGTTCCATTCCTTGGGGTGACTGTGAAGCTTGGCGTGAGGGAAGCTGACTTCCTTCCTTTTCTGAACCGCCATTCCGCCAAGTTCAGTATTGGGTCCATCTGTGAACTCTGTGCGACGGTGTAAGTGGAAGAAATCCCTAAACAATTCAACGGTGGGTTCCTCTTGAAGATAAGCCTCACAAAAGACTTGGAAATGGCAGATGTTGGACACCGAGTTTGGACCGATGTCCTGAGGGTGAAGTTGGAAACTGGCAAGCACATCTCGGAAGAATTTTGAACCGGGAGGGCTAAAGCCTCGACCCAGATGGTCAACAAAAACGACTACTTCTCCATCTTTGGGTTCAGGAGGATTTTATGTACCAGGGGCCCTCAAGTGAATGACCTCTTTCTTGGCTAAAGCGCCAGTTGCGACACATCTGTTTAACTGATCTTCAGTGACCCGAGAAGGAACCCAGTTGCATTCATAGACTTGCTTGGCCATTTCAATGGGAAGCTGAAACATGATTATTGCCGGTTTAGGATTCACAAGGGATAACTATAAAGCGGTGCAAGGATATATGCATGTTGTTAAACCGGAGTTTGTTATTGGTAAACCGGATTCTGACAGTGGAGAAAGTGCAAAGATAAAAGCATCGGCGGTTCAACAGGGGACTAATGGTGCCTACCGGAACATCATTTTTCTATGAGATTAAACCGCCTAATCTGGTACTGAAGATACAGATCTAAGATGTGTAAGTGAAGGAAAAACAAGTTTCACAGCCTGGCATAGTAATTTCAGATCTGTCGTGCGTTGGAAAATCAAAATATATTCTGACCTAATTTCAAGTGCTCGAACAGTTCAACAAGTTCAGATGAGTTTTGTATAAAGCAGATGCCCTAATGAGGAAAAAGGAGTTTAAACTACAAGGGCACTGAAAAATATCAGATCTAACTCGCCATCGGTACTACTGAAGAGGAACAAGGAAGAACAGCTCCAGGAACTTCGAAGAACTCCGATGAGTACAAACCCTAATGGTAAGATCTAGGGTGGAAGGAGAGAAGGCTTACCAACGACAGAGGAATAGCGGAGAGACGTCGCGGCTTTCTGGTACCAACAGGTTGATGCAGCGGCCGTTGTTGAGGCAAATGCGAAGAACGACGGCGGTGACAGAGCTCGAAGGTTCGGTCGGCGCGAGGAAGAAGACGATGCGAAGAGGCACGGGGGGGGGGGGAATGGAAAGGACCCCCTGGCCCTGTTTATAAAGGCAAAGGGATAAGTGACAGGCGCGAAAATCAAGGAGCCCAAAATTTAGACATGAGGCGGAGCTGTCGCCTCGATTGTCGGAGGCTCATTAATAAAGGTGGGTTATGTGCAATTTTTAATAACAGATGACGTCATGGCGAGTTATCATGGTCCTGGAAAGTGACGTCACGGCGGTTTACAAGACTTATGTGAAGATGCCGAAGAAGAAATTTTCTCAAAGTGTTGGAGATTGACATGAACCAGTTCAAATCAATCTGGGGCCTAATGTTGGGGATATTACTACTGGGCGTAAACCGGCCAGGAAAGGCCGAGTTATCCCTATAGTGAGTTATTATGTTTGAAGCCCATGAAGACAAAGATGATGATGCTTTATGAAGGCCCAGGGCCCAAAGGCGGATTAAGGCCTGTAGTCATAAACCGACCCTGATATGTAAGCTTGTATTATAAGGCAGAAATAAGTAGAGACCGGGCCGGACACGTTTATGAAGCCGGCCCCGTAACCCTGTGAACCGACGGGCGTCAACCCATGTATATAAGGGGACGACTCGGCGGCGGTTTAAGGAGGACAGACAACAACTCGAGACCCAGGCAAAGCGTATCCGCTCCCTGGTCATCGAAACCCTAGAAATTCCACAACAACTGGATTAGGCCTTTACCTTCACCGCAAGGGGCCGAACCAGTATAAACTCTCTGCGTCCCTTGTCCGCTTTAACCCCTTTAAGCTAACCCGTCGCGATGGCTCCACGACTAAGTCCTTTCTCTTGGACATCTGCCGTGACAAAACCATGACAACTACTATCTCCATGAAGTCTTCGGTCGCACCTGGGCTGTTCTGTCTCATCTATATGGTGAAGAAGATCTAAGCAAATGGGTCTCAAGCAGGACTTTGACTGGTCTCAGCCACCAGCGAAGAAATACAAGAAAGTCAAAGTTCCCTTCTTGGTGGCCAGCTCATATTCTTCATCGCACGACACGGATGAGCATGAAGATTTGGACGACACTGCGGCAAGCCCTACTTCAACAAATGACCCCAACAACGCTGGCGCTCCTCCATCAACATGATATTCTTCAGGGGCGTTAGTCCTCATTTTTCGATCCTTTTGGTCATTCGATGACAAAGGGGGAGAAATTTGAGTTAGTCTTCATGCGGGTCTATATATGGGCATTTTTTTGCTAAGTTACAACTCTCGTTCATTTGAAGACTTTGCTGGATCGAGTTGTAAACTTAAACCCGATGGTGGTCTGATATTTTTGTTGTGTTCTTCTGCATGCTTATTCCTCATATATATTAATGCACGCATGCTGAATTACATCAGTCACCATATTTCATCATGCATTTCAAATTCTTCATATCATATATGTTAAATGTGTGTATGAATTACAAGATATAGGGGGAGATCTCCATGATTCTACTCTTCAAGTGTGCATTGCTTCAAAAGTAAATTCCTCACTATGCACATCTTCAGGGGGAGTTCTTCTATATCTTGCAATCAAATTCCTCAATATTAGTATTTACACTTCATATGTTTTATCCCCGTTGAAAACTTAACCTATATTGTCATCAATCACCAAAAAGGGGGAGATTGTAAGTGCATCTAGTGCCCCTTAGTGATTTTGGTGTATTGAAGACTTACATGTTAAGGGACCGATGCGTTTGTGAGTGTACACACGTCTATAAGTCTATGAGGAGTTTGATATTTACAGGGAAAGTCGACCCCTAAAAATGAATGTCTTCGACTGAAGACTTTGGATTTCTGTAGACTTTCTGAAGACTTTGAAAGTGAAGAAATTGGTGTGACCGTGAAGACTTGGTATTCATACGAGGAACATGAAGCGTGAAGACTTTTGTTTTCATAGTTTCATTTTCTCTTTCTTGAGTCATAGGAAACACTGTACTGTTAAAGGGGGGTCGAGGAAATACTAAGGAAAAAATTTCCAAGTGATGCTCATCTCAAAATCCTACACCTACCAACCCCTTCGAGTGAAGCCATTGGAAATCTCATACAGCTCAGTCAATTTCTTCAGTGACAGAGACGAAGTTCTTCTGGTCTCTGAGGAATTTGTTCTGACTGAGGAGTTAGGAATTCGCCAGTGCGGATTGCCTACAAGTGAGGAACATGATAGCCCTGAGGAGTTTGAGCCTCAAATTTCCGACCGTTGCTGTGCTACGCGCCAGCTGTCCCAAAATATCTACCCACCTAACGGTCATATCATTGAAGGGCATTTATGTCTTATCATGTCGGGCTGCTCCCTAGGCTATAAATAGCCGCCCCCTACAACCACTAGCTGGTTGGCTGCTCCGAGAGAAACTAACACTTGTCATTTGAGAGCATCCCATCCTCCAAGGACTTTGAGCGAAAATCATCAAGTGAGGAAAACCCAAACCCAAACACCTACAAACCCAAAGTGATTGAGCATCACTGAAGAGATTGATCCTGCGTAGATCCGACGCTTGTTACCTTTGAAGATTGTGCATCTTCCAGACGGTTAGGCGTCATGGTCTGAGCATCCAAGAGGAAATTGTGGATCGCCGAGTGACCGAGTTTGTGAAGGTTTGGAAGTCACCTGAAGACTTACCACGAGTGATTGGGCGAGGTCCGTGTGACCTTAGCTCAAGGAGAATACGGTGAGGACTGTGTGTCCGGGACTGGGTGTCCTCAGGTTTAAATACCTAGCCGCTCCAACCAGACGTACAACTGTCACGGCAGTTGGAACTGGTCTACCAAATCACTGTCTGCACCAAGCCTACTGGTTCTATTTCCTCATCTCTTCCATTTCATCATTATTGTGTTGTGTGCTTGTTCATATCTGTTTGAAGACTTTGACTGAAGACTTTCTCAATTTCCTCAGTTCAATTTCTTCAGTCTGTTTGTCTTCATCTTGTTTTATCCTGTGTTTACGCTTTCTGTACTCTGTGCTTGTTTTCATTTCATCATGATGGCCATGCTTATGTTCTGTTATGTTTGCATCTGAGTACTTATTCCGCTGCAAGTAGTTCTTCGCTTAGGAATTTCCTCACCCTGAAATTCTTCAGTGAAGAATTCGTAAAAATCGCCTATTCACCCCCCCCTCTAGTCGATATAACGCACTTTCAATGCCCGAATATTGTGTAGTCTTTGCCCCTTCTCTAGAAGGGATATGTACTCGAAAATTGTATTATCTTTTGTCCAGACTCCAATTTATGGCTGCTCAATCTCTGGTTAGAAGCTATTTCTGTTTTCGTGTCTCACTAAGTTATCTATGTTGAAACTGCAAAATGTATGAATGAAAAAGTGTTTATCAAAGCCATTACCGCTCAATTCATCATGGATGCAAATATATTTACTGATGCAGGAGGTTTCGAAATGTGCGAGCCGTTGGGCGTACGGATGGCGACAGAGAGCTCGCAGTGGTGCGGGCGCCGGGCGACTCCTTGCCGGCAGAGTGGACTTTGGTCCACCGCGGCGGGGGGTCCCCTCCAGTGAGTGGTGCAGCTGCCCGCGTCGGCTCGATGGTGGCGGGGGAAGGGGCCCGGCGCAACCGCTTCTGCGCTTTGGAGGCGGAGGATTCGGAGGACGACGACATGGGAGCGGAGGAGGAGTAGCTGATGCGCGCGGTGCCGGAGGGGCCGTCGGTCGGCGAATTTGTGGCGTTTGCGGCAGAGGCGCGCGGTCTGCGTGCGGGGCGCGACCGCCGTTTCGTGCCGGGCGGCCATGGCTCAAGAGCAATGGCCTCTCGCATCTGGCATCCGTCGGCGGTGGCGCGCTCGAGCTCGGGCTCGGGAGATGCGGCGGGGGCAGCTCGGAACATCAGATCCAAGACGGCGGCGAGCCTGGTGGCCGCGGGCGGGGCAGAGCTACCTAGGGAGGACTGGCCATGCCTGCCTGCTCCACCTTCCCCCGCGGCGGCGGAGCGCGGTCGGGAAGACGCTGCCCCCTCCGGTGCCTACAGTTGAACCGGTTGGGCCGGGCACTGTTATTGGGCCTGGGCCGGTGCGCCCATAGAGGCCCGTGACGGATGCTCCAGTTGAGGTGGGATAGGGCGCGGCCCTCGTCCCGACTCCCACTGGGCCTGCAAGGCCCACGATGCCTTGGCCTGCTCCAAGGCCCGTGACGGGCTATATATGGCTGCGGCGGGGCTGCCTGGATCCCCATTTAGGGTTTCCAGCTACTTCCAGAGAGGTGCGGTGCCTCGCTCACTCCGCCCGCACCCTCCAGATCTCTCCTCCCCTCCCCCTCTTCTCAAGTCTTTCACGGCGGCGGTGATGGGTGACCGGCGGCCTGACAAGCGGCCAATGGAGATCTCCGACCACGAGGCGGACCGGCGCAGGGAGCGCGATCTACGCGACAAGGCGAAGCGAGCGATGCAAGAGCGCTCGGGCGGCCGCGAGGCCCGGGAGGAGCGCGGAGGGACCCGAGACCAGGGCGAGCGCGAGGGGGATTGGGGTCCTCCTCCCCCTTGGTGGATTCAACTTAGAGAACGCAAGAACAAGAAGAAGGCCAGTCAACGGCGTCGGGAGCTCGAAAGGAAGCCGATGGAGCACCCTCACTGTGGTGGGGGCCACGGTGACCCGCTAGCCAAGAAGCCTCTGGCGCTCGCGGAGCTGCTGGTGATGGCGCTTCCCTCTTCGTCCAAGGGCACGGCAGAGGAGCCCATTCCGGTGGAGGAGGCCCCCGACGTCGAGTGCTTGAAGTGTGGGCGCTTGGGCCACTTTCAATCCAAGTGCAAGTTCAAGCCTCTCTGCATGCTTTGTAAGGAAGAGGGACATGCTTCCGCCCATTGCCCGTCGCGAGGCCGCCAACTGCACTTGCAGATCATGGGCAGTGCCATCTCAGGAGAGGGTTTTTTCTGCCTTGAGTTCGATGAGGATGTCGAGCCCGACTTTCCCGTGGATGCTAGAATCGAGAATGCGGCTATCCTATCCGCGGAGCCTGGGAAGCTCAACCTCCGCATCCTCAGGCAAGAGCTACAGCACATGGTGACCGGGGACTGGGATTGGCAAGTGACTCAGGTAGGTGACAATGATTTCTTGGTGGTTTTCCCGTCTGCAGATCTGCTGCATATGGCTAAGTCTAGTGGGAAGTTGTTCTTGTCCATCAATGACATCATTGCTATGGTGCGGGACATGCTTCACGAGGAGGTGCAGCCGATGGCCATGCCCGAGACGTGGGTGAGGCTGCATGGCATCCCTAAGAAGCACAGGCGCGAGGACCGCATCAAGGAAGGGTTCCGGATGCTAGTTCGACCAATTGTGGTGGACGAGCTGTCCCTCGTCAGGTTGGGGCCGGTGAGGATGAAAATAGCGTGCAAGGCACCGGAGAAGCTTAACGGGTTTGTGGAAGTGTGGTTCAATCACGAGGGTTTCCAGATCAAGGTGGAGCGTGAGGTGCTCCCAAAGCGCGATGGCGAGCGGGCGGTGCTCGGAGCTGGGCCTTCCAACCCTCCGCCCAAGGATTCTGACTTGGCGGGGGGAGCACGGCCACCAGGCAGCTCTAGGCCTGGCGGTGCTGGTCCTGGCAACACCCAACAGGGAGATGGCGGGGTTCCTAACGCTGCAGCGGATCCGATTCCAAGATGCAAGACATGGGAGAGGACCAAGAGGATAGCCTACAAGATACTTCTATCGACACTGAGACTTGGGATAAGTTGGGTGCCCTGTCGGCCGATGCTGGGGCCATGGGGGTGGCGACCCAGGACACGGCAGTGAGTGTGCTGCCGCTGGCCCGCTCCCTCTCACTGCCCTTTGACGAGTACGGGTCCAACATCACGGCCCAGATCCCGGAGATGGCCGGGCTACACGAGGTGGTTGGGGCCCCCACTGCTGCTCTCCTGTCGTCCTCTCCTCTCGTGGCGACGGGGACGGACTCAGGGTGTCTAGTGGACGAGGGCTGCGACATGACACCTGCGCCGAGGCGCGGCTCCAACAGCTCCGGTCGTCAGGCCAAGAAGACGGCAGGCAGAAAGCTGGCCAGCAAGCAAGCACCGTCCAATTCGGCGGCGATGGCGACGCTCGGTGGGGATCTGGGGGCGGCTCTGGGAGCGCCTGAAGCGGCAGCAAGGCCAGGCGCTCCAAGGCGACGCCGGTGGTGCGGCGGGCTCCCAGCGTGCAGGTCAAGGCCAACCTGGGGGAGCTGTCCTCCATGGAGAGCGCCAAGCTTCGTCTCGCACATAAGAATCTGGAATCATCAGGTAATCCATTGCCCACGTATCGTATTTTGAACGCTTTCTCGGATGAACATCTCGCTAGTATTTTAGACGATAGCGGCCTGCGGGAAGAAGCGCAGGCCGTGCTCGCTGCTGCGGCAGCTCGATGTGCTAATAAGAACCAACTGGCCATCGTACCAGTAGAGGCTGGTGGCGATGCTGGGCCCGGCTGAGGGCACAGAAGCTAGGGAGGCTTCTGATCTTCCTTCTTCCAGCCGGATTTCGGCTCGGAAGAGAGTGGCGAAAGCGGTGACCTCCAGGGGAGTCGCCTACGTAATAGGATTATTTATATGCTTTACATGTTTTGGAACATCTGTGGTTGTGGCCACGGAAGGCGTCGTACTCAGCTCAAGGAGTACATGGCCAAAGAGAGGATCGACGTGGTAGCGCTCCAGGAAACGATTAAAACGGATTTCTTGTTCCGCGATCTTCTTGCTTTCGATCCCCTGCAGCATTTTGATTGGCACTGGGTGCCCTCGGTGGGTCACTCGGGCGGTATTTTGATGGGTTGTAATCGTGATGTATGTGATGTATTGAACTGGGAGGTTGGTGTATTTTTGCTTGCGGTTACCATTAAACATCGCGCCTCGGGTCAATCGTGGGTTGTAGTGTGCGTTTACAAGCCTGCTGATCACTCCTGATCGGCGGATTTCCTACTCGAACTTACCAATTTGGTCGGGGCCAAACGGGCTATCAACTTGCCATTGATGGTAGGTGGTGACTTTAACTTGATTCGTTCGGGGGCGGACAACAACAACTCTAACATTGACTGGACTAGGGTGTCCTTGTTCAGTAATGCCATTGCAGCGGCGGCATTGCGTGAGGCTGCTAGGACGCGGGGCTAGATTCACTTGGACTAACAAGCAGATGCAGCCGGTGCGGAGCGTACTAGACCGGGTCTTCTTCACACCCGAGTGGGAGGTTCTTTTCCCCCTATGCACACTTGTCGCTGAAACGCGTATTGGTTCGGATCATGTGCCATTGATTTTTTCCTCAGGGGAGGATTACATTAGGCGTAGCCCTAGATTCTACTTCGAAACGGCGTGGTTCAAATCCGAGGGGTTTGCGCAAATGGTCGTCGAGCGCTGGCTGACGATCCGCGCCCATCTTGGGCCGCAACGCGGACCGGCAGAGTGTTGGACCGCGGCGGCTAGCAAGCTCCGGGCGTTCCTTCGTGGGTGGGGTGCTAACCACGGTAGTGAATCCAAAAAGGAACGTGCTAGGATTAGCCTCGTTGATGTGAGACTTTCTCCTTTTTTGTCTTCTCCACATAACCCCCATCATCATATTCTATTCCACCCATAGTGCTATGTCCATGGCTCACGCTCATGTATTGCGTGAAGGTTGAAAAAGTTTGAGATTACTAAAGTATGAAACAATTGCTTGGCTTGTCATCGGGGTTGTGCATGATGAGAGCATTCTTGTGTGACGAAAATGGAGCATGACTAAACTATATGATTTTGTAGGGATGAACTTTCTTTGGCCATGTTATTTTGAGAGGACATAATTGCTTAGTTAGTATGTTTGAAGTATTATTATTTATGTCAATATTGAACTTTTATCTTGAATCTTTCGGATATGAATATTCATACCACAATTAAGAAGAATTACATTGAAATTATGCCAAGTAGCATTCCACATCAAAAATTCTGTTTTTATCATTTACCTACTCGAGGACGAGCAGGAATTAAGCTTGGGGGTGCTTGATACGTCTTCAACGTATCTATAATTTTTGATTGCTCCATGCTATATTATCTTCTGTTTTGGACATTATTGGGCTTTATTATTCACTTTTATATTATTTTTGGGACTAACCTATTAACCGGAGGCCCAGCCCAGAATTGCTGTTTTTTGCCTATTTCAGAGTTTCGCAGAAAAAGAATATCAAACAGAGTCCAAACAGAATGAAACCTTCGGGAACATGATTTTCGGAATGAACATGATCCAGAGGACTTGGACCCTACATCAAGAAATCAAACAGGAAGCCACGAGGTAGGGGGCGCGCCCTCCACCCTCGTGGGCCCCACGTTGCTCCACCGACGTACTCCTTCCTCCTATATATACCTACGTACCCCCAAACGATCAGATACGGAGCCAAAAACCTAATTCCACCGCCGCAACCTTCTGTACCCACGAGATCCCATCTTGGGGCCTGTTCTGGAGCTCCGCCGGAGGGGGCATCGATCACAGAGGGCTTCTACATCAACACCATAGCCTCTCCGATGAAGTGTGAGTAGTTTACCTCAGACCTTCGGGTCCATAGTTATTAGCTAGATGGCTTCCTCTCTCTTTTTGGATCTCAATACAATGTTCTCCCCCTCTCTTGTGGAGATATATTCGTAATCTTCTTTTGCGGTGTGTTTGTTGAGACCGATGAATTGTGGGTTTAATCAAGTTTATCTATGAACAATATTTGAATCTTCTCTGAATTCTTTTATGTATGATTGGTTATCTTTGCAAGTCTCTTCGAATTATCGGTTTGGTTTGGCCTACTAGATTGATCTTTCTTGCAATGGGAGAAGTGCTTAGCTTTGGGTTCAATCTTGCGGTGTCCTTTCCCAGTGACAGTAGGGGCAGCAAGGCACGTATTGTATTGTTGCCATCGAGGATAACAAGATGGGGTTTTTATCATATTGCATGA
This sequence comes from Aegilops tauschii subsp. strangulata, assembly GCF_002575655.3. Taxonomy (NCBI): domain Eukaryota; kingdom Viridiplantae; phylum Streptophyta; class Magnoliopsida; order Poales; family Poaceae; genus Aegilops; species Aegilops tauschii. The sequence continues at coordinate 96,103,485 of NC_053040.3, read as the reverse complement.
ATTTATCCCTCTACATCATGTCATCTTGCTTAAAGCGTTACTCTGTTCTTATGAACTCAATACTCTAGATGCATGCTGGATAGCGGTCGATGTGTGGAGTAATAGTAGTAGATGCAGGCAGGAGTCGGTCTACTTGTTTCGGACGTGATGCCTATATACATGATCATACCTAGATATTCTCATAACTATGCTCAATTCTGTCAATTGCTCAACAGTAATTTGTTCACCCACCGTAAAATACTTATGCTCTTGAGAGAAGCCACTAGTGAAACCTATGGCCCCGGGGTCTATTTTCCATCATATTAATCTTCCAACACTTAGCTATTTCCGTTGCCTTTTATTTTGCTTTAACTTTACTTCGCATCTTTATCATAAAAATACCAAAAATATTATCTTATCATATCTATCAGATCTCACTCTCGTAAGTGACCGTGTAGGGATTGACAACCCCTTATCGCGTTGGTTGCGAGGATTTATTTGTTTGTGTAGGTGCGAGGGACTCGCGCGTAGCCTCCTACTGGATTGATACCTTGGTTCTCAAAAACTGAGGGAAATACTTACGCTACTTTGCTGCATCACCCTTTCCTCTTCAAGGGAAAACCAACGCAGTGCTCAAGAGGTAGCAGTTACTAAAGGAGATGCAAACACTAGTTACTTCCACGCTTATGCTAACGTAAGGAAACGAAAGTGTACTATTTTGCGCCTTCAATCAGATAACGGCCTCCTTTTAACCCAAGAGCAAATCATGGCCCACATCTACGAGTTTTTAATTGGCCTTTTGGGGACGGCTGAGGAAAAAACTCTTTGCCTTCGGGAGGACCTATGGGATCCAACGGAATGGGTATCGCAGGAGGAGAACGAAGGGCTCGCTCTCTCGTTCCTTCTGGAAGAAATCGACAAAGCCTTGGACGACATGAAAACGGACACGGCACCCGGGCCGGACGGGTGGCCGGTAGAGTTTTTCAAGAAGTTTTGGCCGTGCCTCAAGCACCTTTTCTATGAGATTGTGAACGGCTTCGCTCTGGGTACGGTAGACTTGTCGCGCCTTAACTACGGGGCTATTAGCTTGATCCCTAAAGTGAAAGGGGCCGCTAACATCAAACTCTTTAGACCGATCACTTTGATCAATGTTCCTTTCAAAATCTGCGTGAAAGCCTATGCCTCGCGCTTGGCTCCGGTGGCGCAACGCGTGATTAGCTCTAGTCAGACTGGTTTCCTCAAACACCGTAACATCCTAGAAGGACCCATTGCGCTTCAAGAAATTATCCACGAGCTAAAACGCACCAAGACACAAGGCGTGCTTCTCAAGTTGGACTTTGAGAAAGCCTATGACCGCGTGAACTGGGAGTTCGTGCGAGAAGTCCTCCTCAAGAAGGGCTTTGAGGCGGGATTCGTGCACCGCGTCATGCACCTTGTGTGTAGTGGGCACACGGCGGTTACCATCAATGGTATAATGGGTAATTTCTTCCGCAACAAACGTGGCCTTCGGCAGGGAGACCTGAGCTCGCCACTTATTTTTAATTTTTTTGCGGATGCCCTGGCGGCAATGATTAACAAAGCCAGAGCGGCGGGACACGTTAGAGGGCTCATATCCCACCTCATCCCCGGCGGCGTTACTCAGTTACAATACGCAGACGATATGATGCTTCTTTTCGATCAAGTTACTGCTTCTCGCTTTTGAGATCTTGTCGGGGCTTAAGATCAATTTCCTAAAGAGCGAAGTGATCACCATTGGGATGGAGGATCAAGAAAGTAGGCAGATTGCCAATTTGCTCAATTGCAAGCTTGGAGCTTCCCGATCAAATACCTTGGCCTTCCGATCTCACACAAGAAACTCACCATTGCTGAATGGGAGCCACTCTATGGCAAAGTGGCCAATCGAGTAAGCCCGTCGAGAGGGAGGTTTATGTCTTCGGCGGCTAGGTTGATCTTGACCAACTCGAGCCTGTCCTCGCACCCTCTATTCACAATGGGGATGTTTCTCCTCGCGGATGGCGTTCATGCCAAGCTTGACACTCCGCGCTCCCGGTTCTTTTGGGAAGGAACCGGGACTAAACGCAAATACCATTTGGTGAAATGGGTCGCGGTATGCAGACCTAAAAAGTTCGGTGGTTTGGGGATTACGAATTCTAAACTCATGAATGTTGCCTTGCTCACCAAGTGGTGGTGGCGCCTTGCCCAAAATGAGTCGGGACTCTGGGCGGATATCCTCCGGGCGAAATATTTCCCGGATGGAAATCTTTTCAAGGCCAAGTCCAATGGCTCGGCGTTTTCGAACGGGATCCAAGCGGTGAGACCGGCCTTCTCGGTGGGTGCTCAGTTCAGTGTTAACAATGGCACGTCCACGCGGTTTTGGCTTGACTGTTGGCGGGGACAAGCACCGTTGTGGCAATCACACCCGGAGTTATATCAACTGGCCACTGACACTAACATTCTGGTAGCCAACGCCCTGCGCGTGCATCCTCCGGCAATCTCCTTCTTTAGGACTCTCGAGGCAGGAGAGGCTGCTTCCTGGGCCACGCTCGTGGCTGAACTCGAGGGGAGGAACCTTAGCCATGAGAATGACTCAATAGCATGGAAGCTTACTTCCTCCCGGAAATTCTCGGTGAAATCTTTATATGACAAGTTGACCAAGGGGAACGCGCTAGACATGGCTAGGGGGCTATGGAAGGCTGGCTTTCCCCTTAAGATCAAGATATTTATGTGGCAAATGTTCTGCTACCGCCTTCCAACTTCGGATAACGTGGCCAAACGAAACGGGCCGGTGGACGAGACATGTGCCATTTGCGGCCTTGGGGAAAACGCTAACCACGTGTTCTTCGGGTGTTGTTTAGCTAGATTTGCGTGGAGTGCGGTTAGGGATGCTTTCAAGCAGAATTGGAACCCGCAATCTAGCGATGATCTGTTGACCTTGCTGTCGGCACAGAGGGGTGCCAACGCGAGGGTTGTTTGGCGTTGCGTAGGGGCGCTGCTTTGGTCGCTTTGGTCGGTGCAGAACAAAATAACCATAGAACACAAGTTCCCTGCACACCCAGCTGATATTCTATTCAAATGTCACATTTTCTTACAGGCTTGGGCGCCGTTGGGGAAGACGCGTGATGAGGACCGCATGACTGAGATTATGGAGCAGATCAAGCTGTGCATGGTGAAATCGCGACAAGAAGGACAGCAAGCTTGAGTCTTTTGCGTTGAGCTCTATGTTTCGCTCCGCTTTTGTGATCCTTAAACTACTTGGTTCTTAGCCTTTGTCGGGACGTCGAGCCCGCGGAACTTATGTTTTACCGGATTGTAATGTTGAAAACCTTGTGTGGATGCTGCCTTGTGGCTTTACTGATTTAAAGCCAGACGCTTCGTGCGTCTTTGTTCCAAAAAAAATTTACTGATGCAAAATGTATGCTGACTGCAAAACATGCTTGTATTGAAAAATTAATCATCTTTTCACATACAAAAGTTTGTAAGGTTTGAGTGCTGGTTTTCGAACCTCTTCCGTTTTTGTTTTACTGTACTCTTGTCAGTACAGATGCTCCTCTGAACTCTCGAGGTTTTGCTTTTGTTGCATAATTCTCTGTTTGTAGATCAGGTGTCTGGTTGTCATTTTAATCAAAACTTCTGCTGCTATGTTTGGAGACGAGCCTGCACTGGTCTCGTCCGAATGGAATTGTAAGATCGTCTCATGGTGGGAATATTAACAGCCGGGACTTCGTATTCAGAAACAGCAAGGTGGTCCATTTATTGGTTTATGCGCACCTTCTGCCTGTTAAGTTGTTTTCAGAAATTATTACTAGGTAAGAATCAATCTTATTCGCTGTTCTGTGATGACGGAATGATTTGTCGGTTTCACTCATTATTTGCGATAATTCTAGGTTGGTTACGAATCCCCTTTAGTAGTCTGTGCTCTTTAGAAAATGGAGAAACGATGACTGACTTTGTAAACACAAAAATTGCTTCATGTAGTATGGCCATATAGTGTTGATGTCTAATTGGTATCGTCAGAAGTTCATTATCATTGCCATGCTATTAATGTATTTTTGCAAGATACTCTGTTGGTTCACCGCGTATAGCATTAGCAGCCAACTGCTAGTGGTAGGTTGTGAGTAGAGTAGATGATTTGGTTATCTGGGAAGCTGGTGAACTGTCGAACCGCGTGTGTTTATCACCTGAACTTCCGTGAGCTGTAGTTTCTCCCTGCCTATTTGTTCTGTGCATTCCTCTGATAATTTCTGCCATGCAACTTACATAATTCTTTGAATGGAAATGCTTTGATCTTAACCTATGCTGTGCGGATTTCATGGTTATCTGGGAACAGCAAGAAGAGCAGGTGATGTGAAGAGCTACGCGTTTGTATAACTATGCAATGTAATACCAGTTTAACCCTGTATCTGTACCAAGTACCATGTTCATCTTGTTGCCACATTCTGTATTCATAAGCATTATACCATGTTGCATGCATGGATCGAATGTCATGGATATAAGCTATTTGGTGGGTCATTTCTTGTTTCTTAAAAATGGACCTTGTACCATCTGAGCTGTTACCTGAATCTGCAACTGGAATGCAGTGTTCCTTTGACCACTTCTACCGATAGTTTATTAGTGTTGTTAACTGGCTCTGTGAGCTAAATCTCCCGAATCTGGATGAAATTCGCAAGTCTGGATTTCTCTTGTGCTGTGGCACCAGACCAGTAGCTGGCGGATACTTCCATAGTTAAACAGATCATTATGCCCCTTTAGAAGCTTCATTGTACAGATTGGTATCATGGGAACAGATGGTGATGATCTACACAATGTATCCACCACTGAAGGCATATTGGTTTTCATCATACTATATAGATTCGCCGGTGCTCTTGATCCATTCCCCAGATTTATTTAGCACATGGTATACCCTCCCTGCCTACAGCACAGAGAAGGCATTATATTCTGATTTTGTAGAGAATTTACCTGAGTTTGTCCTCCACGGCCATCTAAGGCGATCTCCGCCCTCGCTTAACAGAAAATGTGACCAAGGAATAGTGCTTCAATGGCACGACCCCGCTCCGACATGTCCGGGTACAGATCAGCTACCCGGCGGTTGCCACGGCAAGCCCTCCGCCACCGTGAGTTTCTTGGAGCGCCTGAATATGGAATTCACCAGGTCTTTGATTATTTCCTTCCTCCATGTATCCAACTATCCTTCCGGAAATTAGTTGTGCGCCCATCCGGGACATGAGGACCTGGTAGATGGTTCCAAGATTGCAAAAGGATATGCCAGATGAGCACGAAACTGAAGCGGGAAATCTCACCGCTAAAAAATAACAGATGATACAGTTTTCAGTTGCCCGCCAAACTCCCAGAACTGAATTTCAGAACGAGCGGCAAATCTCCCCGCCAAATCGATAATCTCGTCCAGTTGCCCGCCAAACTCCCAGAACTGAAATTCAGAGGAGACAGTTTTCAGTTGCGCGCCAAACTCCCAGAACTGAAATTCAGAACGAGCGGGCAAATAGAGTTTTCAGTCTCCCCGCCAAATCGAAATTTTCGTCCAATCTTTCTGTTTCTGGGCGCGAAATTGGAGCGGGGAAATAGACGCGGATTTTCAATTTTTCATTTTCGATTAATGCTATATACGAAATTGGGGCGGGAAACCCCACCACCAAATATTTCAGGCACGCGCCAAAGAAGTTGATTCCCACCTACCTTCGCAGTTGCCCGCCCAGGCCCCTGGATGGATGAAATCCAAAGCACATGAGTGATGACAATTCTGAGCAAATCGACAACAAGGGGCAAGGGCAGATGAAACACAGATCGAATAAAATGTATCAAAGCAACTTATTGTTTCATTGAAATCACGGTCAGAAAATACAACGACAAAGCAAGAACAGTCTACTTCGAACTGAAGTATCCTCAAGCACACCCATCCATACACCCCAGCTACAGCCTAACTACGCAAGGAACCTAAGCCTTCTTGGGGGACTTGGCGGTCTTCTTGGGCGACTTGGGCTCCTTGGGGGACTTCTCGGCCGTCTTCTTGGGGAGCAGCACCGGGTTGATGTTGGGAATCACGCCGCCGTGCGCGATGGTGATGCCGGCGAGCAGCTTGCCGAGCTCCTCGTCGTTCCTGATGGCGAGCAGCAGGTGGCGGGGGATGATCCGGCTCTTCTTGTTGTCCTTGGCGGCGTTGCCCGCGAGCTCCAGCAGCTCGGCGGCGAGGTACTCGAGGACGGCCGCGAGGTAGACGGGGGCGCCGGAGCCGACGCGCTGCGCGTAGCGGCCCTTCTTGAGGAAGCGCCCGATGCGGCTGACGGGGAACTGGAGCCCGGCCTTGACGGACCGCGACACGGACTTCTTCCTGGGGCCGCCCGCCTTGCGCCCGGCCACGCCCTTCTTCCCCTTCCCGGTGGCTACGGTGGCTGAGGCGTCCATGGCGAGCTGGACAAAGGATTCGGGAAGTGGAGAGATGTGAGTGGGGATTGCTTGACTGCTGATTGCGAGTGCGTTGGTGGCCAAGGAGACGAGATTTGCGGAGTATTTATTCGAGGGGAGAGGGGAGGAGGAAGTGGCGGTGGGCCCATGGATCCGCGTGAACGTTCAATGGACGGCTGGATCGGGAGCTGAATGGACGGCTGTGATGCCAACAAAAACAGCGATCGGTAACAGGATGAAATTGTATTGTTTGGTTGTGTGGATTGAGCCAAACTCGATAGAAATGACTGAATCGGCAGTTTTCAACAAGCCAAACTTAAGTGATGCAAAAAAACGTAGTGGACTGGTTGTATGTGAGGTTGTATGTGAGGTTGTATGTGAGGTTGCATGTGGTGTGTTTTGATTTAACACCTAATCTCGTCTACTTATTAGTTCCGTATAATCTACACGATGGTGCTTAGAGGCACATCCATGTTATAGTATTATTCGAGCAATCGGTTTGTAGTTCGTTAATTGCAAATGTTCAATTTCGTGTTCATGTTCGGAGCTATTTTGAACGAATTTTGTCAAATTCATCACGCACGGTCGGTCGTTCGAAATTTCCTTTGATGAATAGCTTCATCTTGCAGTTCCACATGACTTCCGTATTGCATGTTTTTATTTACGATGAACGTAGACGAGTAAATCTACATCTTCTTCGTGATTATGTATAGGGACAATTCCATTTATCCCCCTAACTTGAGCCACCACCTGGCATTTGCCCCTAATTTTCATGTATGCTCAAAAATACCCCTCTTCCGTCAAGTCACCTTACAGAAATGCCCTTGCCGTCCGGTCAAAGGGGTTTGACCGTCTGGTGAATAGTAACATGGGGAACAGTAAATTCGAAAAAATAGCAAAAAAATATAAAAAATCTGAAATTTTGTGGGATCGAAGATACTTAAGGGCGCAAGGTGTGTGCAAGTTTTTGCGTTGTTTGGACATTCCAGGAACTCGTGGGAAAGGAAAAAATTTAAATCTATACGCTGTGAACAGTAAATTAAAAAAATAGCAAGAAATTTTAAAAAATAAGAATTTTATTGGCATCAAAGAGGCTTGGGTGCACAAGGGGCTTACAAATTATTGTGATCAAATGGCATGCGAGGTGCTCTAGCAAAAAAACAAAATAGTGCATTTTTTCAAAGTTTTTTCTGCGTCAAATTTTGTTTTTTTTCTCCACGAGCTCCTACAGTGTCGAAACGCAAAAAAAAAATTGCATGCACCTTGCGCACCCCAGCCTCTTTGATGCCAAAATTTTTTATATTTTTTTGAATTTTCTTGCTTTTTTTAATTTATTGCTCACAGCGTACATTTTAAAGTTTTTCGTTTGACACGAGCTGCTGGAATGTCCAAACTGTGCCAAAATTTGCACGCGCCTTGCTCCCTTGAGTATCTTCGATCCCACAAAATTTCAGATTTTTTTGATTTTTTTTGCTATTTTTTTTCGAATTTACTGTTCACCATTTACTATTCACCAAACGGTCAAACCCCTTTGACCGGACGGTAACGGCACAGAAGGGCATTTCTGTAAGGTGACTTGACGAAAGAGGGGTATTTTTTAGCACACCTGGAAATTAGGGGCAAATGCCAGGTGGTGGCTCAAGTTAGGGGAATAAATGGAATTGTCCCTTGTGTATATGCATGTGTTGTGTTTTAATGACACTCTTAATCTCCTTCGCCTAGTCCCTTCTAATCGTTTCTCTGTCCCTCATGTCTCACGTCCTATTACACTGGTGTCACTACCGACGTGGTTCCTCTCGGCCTCCTCTCCCATGTCCTGTTGCACTCGCGTCATCGTCGTTGTCATTCATCTCGGCCTCCTCTTCACTGTCCTATTACACTTGAGCGGTTGTCGCCGTTGTTCATCGCGGCCTTCTCTTCTACGTCCTACTACAATTGAGCAGTCGTCGGCATTGTTTCTCTTGGCCTTCTCGCCCACATCCTGCTACACCGGCACCACCGTGAGCGTCGTTCCTCTCGGCCTCCTTGCATGCGTCCTACTACACTGTCGTCAGCGTCGTTCCTTTCGGATTCCTCTCACGCATCCTGCCACACTGACATCGTCAAGGCACGCGCGCTGCATTTCTCCTCTCCCGCCCTCTAGCTCAGCGCCCTCCTATTCGTCACTCCGCGTGTACTTTTTCTGCGGCGGCGACGCTAGCAACTAGTTTGCCACAATGCCAACGAGCCCGCTCACCCGCGACTCCATGCTCATCGTGTCAAACGCTACGCCGCAACCAACATCCACCGTAGTCGCCAAGGAACTCTACTGTAACTTTGTGTCAGTGTGGGTGTTCGACAAGATTTAAGTTGTTTTTACATCTCAAATTGTGCAACACCATGCGATATAGGTACTACTGTCCAGTACCTCGTAGTACATTTGCCAAGAAATTATTGTTGGAAATATGCCCTAGAGGCAATAATAAATAGGTTATTATTATATTTCCTTGTTCATGATAATTGTTTATTATCCATGCTAGAAGTGTATTGATAGGAAACTCAGATACATGTGTGGATACATAGACAACACCATGTCCCTAGTAAGCCTCTAGTTGACTAGCTCATTGATCAATAGATGGTTACGGTTTCCTAACCATGGACATTGGATGTCGTTGATAACGGGATCACATCATTAGGAGAATGATGTGATGGACAAGACCCAATCCTAAGCCTAGCACAAGATTGTGTAGTTCGTTTGCTCAGAGCTTTTCTAATGTCAAGTATCATTTCCTTAGACCATGAGATTGTGCAACTCCCGGATACCGTAGGAATGCTTTGGGTGTACGAAACGTCACAACGTAACTGGGTGGCTATAAAGGTGCACTACAGGTATCTCCGAAAGTGTCTGTTGGGTTGGCACGAATCGAGACTGGGATTTGTCACTCCGTGTAAACGGAGAGGTATCTCTGGGCCCACTCGGTAGGACATCATCATAATGTGCACAATGTGACCAAGGAGTTGATCACGGGATGATGTGAGTTACAGAACGAGTAAAGAGACTTGCCGGTAACGAGATTGAACAAGGTATAGGGATACCGACGATCGAATCTCGGGCAAGTAACATACCGATAGACAAAGGGAATTGTATACGGGATTGATTGAATCCCCGACATCGTGGTTCATCCGATGAGATCATCGTGGAACATGTGGGAGCCAACATGGGTATCCAGATCCCGCTGTTGGTTATTGGCCGGAGAACGTCTCGGTCATGTCTGCATGGTTCCCGAACCCGTAGGGTCTACACACTTAAGGTTCGATGACGCTAGGGTTATAGGGAAAGTATGTACGTGGTTACCGAATGTTGTTAGAAGTCCCGGATGAGATCCCGGACGTCACGAGGAGTTCCGGAATGGTCCGGAGGTAAAGATTTATATATGGGAAGTCCTGTTTTGGTCACCGAAAAAGTTTCGGGTGATATCGGTAATGTACCGGGACCACCGGGAGGGTCCCGGGGGTCCACCAAGTGGGGCCACCAGCCCCAGAAGGCTGCGTGGGCCAAGTGTGGGAGGGGACCAGCCCCAGGTGGGCTGGTGCGCCCCCCCCCACCAAGGCCCAAAGCGCATGGGAGAGTGGGAGGGGGCAAACCCTAGGTCCAGATGGGCCTTAAGGCCCACCCTAGTGGCGCCCCCCTCTCCTCCCCTTGGCCGCCCCCTAGATGGGATCTAGGGCTGGCCGCCACCCCTTGGGGTGGGAACCCTAGAGGGGGCGCAGCCCCCTCCCCTCCTATATATAGTTGAGGTTTGGGGCTGCCCAAGACACGAGAACGTCTCTCTTTCGGCGCAGTCCTACCCCTCTCCCTCCTCCTCCTCTCCCGCAGTGCTTGGCGAAGCCCTGCGGGATTGCCACGCTCCTCCATCACCACCATGCCGTCGTGCTGCTGCTGGACGGAGTCTTCCCCAACCTCTCCCTCTCTCCTTGCTAGATCAAGGCGTGGGAGACGTCACCGGGCTGCACGTGTGTTGAGCGCAGAGGCACCGTTCTTCGGTGCTTAGATCGGAATCAACCGCGATCTGAATCACTACGAGTACGACTCCTTCATCCGCGTTCTTGCAACGCTTCCGCATCACGATCTACAAGGGTATGTAGATCCACTCCCCTTTCCCTCGTTGCTAGAGTACTCCATAGATTGATCTTGGTGATGCGTAGAAAATTTTGAATTTCTGCTACGTTCCCCCACAGTGGGATCATGAGCTAGGTCTATGCGTAGTTTCTATGCACGAGTAGAACACAAAGTAGTTGGGGCGTCGATTTTGTCAATTCTTCTTGCAGCTACTAGTCTTATCTTGTTTCGGCGGCATTGTGGGATGAAGCGGCCCGGACCGACCTTACACGTACGCTTACGTGAGACAGGTTCCACCGACTGACATGCACTAGTTGCATAAGGTGGCTAGCGGGTGTCTGTCTCTCCCACTTTAGTCGGAACGGATTCGATGAAAAGGGTCCTTATGAAGGGTAAATAGAAATTGGCATATCACGTTGTGGTTTTACGTAGGTAAGAAACGTTCTTGCTAGAAACCTATACAAGCCACGTAAAAACTTGCAACAACAATTAGAGGACGTCTAACTTGTTTTTGCAGCATGTGCTATGTGATGTGATATGGCCAGAAGATGTGATGAATGATATATGTGATGTATGAGATTGATTATATTCTTGTAATAGGAATCACGACTTGCATGTCGATGAGTATGACAACTGGCAGGAGCCATAGGAGTTGTCTTTATTTTTGTATGACCTGCGTGTCATTGAATAACGCCATGTAAATTACTTTACTTTATTGCTAAGCGTGTTAGCCATAGAAGTAGAAGTAATCGTTGGCGTGACAACTTCATGAAGACACAATGATGGAGATCATGATGATGGAGATCATGGTGTCATGCCGGTGACAAAGATGATCATGGTGCCCCGAAGATGGAGATCAAAGGAGCAAAATGATATTGGCCATATCATGTCACTATTTGATTGCATGTGATGTTTATCATGTTATGCATCTTATTTGCTTAGAACGACGGTAGTAAGTAAGATGATCCCTTATAATAATTTCAAGAAAGTGTTCCCCCTAACTGTGCACCGTTGCGAAGGTTCATTGTTTCGAAGCACCACGTGATGATCGGGTGTGATAGATTCTAACGTTCGAATACAACGGGTGTTGACGAGCCTAGCATGTACAGACATGGCCTCGGAACACATGCGAAACACTTAGGTTGACTTGACGAGCCTAGCATGTACAGACATGGCCTCGGAACACAAGAGACCGAAAGGTCGAACATGAGTCGTATAGTAGATGCGATCAACATGAAGATGTTCACCGATGATGACTAGTCCGTCTCACGTGATGATCGGACACGTCCTAGTTTGACTCGGATCATGTATCACTTAGATGACTAGAGGGATGTCTATCTGAGTGGGAGTTCAATAATCAGGTGAACTTCATTATCATGAACATAGTCAAAAAGGTCTTTGCAAATTATGTCATATCTTGCGCTTTAGTTCTACTGTTTAAGATATGTTCCTAGAGAAAATTTAGTTGAAAGTTGATAGTAGCAATTATGCGGACTGGGTCCGTAAACTGAGGATTGTCCTCATTGCTGCACAGAAGGCCTATGTCCTTAATGCACCGCTCGGTGTGCTGAACCTCAGCGTCGTCTGTAGATGTTGCAAAACATCTGACATACACGTTTTGATGACTACGTGATAGTTCAGTGCGTAATGCTAACGGTTTAGAATTGTGACACCAAAGACGGTTCTTGAAACGTCGCAGAACATATGAGATGTTCCGAAGACTGAAATTGGGATTTCGGACTAGTGCCCACGTCAAGAGGTATGAGACCTTTGACAAGTTTCTTAAGCCTGCAAACTAAGGGAGAAAAGCTCAATCGTTGAGCATGTGCTCAGATTGTCTGAGTACTACAATCACTTGAATCGAGTCGGAGTTAATCTTCCAGATGAGATAGTGATGGTTCTCCATAATCACTGCCACCAAGCTATTAGAGCTTCGTGATGAACTATAAATATCAAGGATAGATGATGATCCTTGAGCAACTCGCGATGTTTGACACCGCGAAAGTAGAAATCAAGAAGGTGCATCAATTGTTGATGGTTAGTAAAACCACTAGTTTAAGAAGGGCAAGGGCAAAAGGGATACTTCATGAAACAGCAAGTCATTTGCTGCTCTAGTGAAGAATCCCAAGGTTGAACCCAAACCCGAGACTAAGTGCTTCTGTAATGAGGGGAACGGTGACTGAAGCGGAACTACCCTAGATACTTGGTAGATAAGAAGGCAGGCAAGGTCGACAGAAGTGTATTGGATATACATTATATGAATGTGTACTTTACTAGTACTCCTAGCAGCACCAGGGTATTAGATACCGGTTCGGTTGCTAAGTGTTAGCAACTCGAAATAAAAGCTGCGGAATAAATGGAGACTAGCTAAAGGTGAGATGACGATATGTGTTGGAAGTGTTTCCAAGGTTGATGTGATCAAGCATCGCATGCTCCCTCTACTATCGAGATTTGGTGTTTGCGTTGAACATGATTGGATTATGTTTATCGCAATACGGTTATTCATTTAAGGAGAATAATGGTTACTCTGTTTATTTGAATAATACCTTCAATGGTCTTGCACCTAAAATGAATCTCGATCGTAGTGATACACATGTTCGTGCCAAAAGATATAAAATAGTAATGATAGTACCACATACTTGTGGCACTGCCATTTGAGTCATATTGGTATAGAACGCATGAAGAAGCTCCATGTAGATGGATCTTTGGACTCAGTCGTTTTTGAAAAGATTGAGACATGCGAACCATGTCTATTGGTATATATATGCATGAAGAAACTCGTTTGGACTCACTTGATTTTGAATCACTTGAGACATGCAAATCATACCACATGGGCAAGATGACTGAAAGGCCTCGTTTTCAGTAAAATGGAACAAGAGAGCAACTTATTGGAAGTAATACATTTTGATGTATGCAGTCCAATGAGTGCTGAGGCATGCAGTGGATATCGTTATGTTCTTACTTCGCAGATGATTTGAGTAGATGCTGAGTGTATTTACTTGATGAAACACAAGTCTGAATTATTGAAAGGTTCAAGTAATTTCAGAGTGAAGTTGAAGATCGTCGCGACAAGAGGATAAAATGTCTGTGATATGATCATAGAGATGAGTATCTGAGTTACGAGTTTGGCACACAATTAAGACATTGTGGAAAGTGTTTCACAATTAATACCGCCTGGAACACCATAGTGTGATGGTGTGTCCGAACATCATAACTGCACCCTATTGGATATGGTGCATACCATGATGTCTCTTATCGAATTACCACTATCGTTTATGGGTTAGGCATTAGAGATAACCGCATTCACTTGAAAAGGGGCACCACGCAATTCCGTTGAGACGACACTGTTTAGAGAAACCTAAGTTGTCGTTTCTTAAAAGTTTGGGGCTGCGATGCTTATGTAAAAAAGTTTCAGGCTGATAAGCTCGAACCCAAAGCGGATAAATGCGTCTTCATAGAATACCCAAAAACAGTTGGTTATACCTCCTATTTCAGATCTGGAAGCAAAAGTAATTGCTTCTAGAAACAGGTCCTTTCTCGAGGAAAAGTTTCTCTCGAAAGAATTGAGTGGGAGGATGGTGGAGACTTGATAAGGTTATTGAACCGTCACTTCAACTAGTGTGTAGCAGGGCACAGGAAGTTGTTCCTGTGGCACCTACACCAATTGAAGTGGAAGCTTATGATAGTGATCATGAAACTTCGGATCAAGTCACTACCAAACCTCGTAGGACGACGAGGATGCATGCTACTTCAGAGTGGTACGTGATCCTGTCTGAGATATCATGTTGTTGGACAATACTGAACCTACGAGCTATGGAGAAGCGATGGTGGGCCCATATTCCGACAAATGGTTAGAAGCCATGAAATTCGAGATAAATGGATCTTTAAGAAGAAGACGGACGTGGACGGTAATGTTACCGTCTATGAAGCTCGACTTGTGGCTAAGAGTATTTCCACAAGTTCAAGGAGTTGACTACGATGAGATTTTCTCATCCGTAGCGATGCTTAAGTCCATCGGAATCATGTTAGCATTAGCTGCATTTATGAAATCTGGCAGATGGATGTCAAAACAAGTTTCCTTACCAGTTTTCGTAAGGAAAGGTTGTATGTGATACAATCAAAAAGGTTTTGTCGATCCTAAGGATGCTAAAAGGTATGCTAGCTCCAGCGATCCTTCCATGGATTAGAGCAAGCATCTCGGAGTCAGAATATACGCTTTGATGGAGTGATCAAAGTTTTTGGGTTTATGCAAAGTTTGTTAGAAACTTGTATTTACAATAAAGTGAGTGGGAGCGCTACAACATTTCTGATAAGTATATGTGAATGACATATTGTTGATCCGAAATGATGTAGAATTTCTGGAAAGCATAAAGGGTTGTTTGAAAGGAGTTTTTCAAAGGAAGACCTGGATAAAGCTGCTTACATATTGGGCATCAAGATCCATAGAGATAGATCAAGATGCCCGATGATACTTTCAAAGAACGCACACCTTGACATGATTTTGAAAGAGTTCAAAATAGATCAGCAAAGAAGGAGTTCTTGGCTGTGTTACAAGGTGTGAGTATTGAGTAAGACTCAAGACCTGACCACAGCAGAAGAGAGAGAAAGGACGAAGGTCGTCCCCTATGCTTCAAACGTAGGCTCTACAGTATGCTATGCTGTGTACCGCACATGAAGTGTGCCTTGCCATGAGTTGGTCAAGGGGTACAATAGTGATCCGGGAACGGATCACATGACAGCGGTCGAACTTATCCTTAGTATCTAGTGGACTAAGGATTTTCTCGATTATGGAGGTGAAAAGGAGTTCGTCGTAAAGGGTTACGTCGATGCGAACTTTGACACTAATCCGGATGACTCGGAGTAGTAAACCGGATTCGTATAGTAGAGCAGATACTTGAAATGGCTCCAAGTAGCGCGTGGTAGCATCCACAAGATGACATAGAGCACACACGGATCTGAAAGGTTCAGACCCGTTGACTAATAACCTCTCTCACAAGCATAACATGATCAAACCAGAACTCATTGAGTGGTAATCACATAGTGATGTGAACTAGATTGTTGACTCTAGTAAACTCTTTGGATGTTGGTCACATGGTGATGTGACCTATGAGTGTTAATCACATGGTGATGTGGACTAGATTATTGACTCTAGTGCAAGTGGGAGACTGTTGGAAATATGCCCTAGAGGCAATAATAAATAGGTTATTATTATATTTCCTTGTTCATGATAATCGTTTATTATCCATGCTAGAAGTGTATTGATAGGAAACTCAGATACATGTGTGGATACATAGACAACACCATGTCCCTAGTAAGCCTCTAGTTGACTAGCTCGTTGATCAATAGATGGTTACGGTTTCCTAACCATGGACATTGGATGTCGTTGATAACGGGATCACATCATTAGGAGAATGATGTGATGGACAAGACCCAATCCTAAGCCTAGCACAAGATCGTGTAGTTCGTTTGCTCAGAGCTTTTCTAATGTCAAGTATCATTTCCTTAGACCATGAGATTGTGCAACTCCCGGATACCGTAGGAATGTTTTGGGTGTACCAAACGTCACAACGTAACTGGGTGGCTATAAAGGTGCACTACAGGTATCTCCGAAAGTGTCTGTTGGGTTGGCACGAATCGAGACTGGGATTTGTCATTCCATGTAAACGGAGAGGTATCTCTGGGCCCACTCGGTAGGACATCATCATAATGTGCACAATGTGACCAAGGAGTTGATCACGGGATGATGTGAGTTACGGAACGAGTAAAGAGACTTGCCGGTAACGATATTGAACAAGGTATAGGGATACCGACGATCGAATCTCGGGCAAGTAACATACCGATAGACAAAGGGAATTGTATACGGGATTGATTGAATCCCCGACATCGTGGTTCATCCGATGAGATCATCGTGGAACATGTGGGAGCCAACATGGGTATCCAGATCCCGCTGTTGGTTATTGGCCGGAGAACGTCTCGGTCATGTCTGCATGGTTCCCGAACCCGTAGGGTCTACACACTTAAGGTTTGATGACGCTAGGGTTATAGGGAAAGTATGTACGTGGTTACCGAATGTTGTTCGGAGTCCCGGATGAGATCCCGGACGTCACGAGGAGTTCCGGAATGGTCCGGAGGTAAAGATTTATATATGGGAAGTCCTGTTTTGGTCACCGAAAAAGTTTCGGGTGATATCGGTAATGTACCGGGACCACCGGGAGGGTCCCGAGGGTCCACCAAGTGGGGCCACCAGCCCCAGAAGGCTGCGTGGGCCAAGTGTGGGAGGGGACCAGCCCCAAGTGGGCTGCTGCGTCCCCCCACCAAGGCCCAAGGCGCATGGGAGAGTGGGAGGGGGCAAACCCTAGGTCCAGATGGGCCTTAAGGCCCACCCTAGTGGCGCCCCCCCCTCTCCTCCCCTTGGCCGCCCCCTAGATGGGATCTAGGGCTGGCTGCCACCCCTTGGGGTGGGAACCCTAGAGGGGGCGCAGCCCCCTCCCCTCCTATACATAGTTGAGGTTTGGGGCTGCCCAAGACACGAGAACGTCTCTCTTTCGGCGCAGTCCTACCCCTCTCCCTCCTCCTCCTCTCCCGCAGTGCTTGGCGAAGCCCTGTGGGATTGCCACGCTCCTCCATCACCACCATGCCGTCGTGCTGCTGCTGTACGGAGTCTTCCCCAACCTCTCCTCTCTCCTTGCTGGATCAAGGCATGGGAGACGTCACCGGGCTGCACGTGTGTTGAGCGCGGAGGCACCGTTCTTCGGTGCTTAGATCAGAATCAACCGCGATCTGAATCGCTACGAGTACGACTCCTTCATCCGCGTTCTTGTAACGCTTCCGCATTGCGATCTACAAGGGTATGTAGATCCACTCCCCTTCCCCTCGTTGCTAGAGTACTCCATAGATTGATCTTGGTGATGCGTAGAAAATTTTGAATTTCTGCTACGTTCCCCCACAATTATATTGCTAGACTTAAAACAAAGTAGTTCCTTAATCAACTTTTACAACAGATACATGGCTTTTTGAGCCTCAGTAGCGCATAAATTCAGTATAAGAAATGATGTCATCTTCACTATCTAGTAAGAAAATACTATTGACATGTTTGGGTTGAGCTTCGACTAGGCTGAAATTTTTTGACATAACAAAACCGAAGGCATGACCAAAATTTACCAACTTGTTGTTTGGATCATAGCCATTGTAACTACCAAAAAAATGGCAAAATTGCTAAGCGTCCATTTTGTTGTGAGTCGATTGAGTTGGCAAAAATGTGGCAACTTGTATTGATTAGTCCATGATTTGATTTCTAATTACTTTTAGTGTTGATCCGATAAAAATGTGGGACACTTAAATATTTGATTAACTACATTTTTTGGCATCGTCGGTATCAGATGTGGACCAAACATACGCGACATCAAAACCCATAGAATCTCCATTGTGCTGAACTAGCATATCAATCATCTATACCCCTATATAGTGTATGAATAACTTTGAAAGTTGGTCGTTGGATGAAGCCAATCCGACGGTACAAAGATGGCAAATCCGAGCACTACTGGCCGTTGGATATCATCTACATTCCACCAAATTCTACCACATGTAGAATCTAGAAGACTCCATGGTTGAACTTAAGCATAATGCACAAATCTCAAAACACAAGCACTTCTCCTTTGTTCTAGAATCTTCCATATCTTAATTGCCCAAACTTTTTTTTCAAAATGAATTGTCATTATTTGTTTTTACTTTATGCTTTACAATGCACAATTCCATGAATCTTAAAATATTTTTTTTATAAAACTAATTGATTTTGAACTAGATGAACTATAAGAATTAAACGAACATCTACATCATGCATATATGACTCAAAGCTTACATGCTATAGTGTGTTATTTATTCATAATTTGATTACCAAATCTCATGCGTGCAATGCACGTGTACCTTATTAGTGTTCTAGGAGAGCCATTAACAACATCGAATCTAAAACTGAGAGTGGAATGTGTACAAGGTCAATAAGCTATAGAAGGAACTTTACAAACAAGATTTAAGTGGTTTTTACATAAAAAGTATCTCAATGCCCCTCCTCACAGGCAAGCATGGAGCAAGAAAAATAGTAGTTCCACCCTCTCAATACTGACATGCCTGATGTGCCCAACGCATGATCTTTGGTGTACTCTCCTTGGATACCGTCACATTACATATTACTTGGTATTTGTTATTCATGTATATCGTTGCCAATAACACTAGGTGCCAACTCCTCGGTAATGGATTTGGTAGGTAGTTTGTTATCAGGGTGACTGATGAATATCCAAACCGTTTTTGTTTACAACTTTGCATCAATCAATGTAAAGGATGATGTTACATTATCCTTTAGAAAAACTAGATGACCTGTTGCGCCAATTGGCGTATAGACCAACTGCAGCCGGAAGTTAAGTGAACTATTTTAAAGTTTTTTTCCTCAATTGTCTGCAAATTATTATGTGCAAGGTCTACTAGCTATAGAAGGGACACTAGAAACTAGATTTACGTGGCATGCACATACGAAGGTAACTCAATGACCATTGATATATGAAAGAACCGAGCATGAAAAACAGGAGATCCACCTTTGGCGATAATCCCGCGCCAGAAGTACATAGGCCACGACATTTGATGTACTATGCCCTGGATTCAAATAATAGAGCTTAGGCTCTCCCCAGCCTTTTGTAGCAAGCGTGCAAGGATGCGGGTGTCTTGTTCGGCTCGAGCACGACCTACTAGGACCTAGCGTCGCCCTTATTTGGTTGAACCACGACTTGCTCGGACCCCACTAAGGAGCTCAGTGGCAGGGAGGAGAGTGTTCACAAGCACTTCACAAAAATAGTTGATGAGGCATAGTTTATCCAAATAATATTTGTAAAAAGCGAATACAAGATCATTTGTAGTTTTTTTGGATAACATCAAATACTTGAACATTTTGGCATAGTTTAGCCACAATGCCATGCCTGAATCAAGGTTTCAAGGTTATCCTTGTTTTTTGGTCTCTGCGGGAACTTCATAAAGCTAACTAAACTGCTTGCTTGCATCAAGACCCCGAAAGTAGGCATCTTGGTGATGGTTGTCCTTAGCAGAGCCCATATTACATATTTTGTGTGTTGCAAACATAGTATCCCTTACATCATAATAAGGTTGCGACTCTGTTCCAGTTAATATACCACTCTTTGGACAACATCAAGGGATATTTGCGAAATGTGTAATAGCATACCATAAATGCCGATAGGAGCATTAACTCGTAGAAAATTTGTCAAGAAATCTGATGGTGGGAATAAAACAAAGTAGTTTATGAATCAACCTTTACAAACCCTATGCAACTTAGGGAGCCTAAGTACAACAAAAAATTTGTATAAGAAACAAAGTCATCGTCACCATCTAGAAAAGTTCGAAAAAGTGCTAGTCGCTAATTATGTGTTTGGCCACCTACTTGCAATTTTCTAGTTTTGGCGCAATCAGACATTTCATACAAAATTGTATGGAGACGGGCAACAAAGAGCATTAGCAGAATTGCATGAGTAATAGAAGGAGTAGAAGCTACAAGCATAGAACTAACACAAAAGTAGCAAAGCAAACATAGTAGCAGAAAAACAGCACTGCATCAGTAGCAAAATAGCACTACAACACTAGATAGTTGTACAGGCTATAACTAGAGCATCAATATCAGCAACATCAGTACATCTACTAATCATCCTAATCTACATCTGGAGCATCAACGGTAGCAGTACATCTACAAATCTACAGTCAGAGCATCAACAACATTAGTACATATACTAATCTACATCTAGAGCGCCAACATCAGCAGTACATCTACATCTAGGGATCACCAAAAACACCAACATTTCCAGCCACCATCATCCGGGAGAGAGCATAGCATGACAACCACTAGTTGCTAGAAGCAATAGGATAAGAGATGTAGAGGGGGAAACCGTGAGAGGAAGGGAGGAACCAGGGATCTCCTTTGAAGATGAGGCTTGGGAGAGAGCTGGCGGTGCAGGGTGAGAGACGGCGGCACGTGGAGCCAGAACCATCCATAGGATGCAACCAATCGATTTGGTTCACCCACACTCGTGCCCCCTATTGCTCATTTCTTTCTTTCCCTGCTTCTACACCTCGTCATTCTACGTTGGGCGACATGCCTTATCGAGGTTCCTCATGCCTAATCACGGACAAAACAAAAAAGTGTCACACCATGGCGCGCCTACCTCTTTTCCTAGCGCATCGCATATAGGGGCAAAGCGAGGCGATGAGCCAGCGCCTTGCACATAGGCGTGCATATGCGCATGATTAGGCACGACTTTTTGAACTTGGCAATTTGGTAAGAAATAGACTATATCAAAACCCGTAGTATCTCCATAGTGCTTTGCCAATATATCTAACCATGTCATAATAGAACCATAACCAACGTCCGATATGCAAAGAAAAGTGGAATATGTGCAAGGTCCACAAGATATAGATGGAACTTTAGAAATAAGACATAAGTGGTTCGTACATTTTTAGAATTTGCAATACCACTCCATAAAGGTACCCCCCTCCATTAATTCACAGTACATTTGTTAAGAAATCAGATGGTCGGATCGAAAACAAAATAGTTTCTTAATCAACCTTTACAACCCATGCATAACTTTTTGAGCCTATGTAGCACATAAATTCGGTAGAAGATCATATTCACTATCTATTAAGATAAAAGGAAATGGGTGTGTTTGGTTTGACCCTCAACTAGCCCAACATCTTGTAATCTGATTTTTATGTAGTTTTAGTGTTGAGCCAATAAAATGTGAGACACATATTTGATTAAATACATTTTGTGGCCATAATAGCATGCTTGAGTGAAGGCTCTGCTTATTGTTTTTATGTAGTTTTAGTGTTGAGCCAATAAAATGTGAGACACATATTTGATTAAGTACATTTTGTGGCCATAATAGCATGCTTGAGTGAAGGTTGTCCTTGTTGTTTTATTCATGGGGAAACTCAATAAAGCTTTTTTTGAGGGATTTTCTTGGGGGAAAGGAAGCTAGATAAAGTTAAACGAGTTGCTTCCTCACGTAAAGATCTCCGATAATAACCATCTTGATGTTGGTTCTCATTAGCAGAGCCCATATTATAATTTACTTGATCATAAACAAAGTATCCCTTTCAACATTATAAGATTGCGACTCTGATCTACTTAGCACCAATCTTCGGAAAACAATAATGGATATTTGTGGAATGTGCATTACCATTCCAGAAGGCCCTCGGGAAAATTAAGTCATAGAACATTTGTCAATAAATCTAATGATGGGGCCCAAGATAAAGTAGTTCAAGAATCAACCTTTACAACCGCTACACGACATTTTGAGCCTAAGTATAAGAGGAAATCGGTATAGGAAACAAAGTCATCACTATGTGGTAAAAATGACTATATCCAAACATCTCCATAGTGCTTTGCCAACATATCTAATAGTCACCTTTATAGGCAAGCAATGAGCATGAAAATCTTGAGATCAACCTTTGGAAATATCACCATGCCAGAAGTGCTCAGAGCATGATGTTTGGTGTATTAGGCCGTGAATTTAATTAACAGAGGTTAGCTCTCCCTAGCTTCTGCAGCAAGTGCGTAATAACCCGGAAATGCTCATCTTTATAAGCAAGCGGTGAGCATGAAAATTCTGAGATTAACCTTTGACAATCTTGCCACGCCAGAAGCGCCTAGAGCATGATGTTTGGTGTATTAGGCCTTGGATTTGAATAACAGAGGTTAAACTCACCCAGCTTATTCAACAAGAGCATAATAATGGGGGGGGGGTGTTGTGTTCGACTCGAGTGCGACCTGGTTGAACATGGCGGTGCTCGTGTTCGGCTCAAGCACGACCTGCTCAAACCTGGCCGACAAGATTGGTGGTAGATTGAAGGGTACTCACAAGTGCTTCACTAAAACATTAGTTGAGGCATTCTAGACATAGTCTCTCTTTCATCATAATAATATTGCCTCTCTGGCCTAGTTAGTACTAGTCTTTGGACAACAACAATGGATATTTGCAGGAGGTGCAATAACTTTCCATAAAGGTTCTCATGACCATTAACTCATAGAACATTTGTCAAGAAATTTGATGAGCGGACCAAAATGAAGTAGTTCATTAATCAACTTTCACAACCCGTACACGACTTTTCGAGCAAGTTGCACCAAAATTAAGCATAGAAAATGACATCATCTTCACTATCCGGTAAGAAAAATACTATGTCATAATTTGTAGCATCTCCATAGTTCTTAGCCAACATATCTAATCATGCTCTGTTATAGCAATTAAAAACACAAATTTGCAAAGAAAATTGGAATATGTGCGAGGTCCACGAGATATGGAAGGAGCTTGTAGTGACCCGACCCAGTACGGTCAAGTCTCTGTGCTTTTTGTGCCATCCCTGGATCAGTATGCTAGCACACATAGTATTTCAATAAAATACCATAGCATCACATGTAAAATAAATACTGTAGATACAGAGTATACATTATATTTATCAAAGCGGAAACAATTCAATAGAGGTGTGGAGTCCCATCAACGCCAACGGCAAGTTGAGTGTAGACCGTAACCCTATATCGTAACTCTTACCCATCGGTAGAAATATCTGCAACATGATAAGTTGCAACCATGTAGTCAGATTGAATGTACCGGCAAGATCACAATAGAAAGCAGATGAAAAAGACTAGCCTATATGCAATATGACTTTCTGGCTCTATGTCCGAGTTTTTTTTTTGCATAAAAGTTATTTTTCCCTATAAGAAAAGATTGTCAAGCAACCTTCACCATCGAGTTATCTAATATGACATGGTTCCGCCAACCGATGTCTCACGACCGATAATTATAAGTTGCCAACAATTAATTATTAGTCCAGTGATGAGAGTTCCGAGATAGATCCAAGTCCAGAGGCTCAAACTATCCGTAACCAGGGACACGGCTAATCGATTAGGTTTTACTCTGTAGAGTAATTTTGTTCACTTTACCCACAAGATTTGATCCCTCCTTTTTACGTTCTCGCATTGCATGGTGTTTGAGAACCGAAGGACCGAAACATGGTCTTTCAAGGAGTTTCCCTAACCACTGCAATGGCCATCCC
The DNA here is from genome assembly GCF_002575655.3 of Aegilops tauschii subsp. strangulata. Taxonomy (NCBI): domain Eukaryota; kingdom Viridiplantae; phylum Streptophyta; class Magnoliopsida; order Poales; family Poaceae; genus Aegilops; species Aegilops tauschii. Next base: position 96,079,889 of record NC_053040.3, on the reverse strand, counting down.
ATCCTACCATAGTTCTACATCTCGTAGCACAAGACCAGTCAGAGTCATCGCGATGATCAACCAAGCCAGAGCCCATAATGACTTGTGGCTGCACAGGTAAGACTTCGAGCATGAAGTATTCATCTGTCTCTTTGAGTCTGGGTGAAACTTTTCGCATGAGTACTGGCCTACTCCAGCTCACAACACATCCACTGGGTACTCCAGGGTGCCTCACAACCATTTCACCTAGTAGTGCGTATTGAAACCTTGTCTTGAGTCTTGAGGAGTTGAGGTCTTGAAGATGCAGGTCTTGAAGTTGCCATCTTGAAATTGTCATCATTAACATAGAGTCCTCCTTCTCACACCACTCATGAACACTCTTACCAACCCTCGTCTACAATAGCGTGGCATCTATTTATATATAAAAAGTAATTGACGGGTTAACCAAAAAAAAGAAATAAGCCTAGAAAATCACACAATAATTAGAAAAATCTGGCCATCGACTAAATTAACTAGGCGATCACAGCCAATGGATCTCCAAAATAGTCTATTACACTAGTAGAAAACAGGGCTTTGGTTGGGGTCTGGCCAGCCCATTAGTCCCGGTTCAGTCACGAACCGGGACCCATGGGGGCATATGTCCCGGTTCGTGAGCCCAGGGGGGCGGCCGGGGCCTCGTGGGCATTGGTCCTGGTTCGTCTGGACCCATTTGTCCCGGTTCCTGGCACGAACTGGGACCAATAGGCCTCGCTCCTGGCCCACATACATTTGTCCCAGTTCGTAGCTCGAACCGGGACAAAAGGGTGGGCTTTAGTCCCGGTTCCAGCCACTAACCCGGACAAATGAGTTGCCTATATATACCCCATCGCCACAGCAGAGCACTCCACAGTGCTCTGTTTTTTCTGGCCGGCGAGGGGAGGGCATTTGGGTGCTCTAGCTCACCTCCTATGCACATGATGTGTTCGATGAAATGCCCGAGCCACACTAGTTAAGCTTTCTCCTCTCGAAGCTCGACCTCCAAGCTCCATTTTCCCTGAGATTTGCATAGGTTTAGCGGTCCGTCACGTCCTGTCCCCGTCTTCACCGCCGTCGATCGCCCGCGCCGATCTCGTCGCCGGCACCAGCGTGGTGAGCCTCTTTTCTTATCTTCTTTCTAAAAGAAAAGAATTCTTACTTTAGATAGATACTTGTCTAATTATATATAATGCACGCAGATGAACCGGCAATGGATGTATGGTGACAGACACACCTCCGAGTACGTTAAGGGCGTGCATAATTTTCTCGAAGTGGCTGAGGTAAACAAGCAGAATGGTTTTATGTGCTGTCCATGCCCTAGTTGTGGGAATACGAAGTCTTACTCTGACCAAAAATCCTTCACACCCACCTGCTTTATAAGGGTTTCATGCCACACTATAATGTTTGGACGAGGCACGGAGAAATAGGGGTTATGATGGAAGACAGCGAAGAAGAAGAGGACGATGACAACTATGTGCCCCCTGAATACGGTGATGCTGCAACGGGGGAAGCTGCTGAAGATCAAGATTAGGAACCAGACGATGTGCTCAATGATGATGATCTCCGCCGGGTCATTGTTGATGAAAGGACATAGTGCGAAAGTCAAAAGGAGAAGCTGAAGTTCGATCGCATGTTAGAGGATCACAAAAAAGGGTTGTACCCCAATTGCGAAGATGGCAACACAAAGCTCAGTACCGTACTGGAATTGCTGCAGTGGAAGGCAGAGAATGCTGTGCCTGACAAAGGATTTGAGAAGCTACTGAAAATATTAAAGAAGAGGCTTCCAAAGGATAACGAATTGCCCGACAGTACGTACGCAACAAAGAAGGTCGTATGCCCTCTAGGATTGGAGGTGCAGAAGATACATGCATGCCCTAGTGACTGCATCCTCTACCACGGTGCGTACGAGGATTTGAACGCATGCCCGGCATGCGGTGCATTGCGGTATAAGATTAGACGAGATGACCCTAGTGATGTTGACGGCGAGCCCCCCAGGAAGAGGGTTCCTGCAAAGGTGATGTGGTATGCTCCTATAATACCACGGTTGAAACGTCTGTTCAGAAACGAAGAGCATGCCAAGTTGATGCGATGGCACAGAGAGGGCCGTAAGAAAGACGGGAAGTTGAGAGCACCCGCTGACGGGTCAGCAGTGGAGAAAAATCGAGAGAAGGTACTGGGCTGAGTTTGAAGGTGACCCAAGGACCGTATGGTTTGGTTTAAGCGCGGATGGCATTAATCCTTTCAGGGAGCAGAGCAACAATCACAGCACCTGGCCCGTGACTCTATGTATGTATAACCTTCCTCCTTGGATGTGCATGAAGCAGAAGTTCATTATGATGCCAATTCTCATCCAAGGCCCTAAGCAACCCGACAACGACATTGATGTGTACCTAAGGCCATTAGTTGAAGAACTTTTACAGCTGTGGAATGGAAATGGTGTATGTGTGTGGGATGAGCACAAACAGGAGGAATTTAACCTACACGCGTTGCTGTTTGTAACCATCAACGATTGGCCCGCTCTTAGTAACCTTTCAGGACAGACAAACAAGGGATACCACGCATGCACGCACTGTTTAGCTGACACCGAAAGTATATACCTGGACAAATGCAGGAAGAATGTGTACCTGGGCCATCGTCGATTTCTTCCGACCAACCATCAATGTCGAAAGAAAGGCAAGCATTTCAAAGGCGAGGTAGATCACTGGAAGAAGCCTGCCATGCGTACCGGTGATCACGTACTTGCTATGGTCAATGATTTACACGTAATCTTTGGAAAGGGTCCCGGCGGACTAGCTGTTTCGAATGACGCTGAGGGACGCGCACCCATGTGGAAGAAGAAATCTATATTTTGGGACCTACCCTACTGGAAAGACCTAGAGGTCCGCTCTTCAATCGACGTGATGCACGTGATGAAGAACCTTTGCGTAAACCTGCTAGGCTTCTTGGGCGTGTATGGGAAGACAAAAGATACACCTGAGGCACGGGAGGACCTGCAACGTTTGCACGAAAAAGACGGCATGCCTCCAAAGCAGTATGAAGGTCCTGCCAGCTATGCTCTTACCAAAGAAGAGAAGGAAATCTTCTTTGAATGCCTGCTCAGTATGAAGGTCCTGACTGGCTTCTCATCGAATATAAAGGGGATAATAAATATACCAGAGAAAAAGTTCCAGAACCTAAAGTCTCATGACTGCCACGTGATTATGATGCAACTGCTTCCGGTTGCATTGAGGGGGCTTCTACCGGAAAACGTCCGATTAGCCATTGTGAAGCTATGTGCATTCCTCAATGCAAGCTCTCAGAAGGTGATCGATCCAGAAATCATACCAAGGCTAAGGAGTGATGTGGCGCAATGTCTTGTCAGTTTCGAGCTGGTGTTCCCACCATCCTTCTTCAATATCATGACGCACATCCTAGTTCATCTAGTCGACGAGATTGTCATTCTGGGCCCCGTATTTCTACACAATATGTTCCCCTTTGAGAGGTTCATGGGAGTCCTAAAGAAATATGTCCGTAATCGCGCTAGGCCAGAAGGAAGCATCTCCATGGGCCATCAAACAGAGGATGTCATTGGGTTTTGTGTTGACTTCATTCCTGGCCTTAAGAAGATAGGTCTCCCTATATCGCGGTATGAGGGGAGAATGACTGGAAAAGGCACGCTTGGAGGGGACTCAATAATATGCAGGGACGGGCATTCTTGGTCTCAAGCACACTACACAGTTCTACAGAACTCTACCTTGGTGACCCCGTATGTCGATGAACACAAGAACAGTCTGCGCTCCAAACACCCGGAGCAGTGTGACGACTGGATTACATGTGAACACATCAGGACTTTCAGCAGTTGGTTGGAAACACGTCTCAGAGGTGACAACACTGTTTGTGATGAGTTGTACTCGTTGTCCAAGGGACCATCTTCGACTGTATTGACTTATAAAGGATACGAGATAAATGGGAATACATTTTACACGATCGCCCAAGATCAAAAGAGCACCAACCAAAACAACGGTGTTCGCTTTGATGCAGCAACCAAGAGGGGAAAGGACACATATTATGGTTACATAGTGGACATATGGGAACATGATTTTAAGGTCCATTTGTTTAAGTGCAAATGGGTCAATCTGTCAGGAGGCGGGGTACAGGTAGACCCGCAGTACGGAATGACAACAATGGATCTGAACAATCTTGGTTACACTGACGAACCGTTTGTCCTAGCCAATGATGTGGTGCAGGTTATCTATGTGAAGGACATGTCTACCAAACCGAGAAAAGGAAAAGATAAGGAAGTGAATACATCATACGATGAGCCAAAGCGCCACATAGTTCTTTCAGGAAAAAGGGACATCGTGGGAGTGGAGGGCAAGACAGACATGTCTGAAGATTATGAAAAGTTTCATGAAATTCCTCCCTTCAAAGTCAAGGCTGACCCAAGCATCCTGATAAACGATGAAGATTATCCATGGTTACGGCGCAATAAGCAAAGGACACAAGCGAAGACAAAGTGAAGACTTTCTCTCCACAACTATTATGATGATACCATGCCAACTTTCAACCTTTTCGTAGTTCATTTGAAATGCCTGTTGTAACAGACGAGTTTCCGTATGAAACCCTGATATCTCGAAATAGATTGTCCGTTTTGTACACGAAGTGCATCCAGTTTTTGCCGTAACCCTCTCAACTTTTCAGCACATGCTATGTGGGTGAAATGATGATACCATTCCAACTTTCAACATTTTCATAGTTCATTTGAAATGCTTTTCAATTTCAGTGTCTTATAGCTAAAAAAAATCAGTAAATGCATGAAAAATAACAAATGAAGTCAGAAAGGGTTGAAAATTGATGATGTGCACTCAAGGCCTTTGTAATAGCCTTAGAACCGGTACTAAAGGAATCAACTAAAAAGCTTTATAAACCTCTAGTATTATTGAAACTAAAATTATATAGAATTTATGCAACTAAAATTATCAAAGTATTTTCTGTTCAAAACATTAAAAGCAAAAAGAATTTTCATAAAATAAATACAAAAAGAATAAAATAAATAAGTATAAACAAAATAAACTTTTATAAATAAGTAGAAACAAAATAAAATAATATAGAATTTATGCAACTAAAATTATCAAAGTATTTTTGTTCAAAACATTAAAAGCAAAAATAATTTTCATAAAATAAATACAAAAAGCAAAAATGAAAATAAAATAAATAAGTATAAACAAAATAAACTTTTATAAATAAGTAGAAACAAAACAAAATAAAATAAAATAAATAAGTAGAAACAAAATAAAATAAAATAAAATAAATAAGTAGAAACAAAATAAAACAAAATAAAGTAAACTATAATAAAAATGCCACCTACTGGGCCACCACGGCCTGAATACGACTAGAAACCCACCCATGGGCCAGGATTCAGGCCCGCAGATGGACCAGTAGGCCCACAGGCAGATACAATGTGTTTAGGCCCGTAAGCCTGCATTCGAGAGGAGCTCGAGAGGGCAGCGGGAGTGGGGCTTATAAACCACTCCGAGCCCCTCTCATTAGCGAGGTGGGACTAACATTTTTGCCGCGGCAGCAGCACCCACCTTTCATCCCGGTTCGTGGCACCAACCGGGACCAATACCCACCTTTGGTCCCGGTTTGTGCCACCAACCGGGACCAATGCCACCCTTTAGTCCCGGTTCGTGGCACCAACCGGGACCAAAGGTCTCTGTTTCTCGCCCTTTGGGCTGCTGAAAAGAGACCTTTAGTCCCGGTTGGTGGCACCAACCGGGACTAAAGGGGGCATTGGTCCCGGTTGGTGGCACGAACCGGGACCAATGCTCCATCTATATAATCAACACTTGTGAAAATTTACGTTCAGTTCTTCGATCCCACCCCGACGCGCGCCGCCAAGCTGCCCCGCCGTCGTCGTCGTCGCCCTGCCTCCGACGCCGTCCCGCGCCGCCCCGCGCCACCCCTGCCCTGACGCCGCCGGCCCTGCCTCCTCTCGTCGCCCGTCACCGCGCCCCTACTCCACCGTCGCCGTCGCCGTGCCCTGCTTCCTCATCACCATCGTCGTCCCCGTGCCCTGCCTCCTCGTCGCCGTCCTCGTGCCCTGCCTCCTCGTCACCGCCCCCTGCCTTCTAGCTAATCAAGTTTAAATGTGTAGTTGTATTAATTTAGATGTGTAGTTGTATTAATTTAGATGTTTAGTTGTTGTAATTTGTTCATAAAAGAATATGCAAAAGTTATAATTTTTTTCTGTTCATAGATTTTTTTGATGATATTATTGTTGAATATGCAAATGTTTGTATGTTCATATGCAAAGAATATGTCAATTTATTTCATAGAATTTTTATGATTTTTTTCTGTTGGAATTTTGTTTATAGATTTTCTTTTGTTCATAGAATTTTTATGATTTTTTTTCTGTTGTAATTTTGTTCATAGAATTTTTATGATTTTTTTTGTTCATAGAATTTTCTTTGTCAATTTATGTATATGTTCATATTGTGTATGTATAGGAAAATTGTATATGATCAAAGTCATTTATGTATATGTTCATATTTAGAAGAAAAAGCAGGAGAGGAAAAAGAAAAATAAGAAGAGGAAGAAGGAGAAGAAGAAGAAGAAGAAGAGGAGAAATAAATAAGAAGAAGAAAAAAGAGGAGAAGAAGAAGAAATAGAATAATATATTATTCTATTTTTTCTTCTTCTCTTTTTTTCTTCTTTTTTTCTTCGATCTCTTCCTCTATTCCTTTCTTCTTTTCCTCTTTTTTTTCTTCTTCTTCCTCTTCTTATTTTTTATCGGGTATGTCGTTGTCGATATACCCCCCTCCCCGATTTAATATAATTAGTTAGAAAAATAATATAACTAGTTAAACTAGTTTATTTTTAGTAAGTACTACTTTATTTTATTTTTAGTAAGTGCTTAGTAGTTGAACTAGTTGATTTAATAAAACTACTTTATTTTACTATAGAAGTAGTTTATTTTTAGCAATAAAATTAATAGAACTAGTTTGTTTTTTTAGTTCACGCAATTATTCCCGCATCGACATCGACGGTGCCTATCCCGCATCCTCGTCGTCGACTCGGCGGAGGAGGCCTGCTTGATCAGAGGGGCCATGTCCGGGACTGGGCTCCGCCGGGCTGGTATTGGGAGGTGCTACCTTCCGGGGGGCATAGGTTGGTGAGGAGCCAGCCCGTCGTTGACCCGATCCTTGTTTGGTGGCGGTCGCGTGGGCCAGTGACGGTGCCGAGGCTTCCGGACACCGCGGAGGTGGTACGTCACCGTGTCAACGAGGAGGACGAGCACGTCCGTCGCTACATGGTTGCGTTGGAGGGCAGGTTCGACAATACCTGGCAGGTTCTTCAGGGATCTCACTGGAGTGATTCTGTGATGGTTCCTTCTCTTTGGGTGTCCATCGCCCGCGCCGATACCCGTTGGGCGCTACGGTTCTAGCTGTATTAGCGATACTATATGTATGATAGTATTCGAGGTGTATTAGTGATAATATTCGACGATGTAGCGATACTATATGTATGATAGTATTCGAGGTGTATTAGTGATAATATTCGACGATGTACAGACGCAAGATATGATGTAGTTTTGCTTATAATTGAATGCATGCTAATTTGAATACTACTTTATTTTACGATTTGGTTTTGCTTATTGAATGTTCAAATTGGAAAACTACTCCTACTTTGAATGCTAAAATTGGAGAGCACTATGCAAGGCTTATGCATTTGATTAGTTGATAGCTTATAGGGTTTTTGTTTTTGCAGAAATCTAGGAGCCCCCTCCATCATCCCCGCCGTCGTCCCCGTCACCGACCCCCCTCCGACCTCGAGGTGAGACCAGCCAAATCTCCATGTCAATATGAGTCCTATAAGATATTTTGAAATGTTTTTGCTCATATTTTCAACCACTGAAATGTAATGGCCATCAAGTTTGAATGCTCATATGATGTAGATAAAAACATGTATATTTCCGTTCTGGCAAATTTCAGGCGCTCGATATGTCCTTTTTTAGAAAGATAATTAAACAATATTTTGGGTTGAATTTAAGTCTGTCGAGTCTCCACCATATATGAGAGGACGAAGAATCCCGACTATTGTCGTGGGGGTAGCTTCTCCTTCGTTCCCGTGTGCTAGACAATTTGGTGTAATGCACTCGGGAACGAAAGGAGGAGCTACCATCACTGACAGTCGCAAATGTCAGAGAGGAATCAGTGAGGGAGAGTCTCCACCATATATATACGAGAGGACGAAGAATCCCGACTGTTGTCTGCTACCTCTTGAGCACTGTGTTGGTTTTCCCTTGAAGAGGAAAGGGTGATGCAGTAAAGCAGCGTAAGTATTTCCCTCAGTTTTTGAGAACCAAGGTATCAATCCAGTAGGAGGCCACGCACGAGTCCCTCGCACCTACACAAACAAATAAAATCCTCGCAACCAACACAATAAAGGGGTTGTCAATCCCTTCACGGTCACTTACGAAAGTGAGATCTGATAGATATGATAAGATAATATTTTTGGTATTTTTATGATAAAGAGAAATAAAGATGCAAAGTAAAATAAAAGGCAATAGAAATAGCTAAGTGTTGGAAGATTAATATGATGGAAAATAGACCCGGGGGCCATAGGTTTCACTAGTAGCTTCTCTCGAGAGCATAAGTATTACGGTGGGTGTCGGGTGGTAGGTGCGACATATGCCAACGGGTGGCTTATCATTGTGGGAGCCAGTAAGACATCGCCGGTGCCTGGAAACGGGATAAGGCGAAGACATGCACGCCGGTGGATCTTACCCAGGTTCGGGGCTCTATGTGGAGATAACACCCCTAGTCCTGCTCTGCGGGGTCTCCGCATGATCACTAGCTCAATACAAGTAGCTAGTGCTCCTTGAGCTGTTTGGCTAGGGGAAGAAGAAGGGCAAGGCTAGCTCTCCTTTTCTCTCTATGTCGTGTGTGAAACTCTATGGGATCAACCCTTTGCATGGGTGTCCCGGGGGGTTTATATAGGCCTACCCCCCAGGGGTACAATGGTAATCCGGCTGGGCGCGGGTCCCAGCCGTCAGTGTCTGTGCTCGCCGGCTTCTCCGCCGGCCATTAGGGCCCGCCGACTGGTGGGTCCCGCCGGCTGCCGGCCTCTTGGCCGACAGGCCGGCTCCACCGCTCGGAGGCCTTGTCGGCGGCTGGTTACTGTTGCCTCGCCTCTGACGACGAGGGCTTTGTCGAGGTAAGCGTGGCTACAGTGCCGCCGTCTTGCGGGCTCTCACTGTAGCCTCACCTCGTCTTGTCTCCTTAATGAGGCACATGTTTCGAGGGAGGGAGGTAGCCGGCTATTGGGAGCCGGCTACGCCCCCGGCCGACTAGGGGAGGCCGGGCCGCCTTCGAGCGTCTCTCTGGCTAAAGGGGCCCGCCGCCCGCGGGCAATACTGGCGCCTGTCGTGGGTGACATCGAGGTCAGCATGGCTACAATGTCGCGCCAGACGGGAGATGGCTGACCCGTGCGGCGCCCTGTGGCCATGCCTGTTCCGGGATTCGGGGGTAGTGGGCTGTACTGCGGCCATGCCCCGTCTTATCACCGTTATGTGGATGCAGCCTTGGTGGGTGCAGTCTTGGCCGGCTTCTGGGAGTCGGATTTCTTCATGGCCGGCTTCTGGGAGTCGGTCCTCTCACGGCCGGCTTCCTGGAGTCGGCCATCTCGTAGATTTCTTTGGGAAGGTTTCTGAGGCCGGGTCGCCTTCCGATAGTCGGCCATGGGGATAGCCGGCCGGGGGAAGGCGGCCCTATGCTCTGGATGCTTGAAGGCTCGAATGGCCTGATAGTTTTTCGAAGAGCCAGGGGGAGTCGGTTAGGCTACCCGTGGCCATTTACTCCGACAGTGGGTAAACAAATTACTATTGAGCAATTGACAGAATTGAGCATAGTTATGAGAATATCTAGGTATGATAATGTATATAGGCATCACGTCCGCGACAAGTAGACCGACTCCTGCCTGCATCTACTACTATTACTCCACACATCGACCGCTATCCAGCATGCATCTAAAGTGTTAAGTTCAAAAGAACAGAGTAACGCTTTAAGTAAGATGACATGATGTAGAGGGATAAACTCATGCAATATGATATAAACCCCATCTTGTTATCCTCGATGGCAACAATACAATACATGCCTTGCTGCCCCTACTGTCACTAGGAAAGAACACCGCAAGATTGAACCCAAAGCTAAGCACTTCTCCCATTGCAAGAAAGATCAATCTAGTAGGCCAAACAAAACTGATAATTCGAAGAGACTTGCAAAGATAACCAATCATACATAAAAGAATTCAGAGAAGATTCAAATATTGTTCATAGATAAACTTGATCATAAACCCACAATTCATCGGTCTCAACAAACACACCGCAAAAGAAGATTACATCGAATAGATCTCCACGAGAGAGGGGGAGAACATTGTATTGAGATCCAAAAAGAGAGAAGAAGCCATCTAGCTAATAACTATGGACCCGAAGGTCTGAGGTAGACTACTCACACATCATCGGAGAGGCTATGGTGTTGATGTAAAAGCCCTCCGTGATCAATGCCCCCTCCGGCGGAGCTCCGGAAAAGGCCCCAAGATGGGATCTCACGGGTACAGAAGGTTGTAGCGGTGGAATTAGGTTTTCGGCTCCGTATCTGTTAGTTTGGGGGTACGTAGGTATATATAGGAGGAAGAAGTACGTCGGTGGAGCAACGTGGGCCCCACGAGGGTGGAGGGCTCGCCCAGGGGGGTAGGCGCGCCCCTACCTCGTGCCTACCTGGTAGCTTTCTTGACGTAGGGTCCAAGTCCTCTGGATCACGTTCATTCCGAAAATCACGTTCCCGAAGGTTTCATTCCGTTTGGACTCCGTTTGATATTTTTTTTCTGCGAAACTCTGAAATAGGCAAAAACAACAATTCTGGGCTGGGCCTCCGGTTAATAGGTTAGTCCAAAAAATAATATAAAAGTGTATAATAAAGCCCATTAATGTCCAAAACAGAATATAATATAGCATGGAACAATAAAAAATTATAGATACGTTGGAGACGTATCAAGCATCCCCAAGCTTAATTCCTGCTCGTCCTCGAGTAGGTAAATGATAAAAACAGAATTTTTGATGTGGAATGCTAGTTGGCATAATTTCAATGTAATTCTCTTAATTGTGGTATGAATATTCAGATCTGAAAGATTCAAGACAAAAGTTTAATATTGACATAAAATAATAATACTTCAAGCATACTAACTAAGCAATTATGTCCTCTCAAAATAACATGGCCAAAGAAAGTTATCCCTACAAAATCATATACTCTGACTATGCTCTATCTTCACCACACAAAGTATTTAAATCATGCACAACCCCGATGACAAGCCAAGCAATTGTTTCATACTTTTGATATTCTCAAACTTTTTCAATCTTCACACAATACATGAGCGTGAGCCATGGACATAGCACTATATGTGGAATAGAATGGTGGTTGTGGAGAAGACAAAAAAGGAGAAGATAGACTCACATCAACGAGGTGTATCAACGGACTATGGAGATGCCCATTAATAGATATCAATGTGAGTGAGTAGGGATTGCCATGCAACGGATGCATGATACGTCTCGGTCGTATCTACTTTTCCAAACACTTTTGCCCTTGTTTTGGACTCTAATTTGCATGATTTGAATGGAACTAACCCGGACTGACGCTGTTTTCAGCAGACTTTCTATGGTGTTATTTATGTGCAGAAACAAAAGTTCTCGGAATGACCTGAAACTCCACGGAACATATTTTTGGAAAATAGTAAAATACTGGAAGAAGAATCCACGTCAGGGAGCCCACACCCTGTCCACGAGGGTGGGGGGCGCGCCCCCTGCCTCGTGGGCCCCCTGACGCTCCACCGACCTCAACTCCAACTCCATATATTCACTTTCGGGGAGAAAGAAATCAGGGAGAAGGATTCATCGCGTTTTACGATACGGAGCCGCCGCCAAGCCCTAAAACCTCTCGGGAGGGCTGATCTGGAGTCCGTTCAGGGCTCCGGAGAGGGGAATCCGTCGCCGTCGTCATCATCAACCATCCTCCATCACCAATTTCATGATGCTCACCGCCGTGCGTGAGTAATTCCATCGTAGGCTTGCTGGACGGTGATGGGTTGGATGAGATTTATCATGTAATCGAGTTAGTTTTGTTAGGGTTTGATCCCTAGTATCCACTATGTTCTGAGATTGATGTTGCTATGACTTTGCTATGCTTAATGCTTGTCACTAGGGTCCGAGTGCCATGATTTCAGATCTGAACCTATTGTGTTTTCATGAATATATGTGAGTTCTTGATCCTATCTTGCAAGTCTATAGTCACCTACTATGTGTTATGATCCGGCAACCCCGAAGTGACAATAATCGGGACCACTCCCGGTGATGACCATAGTTTGAGGAGTTCATGTATTCACTATGTGTTAATGCTTTGTTCCGGTACTCTATTAAAAGGAGGCCTTAATATCCCTTAGTTTCTGCTAGGACCCAGCTGCCACAGGAGGGTAGGACAAAAGATGTCATGCAAGTTCTTTTCCATAAGCACGTATGTGACGCCCCCGATTTGACCGTACACTAATCATACACGCAAACGTGTACGATCAAGATCAGGGACTCACGGGAAGATATCACAACACAACTCTAAAAATAAAATAAGTCATACAAGCATCATAATACAAGCCAGGGGCCTCGAGGGCTCGAATACAAGTGCTCGATCATAGACGAGTCAGCGGAAGCAACAATATCTGAGTACAGACATAAGTTAAACAAGATTGCCTTAAGAAGGCTAGCACAAACTGGGATACAGATCGAACGAGGCGCAGGCCTCCTGCCTGGGATCCTCCTAACTAACTCCTGGTCGTCGTCAGCGGGCTGCACGTAGTAGCAGGCACCTCCAGTGTAGTAGGAGTCATCGTCGACGGTGGCGTCTGGCTCTTGGGCTCCAGCATCTGGTTGCAACAACCAGATAGAAAGGAAAGGGGGAAAAGAGGAAGGAAAGCAATCGTGAGTACTCATCCAAAGTACTCGCAAGCAAGGAGCTACACTACATATGCATGGGTATATGTGTAAAGGGGCATATCAGTGGACTGAACTGCAGAATGCCAGAATAAGAGGGGGATAGCTAGTCCTATCGAAGACTACGCTTCTGGCCATCTCCATCTTGCAGCATGTAGAAGAGAGTAGATTGAAGTCCTCCAAGTAGCATCGCATAGCATAATCCTACCAGGCGATCCCCTCCTCGTCGCCCTGTTAGAGAGCGATCACCGGGTTGTATCTGGCACTTGGAAGGGTGTATTTTATTAAGTATCCGGTTCTAGTTGTCATAAGGTCAAGGTACAACTCCGGGTCGTCCTTTTACCGAGGGACACGGCTATTCGAATAGATAAACTTCCCTGCAGGGGTGCACCACATAACCCAACACGCTCGATCCCATTTGGCCGGACACACTTTTCTGAGTCATGCCCGGCCGCGGAAGATCAACACGTCGCAGCCCCACCTAGGCTCAACAGAGAGGTCAACACGCCGGTCTAAATCCTATGCGCGCAGGGGTCTGGGCCCATCGCCCATTGCACACCTGCACGTTGCGTACGCGGCCGGAAGCAGACCTAGCCTAGCAGGCGTTCCAGTCCAATCCGGCGCGCGCCGCTCCATCGCTGACGTCAAGAAGAGCTTCGGCTGATACCACGACATCGAGTGCCCATAACTGTTCCCGCGTAGTTGGTTAGTGCGTATAGACCAAATGGCCAAAGTCAGATCAAATACCAAGATCTCGTTAAGCGTGTTAAGTATCCGCGAACGCCGACCAGGGCCAGGCCCACCTCTCTCCTAGGTGGTCTCAACCTGCCCTGTCGCTCCGCCACAAAGTAACAGTCGGGGGCCGTCAGGAACCCAGGCCCACCTCTACCGGGATGGAGCCACCTGTCCTTTCAGCCCCCTCATCAGAATCACTTGCGGGTACTCAACGAGCCGACCCGACTTTAGTCACCACATGTGTCATGTATATAAAGTATATAGTATATACCCGTGATCACCTCCCGAAGTGATCATGGCCCAGTAGTATAGCATGGCAGACGGACAAGAGTGTAGGGCCACTGATGGAACACGAGCATCCTATACTAAGCAGTAGGATGGCAGGTAAGGGTAACAACTGTAGCAACAATGACAGACTATGCAGCAGAATAGGATTAACGAAAGCAGTAACATGCTACACTACTCTAATGCAAGCAGTAGAGAGTAGAGTAGGCGATATCTGGTGATCAAGGGGGGGCTTGCCTGGTTGCTCTGGCAAGGAGTGGTCGTCAACACCGTAGTCGAACTGGGGGCCGCCGACAGTCTCGGGGTCTACCCGAAAGAAGCGAAGGGGGAACACAATAAATAACAGAGCAATCAAAGCATCACAAAGTGTAACATGGCTTTACGCGGTGCTAGAGGTGACCTAACGTAGTAGTAGGTGCTACTGGCGAAGGGGGGAAACATCCGGGAAAGTATTCCCGATGTTTCGCGTTTTCGGACAGATGGGCCAGAGGTGAAATGTTGCAGGTTCACTATTCTAGGGACGTGTGGTGAACGAACGGACTGCGTATTCGGATTCGTCTCGTCGTTCTGAGCAACTTTCATGTACAAAGTATTTTCATCCGAGCTACAGATTATTTTATATTAATTTATAAAGATTTAAACATTTTCTAAATTTTAATAAATTAATTTAATTCGAAATTTAATTAATGCATCAGCATGACGTTAGCAGTCAACGTTGACCGTTGACCTGGTCAACCGGACAGGTGGGTCCCACCTGTCAGGGGCTGTTAGCTAATTAACAGTAGTTAATTAGGTTAATTAGTTATTAGGTTAATTAATCTTAATTAGTTAATATTAATAGGATTAATTAAGTTAATTAATTATCTTTATTATTTATTTATTTATTTATTTTTATTAAAAAAATTTAAGTCCTTTTTTTATATACGTTCTGAGGGGTGCGGCCCCACATGTCATAGGGCCAGGGGGAACTGGCCCAGTGGTAAGTGGCCCTGGCCATAGCGGGCACGGGCACACGGGCGCTAGCCCGACTGGGCACTGGCCAGGCCAGCCACGGCGAGGCTCGCCGGTCGGAGCAGCAGCAGGCAGCGACTGCGGCGGAGCGGGAGCAAGGGGGCGAGGCCGCGGAGCGAGGGCGGCGAGTGCGGGAAGCGGCGGCGAGCGCAACGCGCGGTTCGGCGGCTCCCGGCAGCAAGCGAATGTTGCGGTGGCGCGGGCGAGCGCCGGCGTGAGGGCACGGGGAGGAGGAGGAGGACCGGGGTCCTCACCTGCGTTGGTGAGCAGGGGGCGGCGAGGCTGGGTGGAGCCTTTGGGGAGGAGGACGGGGATGCGTCGTCGGCGAGGAGGAGACGAGGAGGACGAGGCGACGGGCGGTGGTGGGGTCCGGTAAGGAGGAGGCCGTGGCACGGGCGCGAGGGAGGGAGGTCGTCGCCGGCGGGTGGCTCGTCCACCGCAGCAGGGTCGCCGGGCGGCGCGGGACTCGAGCACGGAGCCAGGGCGGCGGCAGGGCGCAGGGCGAGGCGCGGGGCGACGTCGGGGCGAGGCGGGGAGGCGACGCTGACGAGGTGGTGGTGAGAGGCGAGGGTGCGGCGTCGGGGCTTGGGGTGCCGCGGGGTCGAGCCCCCGATCCAGCTCGTATCGAGGGGGCGGGTGCTGTGCGGGAGGAGTCGGAGAGGCGGGCGGGAGATGGGTGGCGGGGCACGGCCATCGGGGCGGCACCAGCGGCAGCGGCCGCGTGCGCTGGGTGGGGGGGGGGGGGTCGATCCCCTTCCAGATTGGATCGGGTGAGGGAGAGAGGAGCGACCGAGAGAGAGGGGATCGTGGGGAGCGAGTGGGGTTGTCGGTTTCCCTATGGTTTCTGGTCGGGATGGGATTAAGGGAAGCGAGGAGGAGCCGGCTGGGCCGGCCTGGTCGGCTGAGCCGACTGGGCCAAGAGGCCTAGTGGGGAAGGGGGGCCTTTTGTTTTTTTTTCTTTTAGTTTTGATTATCCTTTATTTATTTTATTTATTTTTTATGTTTAGCTTAGTTTCCTTTTATTTTTGTTTTAGAAAAATACCAAAATGGCACCTAATTTGATGTTACCAAATATGCCACACCCACACTAACTTGCTACCCAAACTAAAATAGTTCCGTAATTATTTGTTATTTAAAAGTATTTAAATAATAGTTTTTGCTACTGTTTTATTCATCTTATTGCATTTAAACGTTTTATAAAAGTAGGGTTTCTTCACCTTAATCACCTATGCATTATCTGGCACAAACTGAACATTTTAGTTTTAATATTTGAAAGCTTTTGATGTTTGCCCCTATTTTGAATTTGAATTTGAATCGGTTTCGAACTAACGCGAGATTAGCAACAGTAATCGAGGTGACATGGCATCATTAGCAAAGGTTACTGTAGCTTGATTATCCAGGCGTCACAACGTATGACTATATTCGGAATACATGCCTACATTACATTGATGAATTGGAGCTAGTTTTGTGTCACCCTATGTTATGATTGTTACATGATGAACCACATCCGGCATAATTTTCCATCACTGATCCAATGCCTACGAGCTTTTCACATATTGTTCTTCGCTTATTTACTTTTCCGTTGCTACTGTTACAATCACCACAAAAACCCAAAAATATTACTTTTGCTATCGTTACTGTTACTTCCATATTACTTTGCTACTAAATACTTTGCTGCAGATACTAAGTTATCCAAGTGTGGTTGAATTGACAACTCAACTGCGGATACTTGAGAATATTCTTTGGCTCCCCTTGTGTCGAATCAATAAATTTGGGTTGAATACTCTACCCTCGAAAACTATTGCGATCCCCTATACTTGTGGGTTATCAAGACTATTTTCTGGCGCCGTTGCCGGGGAGCATAGCTCTATTCTTTGAGTCACTTGGGATTTATATCTGCTGGTCACTATGAAGAACTTGAAAGACGCTAAGACAAAAATTTATCCCTCAACTACGAGGGGAGGTAAGGAACTGCCATCTAGCTCTGCACTTGATTCACCTTCTGTTTTGAGTAAGCTTGCGACACCTAAACCTGCTTCTGCTATTAATTCTGATATGTCGCATGTTATTGATGATGCCACTTCTGCTATGCATGATACTTATGATGAAACTATTTCTATGCTTGATACTACTGTGCCACTTGGTGAATTTCTTGATGAACAACTTGCTAGGGCTAGAGAGAATGAAATTATTGAAACTGATAATATTGAAGATAGTGATGATGAAGACTCTCCCCCTAATAAATATGAATTGCCTATTGTGCCTAAGGGTTATGTTCTGGATGAAGAATCTGCTAGAGCCATTCTTGCTTGCAATGATAGAAGTGATCTTAAGAAATTATTAGCTAAATGGAAGCATCAATCTCTTAATGCTAGAATGAAACCTGACCCTGCTTTTGCCACTTCACCTATATGTGTTACTGATAAGGATTATGAACCTGCTGTTGATCCTGATATAATTACTTTGGTTGAATCTATCCTTTTATGGCTATGAATCTGAAACTGTTGTGGCACATCTTACTAAATTAAATGATATAGCCACCCTGTTAACTAATGATGAGAGAACCCACTACCTTTATATCCTTAAAATTTTTCCGTTCTCATTAAAGGGTGATGCTAAGATATGGTTTAATTCTCTTGATCCTGGTTGTGTGCGTAGTCCCCAGGATATGATTTATTACTTCTCTGCTAAATATTTCCCTGCTCATAAGAAACAAGCTGCTTTAAGGGATATATATAATTTTGTGCAAATTGAAGAAGAGAGTCTCCCACAAGCTTGGGGGAGGCTTCTCCAATTACTTAATGCTTTGCCTGATCATCCTCTGAAGAAAAATGAAATACTCGATATCTTTTATAATGGACTAACCGATGCTTCCAGAGATTACCTGGATAGTTGCGCTGGTTCTGTTTTCAGGGAAAGAACACCGGACGAAGCTGAAATTTTATTGAATAATATGTTGACAAATGAAAATAATTGGACACTTCCTGAGCCAATTCCTGAGCCTATTCCTAAACCAACTCCGAAGAAGAGGGGTGTTCTATTTCTCAGTCCTGAAGATATGCAAGAGGCAAAGAAATCTATGAAAGAAAAAGGCATTAAAGCTAAAGATGTTAAGAATTTACCTCCTATTGAAGAAATACATGGTCTTAATTTTTCGCCTGTTGAAGAAACATATGATCTTAATCCATCACCTATTGAAGAAACTCATTGTCTTGATAACCCGACACAGGTAGTAAAGGTAAATTCTCTCTATAGATATGATAAAGCTGAAATCCCTCCTACTAAGTTTGCTAGCCAATGTTTGGATGAGTTTGATAACTTTATGGTTAAGCAAGAAGATTTTAATGCTTATTTTGGTAGACAATTAAAACAAAATGCTTATATGATTGAACACTTGGGTGGTTATATGTCTAGAGTTAAAGGTGAACTTAAACTCATTAGTAAACATGCTTCTATGGTTACCACTCAAGTAGAACAAGTACTTAAAGCTCAAAATGATTTGCTCAATGAATTGAATAGTAAGAATAATGATTATGCTGTTAGAGTGGCTACTAGAACTGGTAAAATGACTGAGGAACCTTTGTATCCTGAAGGCCACCCTAAGAGAATTGAGCAAGATTCTCAGAGAAATAATATTGATGCACCTAGTCCTTCTAAAAAGAAGAAAAAGAAAAATGATAGGACTTTGCATACTTCTAGTGAACCTATTGCTGAAACACCTGAGAATCCAAATGATATTTCTATTTCTGATGCTGAAACACAATCTGGTAATGAACATGAACCAAGTGAAAATGTTAATGATAATGTTGATGATGATGCTCAACCTAGCAATGATAATGATGTAGAAATTGAACCTGCTGTTGATCTTGATAACCCACAATCAAAGAATCAACGTTATGATAAGAGAGACTTTGTTGCTAGGAAACACGGTAAAGAAAGAGAACCATGGGTTCAGAAACCCATGCCTTTTCCTCCCAAACCATCCAAGAAAAAGGATGATGAGGATTTTGAGCGCTTTGCTGAAATGATTAGACCTATCTTTTTGCGTATGCGATTAACTGATATGCTCAAAATGAATCCTTATGCTAAGTATATGAAAGAAATTGTCACTAATAAAAGAAAGATACCGGAAGCTGAAATTTCCACCATGCTTGCTAATTACACTTTTAAGGGTGGAATACCAAAGGAACTAGGAGATCCAGGAGTACCAACTATACCATGCTCCATTAAAAGAAACTATGTTAAAACTGCTTTATGTGATCTTGGAGCTGGTGTTAGTGTTATGCCTCTCTCTTTATATCGTAGACTTGATTTGAATAAGTTGACACCTACTGAAATATCTTTGCAAATGGCTGATAAACCAACTGCTATACCTGTCGGTATTTGTGAGGATGTGCCTGTCGTGGTTGCAAACGTTACTATTTTAACGGACTTTGTTATTCTTGATATTCCCGAGGACGATAGTATGTCTATTATTCTTGGAAGACCTTTTTTGAATACTGCAGGGGCTGTTATTGATTGCAACAAAGGCAATGTCACTTTTCATGTTAATGGTAATGAGCATACGGTACACTTTCCGAGGAAACAACCTCAAGTCCACAGTGTCAATTCTATTGGAAAAATCCCATCGATTATTTTTGGAGGTTTCGAATTTCCTCTTCCTACTGTCAAGAAGAAATATGATATTCTTATTATTGGGGATGTGTATATCCCCGTTGAGGTAACATAGTGTTATTCAAAATTTCTCCGGTTCCATGTTATTCGGAATGAGTTTGTTAACAGGACTTGATCAACCTTGTTAGTGGATTCCTTTTGATGAGCATGAGATGGATGAACTAGAAGCACAACCTTCTGTACCCTCTCTCTACTTTATGTTATTTAGTTGAAATAAAGTAAAAATAGTATTTTTCTGTCTGTTCTCTGATTTATCCGTGCAATATAAAAATACCCCGAAAATAAAAGTTCTCCAAATGCCCTGAAAATGGAATATGATTTTTTCTGGAATATTTGAGAATATCTGGCACTGAGAACACAGCAAGGGGAGCAAGCACTTGGCCACGAGGGTCCAGGGCACGCCCACCCCTGGGCGCCCCCCCTACCTCGTGGGCCCAAGGTGGCTCCCCTCCACTTATTCCTGCACCCACACACTTCTTCTTCCTCCCAAAAAATCACCATCTAGCTCAAGCACGAGTTCTAGCTCATTTTGCTGCAATTTTCGATCCCCTCCTCACAGCACCTCTCACAAAACTGCTTGGGGAGATTGTTCCTTGGTATGTGACTCCTCCATTGGTCCAATTAGTTTTTGTTCTAGTGCTTTATTCATTGCAAATTTGTGCTGCCTAGGTGACCACGTTCTTGAGTTTGCATGTCAAATTTATATGGTTCCAAGTAGTTCTAATGCATGATATAGTCTCTAGGCACTTGTAGGAGTAGTTGCTATCAATTTTGTTGAGCTTGGTTCACTTTTATTTGAAGTTACTAAAAATTTCAGAATTTTTAAGAAAATAATGAAGAGATTTTTGAGGGGCTCATCGAGCCGAAGCTCGAAGGAAAAGCAAAGTGAAGAAGCAGAGAGGCCCAAATATAATTTGCCTCGTACCGCGGAGGTCCGACTGTGTGAATGGCCTTCCAATGATTTCTTGAGTGCAGCCGGGATTTATGATGATTTTTATGAATTGGCTGAGAATGCAGGCCTCACCGACTTCCTTCGCGACCAACGCGAACAATATCTCTTACTCACCAATACTTTTGTGCAAAACTTCTTACGCGGAAAGCACTCAACCGGCCTTCCTCTTCTGAATTATATGAATGCCCTGGCATTGGGGATCAGGAACGGGGTAAAGTACGGACTTTGGCTAAGGATGGGGATCCGGTTGTGCCGTGCCGGCCCCGGGAATCGGCGAACTACGCTACACAGTCAGATACCTAAGCGAACGAAAGAATCTTAGGAACCGGTGGAGAGGCTATTCTGATTGAAGGCTAGACAAATAACATGACTGAGGTATGTAAATAAAACCTGTGAAATAGCTATATAATACTTCACTCGAGAAAATCGAATGCATTTCCGGTCCCATCCTCACCTGCTTCTCTCTTCTGCATGACTGTTCTGTTCCCTCCTGGCATCTTAGAGAAGTCAAGTATTCTACTTCTGATCTGTCAACTCTGACCCACAACTATTATCCGAAGGAATCACCTCCTTCAGTAGAGTTTCATTTATATGATGTGGTTAAGAAGATGCCACTAGATGAATTTTGCAAGGTTTGCAAAATACCTTTTGAGGGTAGTTTAGAGGAACCACATCGTAAAGATGTGGACGGGTTTATTAACACTATTACTGTGGGGGAAACCAGGAAGGTTTATGATGCAAGAATCACTAGCATACATTTTCCTGTTTTACGCTACTTTGCCATATTTGCTAGTCGTTGCTTAATTGGTCGCGGAAACTGTGGAAACCTTAGTGTTCCTGATATTATCATTTTGTTCCATGGTTTATTCTGCGATAACACTGTTAGTATGGGCGGTATTATTGCCAAACGGTTAAGTCTGAACCATACAAAGGGCCCCATCTTTGGAGGTATTTATGCTTCACGCCTTGCTGCACACTATAACATACCTATTAGGCACTATGAAAAAGAAGAAAAAATGCTGCCCACTTCTTATTTAGATTATAAGAGTATGGTAGTGCATGACTTTATTGTTAAGAATAGGGAAAGGGCGCTTAAATACAAATTGTTCTTTGATAAACATCACCCTGAGACTATTACCTTGCCTGCTCTCTCCTTGTTTAATTTATCTGCAGGTCCGTATCTCGTTCCGTTGGCGGCCATTCACGCCTACCGGAACCCTACACCAGCCACGGAGCTGGAACCACAATTTGAACCTCCACGACAGTCTAATTACCAGTGGGATCCGGAGATGATTTCCAACCAGTGGCAATCAGAGTCTTCTTCATCTCAGTACGACCCCGGTTACAACTATGGATATTCGCCAGGCCATCCGTGGAAATAAACCAACTTAGGCCAAAAGCCTAAGCTTGGGGGATTCGTATTTCTCACCGACATTACATTTATGTTCACACACACTCATTGCTAGATGTCGGTGCTCCTACTTTTTCACTGTAATATTCATGCTAGTTTATTTTCCTTTTTTCTTGCTTTCTTCTTGTGTGTTTAAAAAAAACCTTAAGAAAAACCAAAAAAAATTAGTGTAGCTTTTAGTTAGTTTACTTTTCTTGCTGTAGTAGTAATAATTAAAAAGAAAACCCAAAAATATTTCCTGTTCTTCTTTTGCTTGTTGGGAGCTTTCCCGTGTAAATAGTTTTATTTCTTTTCTTTTCTTTGGGGGTCGATAGGAGAAGACCATAATGAAATTGTTGAAGTGGCTCTTATATGCATTATTGTTGATTTAACCAAGAGTCCATTTTGCCTTGTCTTCTCCTGTTTATTGAATGCTCGCAGATTCCAGCTTAGTCCAATGCACGTGCACTCTTATTATTATTCACTTCGTTCGGTCGTGCAAGTGAAAGGCAATTATGACGATATATGATGGACTGATTGAGATGAGAGAAGCTAGTATGAACTCGACCTCTCTTGTTTTTGTAAATATGATTAGTTCATCGTTCCTGATTCAGCCTATTATGAATAAACATGTTTGCAATGACAATTAGAGATCATAGTTGCTCGTGCCATGCTTGATTAGCTATGAGTTATAATGGTTTACCTTGCGTGCCAACATGCTATTAAAATGGTTGTCATGTGGTATAGTGGGGTGGTATCCTCCTTTGAATGATTTAAGTGACTCGACTTGGCACATGTTCACACATGTAGTTGAAACAAATCAACATGGTGGATTATATCCTACTCATGCTCGTACTCAATGTCTATTAATTTTAATGCATGTTCATGACTGTTGTCGCTCTCTAGTTGGTTGCTTCCTAGTATTTTTCTAGCCTTCACTTGTACTAAGCGGGAATACTGCTTGTTCATCCAATCCCTTAAACCCCAAAGTTATCTCATATGAGTCCACTATACCTTCCTATATGCGGTATCTACCTGTCGTTCCAAGTAAATTTGTATGTGCCAAACTCTAAACCTTCAAATGAAATTCTGTTTTGTATGCTCGAATAGCTCATGTATCAACTAGGGCTGTCCGTATCTTCCATGCTAGGCGGGTTATTCTCAAGAGGAGTGGACTCCGCTCCTCACTCACGAGAAAATGGTTGGTCACCGGGATGCCCAGTCCCATGCTTTATGCAAACTAAATAAAAATAATTGCAAACAAAACTCCCCCGGGGCTGTTGCTAGTTGGAGGCACTCGTTGTTTCGAGCAAGCCATGGATTGATGCTTGTTGGTGGAGGGGGAGTATAAACTTTACCATTCTGTTTGGGAACCGCCTATAATGTGTGTAGCATGGAAGATATCGCCATCTCTTGGTTGTTATGTTGACAATGAAAGTATGTCGCTCAATCATACATAAAAGAATTCAGAGAAGATTCAAATATTGTTCATAGATAAACTTGATCATAAACCCACAATTCATCGGTCTCAACAAACACACCGCAAAAGAAGATTACATCGAATAGATCTCCACGAGAGAGGGGGAGAACATTGTATTGAGATCCAAAAAAAGAGAAGAAGCCATCTAGCTAATAACTATGGACCCGAAGGTCTGAGGTAAACTACTCACACGTCATCGGAGAGGCTATGGTGTTGATGTAGAAGCCCTCCGTGATCAATGCCCCCTCCGGCGGAGCTCCAGAAAAGGCCCCAAGATGGGATCTCATGGGTACAGAAGGTTGCAGCAGTGGAATTAGATTTTTGGCTCCGTACCTGGTAGTTTGGGGGTACGTAGGTATGTATAGGAGGAAGAAGTACGTCGGTGGAGCAACGTGGGCCCCACGAGGGTGGAGGGCGCGCTCAGGGGGGGTAGGCGCGCCCCCTATCTCGTGCCTTCCTGGTAGCTTTCTTGACGTAGGGTCCAAGTCCTCTGGATCACGTTCGTTCCGAAAATCACGTTCCCGAAGGTTTCATTCCGTTTGGACTCCGTTTGATATTCTTTTTCTGCGAAACTCTGAAATAGGCAAAAAACAACAATTCTGGGCTGGGCCTCCGGTTAATAGGTTAGTCCCAAAGATAATATAAAAGTGTATAATAAAGCCCATTAATGTCCAAAACAGAATATAATATAGCATGGAACAATAAAAAATTATAGATACGTTGGAGACGTATCAATCGTCCCCAAGCTTAATTCCTGCTCGTCCTCGAGTAGGTAAATGATAAAAACAGAATTTTTGATGTGGAATGCTAGTTGGCATAATTTCAATGTAATTCTCTTAATTGTGGTATGAATATTCAGATCCGAAAGATTCAAGACAAAAGTTTAATATTGACATAAAAATAATAATACTTCAAGCATACTAACTAAGCAATTATGTCTTCTCAAAATAACATGGCAAAAGAAAGTTATCCCTACAAAATCATATAGTATGGCTATGCTCTATCTTCACCACACAAAGTATTTAAATCATGCACAACCCCGATGACAAGCCAAGCAATTGTTTCATACTTTTGATATTCTCAAACTTTTTCAATCTTCACGCAATACATGAGCGTGAGCCATGGACATAGCACTATATGTGGAATAGAATGGTGGTTGTGGAGAAGACAAAAAAGGAGAAGATAGTCTCACATCAACTAGGTGTATCAACGGGCTATGGAGATGCCCATTAATAGATATCAATGTGAGTGAGTAGGGATTGCCATGCAACGGATGCATGATACGTCTCCATCGTATCGACTTTTCCAAACACTTTTGCCCTTGTTTTGGACTCTAATTTGCATGATTTGAATGGAACTAACCCGGACTGACGCTGTTTTCAGCAGACTTTCTATGGTGTTATTTATGTGCAGAAACAAAAGTTCTCGGAATGACCTGAAACTCCACGGAACATATTTTTGGAAAATATTAAAAATACTGGAAGAAGAATCCACGTCAGGGGCCCACACCCTGTCCACGAGGGTGGGGGCGCGCCTGTCCCCCCTGGGCACGCCCCCTGCCTCGTGGGCCCCCTGACGCTCCACCGACCTCAACTCCAACTCCATATATTCACTTTCGGGGAGAAAAAAAACCAGGGAGAAGGATTCATCGCGTTTTACGATACGGAGCCACCGCCAAGCCCTAAAACCTCTCGGGAGGGCTGATCTGGAGTCCGTTTGGGGCTCCGGAGAGGGGAATCCGTCGCCGTCGTCATAATCAACCATCCTCCATCACCAATTTCATGATGCTCACCGCCGTGCGTAAGTAATTCCATCGTAGGCTTGCTGGACGGTGATGGGTTGGATGAGATTTATCATGTAATCGAGTTAGTTTTGTTAGGGTTTGATCCCTAGTATCCACTATGTTCTGAGATTGATGTTGCTATGACTTTGCTATGCTTAATGCTTGTCACTAGGGCCCGAGTTCCATGATTTCAAATATGAACCTATTATGTTTTCATGAATATATGTGAGTTCTTGATCCTATCTTGCAAGTCTATAGTCACCTACTATGTGTTATGATCCGGCAACCCCGAAGTGACAATAATCGGGACCACTCCCGGTGATGACCATAGTTTGAGGAGTTCATGTATTCACTATGTGTTAATGCTTTGTTCCGGTACTCTATTAAAAGGAGGCCTTAATATCCTTAGTTTCCGCTAGGGCCCAGCTGCCACGGGAGGGTAGGACAAAAGATGTCATGCAAGTTCTTTTCCATAAGCACGTATGACTATATTCGGAATGCATGCCTACATTACATTGATGAATTGGAGCTAGTTCTGTGTCACCCTATGTTATGATTGTTACATGATGAACCACATCCGGCATAATGTTCCATCACTAATCCAAAGGCTACGAGCTTTTCACATATTGTTCTTCGCTTATTTACTTTTCCGTTGCTACTGTTACAATCACTACAAAACCCAAAAATATTACTTTTGCTATCATTACTGTTACTTCCATATTACTTTGCTACTAAATACTTTGCTGCAGATACTAAGTTATCCAGGTGTGGTTGAATTGACAACTCAACTGCGAATACTTGAGAATATTCTTTTGCTCCCATTGTGTCGAATCAATAAATTTGGGTTGAATACTCTACCCTCAAAAACTGTTGCGATCCCCTATACTTGTGGGTTATCAATGCACTAGAGCTATAAGTATATGAAAGCTCATCAAAAGAAACTAAGTGGGTGTGCATCCAACTCGCTTGCTCACGAAGACCTAGGGCATTTTGAGGAAGCCCATCATTGGAATATACAAGCCAAGTTCTATAATGAAAAATTTCCCACTAGTATATGAAAGTGATATCATAGGAGACTCTCTATCATGAAGATCATGGTGCTACTTTGAAGCACAAGTGTGGTAAAAAGATAGTAACATTGTCCCTTCTCTCTTTTTCTCTCATTTTTTTATTTGGGCCTTTTCTCTCTTTTTTTGGCCTCTTTTTTTTTAGTCCGGAGTCTCATCCCGACTTGTGGGGGAATCATAGTCTCCATCATCCTTTCCTCACTTGGGACAATGCTCTAAAAAAATGATGATCATCACACTTTTATTTACTTACAACTTAACAATTACAACTCAATACTTAGAACAAAATATGACTCTATGTGAATGCCTCCGGCGGTATACCCGGATATGCAATGAATCAAGAGTGACATGTATGAAAGAATTATGAACGGTGGCTTTGCCACAAATACAATGTCAACTACATGATCATGCAAAGCAATATGACAATGATGGAGCGTGTCATAATAAACTGAACGGTGGTAAGTTGCATAGAAATATATCTTGGAATGGCTATGGAAATGCCATGGTAGGTAGGTATGGTGGCTGTTTTGAGGAAGGTATATGGTGGGTGTATGATACCGGCGAAAAGTGCGTGATATTGGAGAGGCTAGCAATGGTGGAAGGAAGAAAGTGCGTATAATCCATGGACTCAACATTAGTCATAAAGAACTCATATACTTATTGCAAAAATCTACAAGTTATCGAAGCAAAGTATTACGCGCATGCTCCTAGGGGGATAGATTGGTAGGAAAAGACCATCGCTCGTCCCCGACCGCCACTCATAAGGAAGACAATCAATAAATAAATCATGCTCTGACTTCATCACATAACGGTTCACCATACGTGCATGCTACGGGAATCACAAACTTTAACACAAGTATTTCTCAAATTCAAAACTACTCAACTAGCATGACTCTAATATCACCATCTCCATATCTCAAAACAATTATCAAGTATCAAACTTCTCATAATATTCAACACACACATAAGATTTTTTTTACTAATCTTGAATGCCTATCATAATTAAAGAAAATTACCATGCTGTTTTGTAGGACTCTCAAAATAATCTAAGTGAATAATGAGAGAACAATAGTTTCTATAAAACAAAACCACCACCGTGCTCTAAAAGATATAAGTGAAGCACTAGAGCAAAAACTATATAACTCAAAAGATATAAGTGAAGCACATAGAGTATTCTAACAATTTCCGAATCATGTGTGTCTCTCTCAAAAGGTGTGTACAGCAAGGATGATTGTGTCAAACTAACAAATAAAGACTCAAATAATACAAGACGCTCCAAGCAAAACACATATCATGTGGTGAATAAAAATATAGCTCCAAGTAAAGTTACCGATGGAAGTAGACGAAAGAGGGGATGCCTTCCGGGGCATCCCCAAGCTTTGGCTTTTTGGTGTCCTTAGATTATCTTGGGGTGCCATGGGCATCCCCAAGCTTAGGCTCTTGCCACTCCTTGTTCCATAATCCATCAAATCTTTTACCCAAAACTTGAAACTTCACAACACAAAACTTGGCAGAAAATCTCGTGAGCTCCGTTAGCGAAAGAAAACAAAACACCACTTCAAGGTACTGTAATGAACTCATTCTTTATTTATATTGGTGTTAAACCTACTGTATTCCAACTTCTCTATGGTTTATAAACTCTTTTACTAGCCATAGATTCATCAAAATAAGCAAACAACACACGAAAAACAGAATCTGTCAAAAACAGAACAGTCTGTAGTAATCTGTAACTAACGCAATCTTCTGGAACTCCAAAAATTCAGCCAAAATAGGAAGACGTAGAAAATTTGTTTATTGATCAGCAGAAATTGGAATCAATATTTTATCACGTTCTGGTGATTTTTAACAATTATTTTCGTGAACAGAAAGTTTCTGGAATTTTCAGCAAGATCAAATAACTATCATCCAAGAAGATCCTATAGGTTGAACTTGGCACAAACACTAATTATAATATAAAAACACATCTAACCAGAGGCTACATCAAATATTTATTTCTAAACAGAAGCAAGAAGCAAAAAAAACTAAAAATAAAATTGGGTTGCCTCCCAACAAGCGCTATCGTTTAACGCCCCTAGCTAGGAAAAATAGCAAGCGTAGATCTAGGTATTGCCATCTTTGGTAGGCAATCCATAAGTGGCTCTCATAATAGATTCATAAGGTAATTTTATTTTCTTTCTAGGGAAGTGTTCCATGCCTTTCCTTAATGGAAATTGGAATCTAATATTCCCTTCCTTCATATCAACAATTGTACCAATCGTTCTAAGGAAAGGTCTACCAAGAATAATAGGGCATGAAGGATTGCAACTATATCAAGAACAATAAAATCCACGGGTACATAATTCCTATTTGCAACAATAAGAACATCATTAATTCTTCCCATAGGTTTCTTAATGGTGGAATCCGCAAGGTGCAAGTTTAAAGAGCAATCATCAAAATCACGGAAACCTAGCAAATCGCACAAAGTTTTTGGGATCGTGGAAACACTAGCACCCAAATCACACAAAGCATAGCATTCATGATTTTTGATTTTCATTTTAATAGTAGGTTCCCACTCATCATAAAGTTTTCTAGGGATAGAAACTTCCAACTCAAGTTTTTCTTCATAAGATTGCATCAAAGCATCAACGATATGTTTAGTAAAGGCTTTATTTTGATTATAAGCATGTGGAGAATTTAGCACGGATTGCAACAAGGAAATACAATCTATCAAAGAGCAATTATCATAATTAAATTCCTTGAAATCCAAAATATTGGGTTCATTAATATCTAGAGTTTTGATCTCTTCAATCCCACTTTTACCAATTTTTGCATCAAGATCTATAAACTCCAAATTTTTGGAACGCCTTCTAGGTAAAGGTGGATCATATTCAGTCCCATCATTATCAAGATTCATATTGCAAAACAAAGATTTAATAGGGGACACATCAATAACTTTTAGATCTTCATCTTTATTTTCATAAAAACTAGAAGAACACGCTTTCACAAAGCAATCTTTCTTAGCACGCATCCTAGCGGTTCTTTCTTTGCACTCATCAATGGAAATTCTCATGGCTTTGAGAGACTCATTGATATCATGCTTAGGAGGAATAGATCTAAGTTTCAAAGAATCAACATCAAGAGAAGTTATATCAACGTTCCTAGCCAATTCATCCACTTTAAGCAATTTTTCTTCAAGCAAAGCATTGAAATTCTTTTGCGAATTCATAAATTCTTTAACACTAGTCTCAAATTCAGAAGGCATCTTATTAAAATTTCCATAAGAATTGTTGTAGGAATTACCATAATTATTAGAGGAATTACTAGGGTACGGCCTAGGATTAAAGTCTCCTCTATACGCGTTGTTACCAAAATTATTCCTACCAACAAAATTCACATCCATAGATTCATTATTATTCTCAATCAAAGTAGACAAAGGCATATCATTAGGATCAGAAGAAACACTTTTATTAGCAAATAATTTCATAAGTTCATCCATCTTTCCACTCAAAACATTAATTTCTTCTATCGCATGCACTTTTTTATTAGTGGATCTTTCGGTGTGCCATTGAGAATAATTAACCATAGTATTATCTAGGAGTTTAGTAGCTTCTCCTAAAGTGATTTCCATAAAAGTGCCTCCCATGGCCGAATCTAAAAGATTTCTAGAAGCGAAATTCAATCCGGCATAAAACTTTTGTATAATCATCCACAAATTCAAACCATGAGTAGGGCAATTACGTATCATTAATTTCATCCTCTCCCAAGCTTGTGCAACATGTTCATGATCAAGTTGCTTAAAATTCATAATATCATTTCTAAGAGAGATGATCTTAGCGGGAGGAAAATACTTAGAGATAAAAGCATCTTTGCACTTATTCCAAGAATCAATACTATTTTTAGGCAAAGACGAAAACCAAGCTTTAGCACGATCTCTAAGCGAAAAAGGAAATAGCTTTAATTTAACAATATCATTGTCCACATCTTTCTTCTTTTGCATATCACACAAATCAACGAAGCTGTTTAGATGGGTAGCGTCATCTTCACTAGGAAGGCCGGCGAATTGATCTTTCATGACAAGATTCAACAAAGCGGCATTAATTTCACAAGATTCAATATCGGTAAGAGGAGCAATCGGAGTGCTAAGAAAATCATTGTTGTTGGTATTGGTAAAGTCACACAATATAGTATTATCTTGAGCCATCGTGACAAGCAAGCAATCCAACACACGAGCAAACAAGAAGCAAGCGACAAAGAGGCGAACGGAAACGAGAGAGAGGGCGAATAAAACGGCAAGGGTGAAGTAGGGGAGAGGAAAACGAGAGGCAAATGGCAAATAATGTAATGCGGGGGATAAGGGTTTGTGATGGGTACTTGGTATGTTGACTTTTGCGTAGACTCCCCGGCAACGGCGCCAGAAATGGCTCGTTGTCGGGAGTCAAATCTTGACTTGACTTCGTGTAAGCCTCCCCGGCAACGGCGCCAGAAATCCTTCTTGCTACCTCTTGAGCACTGCGTTGGTTTTCCCTTGAAGAGGAAAGGGTGATGCAGTAAAGCAGCGTAAGTATTTCCCTCAGTTTTTGAGAACCAAGGTATCAATCCAGTAGGAGGCCACGCACGAGTCCCTCGCACCTACACAAAAAAATAAAATCCTCGCAACCAACGCAATAAAGGGGTTGTCAATCCCTTCATGGTCACTTACGAAAGTGAGATCTGATAGATATGATAAGATAATATTTGTGGTATTTTTATGATAAAGAGAAATAAAGATGCAAAGTAAAATAAAAGGCAATAGAAATAGCTAAGTGTTGGAAGATTAATATGATGGAAAATAGACCCGGGGGCCATAGGTTTCACTAGTGGCTTCTCTCGAGAGCATAAGTATTACGGTGGGTAAACAAATTACTGTTGAGCAATTGACAGAATTGAGCATAGTTATGAGAATATCTAGGTATGATCATGTATATAGGCATCACGTCCGCGACAAGTAGACCGACTCCTGCCTGCATCTACTACTATTACTCCACACATCGACCGCTATCCAGCATGCATCTAGAGTATTAAGTTCAAAAGAACAGAGTAAAGCTTTAAGTAAGATGACATGATGTAGAGGGATAAACTCATGCAATATGATATAAACCCCATCTTGTTATCCTCGATGGCAATAATACAATACGTGCCTTGCTGCCCCTACTGTCACCGGGAAAGGACACCGCAAGATTGAACCCAAAGCTAAGCACTTCTCCCATTGCAAGAAAGATCAATCCAGTAGGCCAAACCAAACTGATAATTCGAAGAGACTTGCAAAGATAACCAATCATACATAAAAGAATTCAGAGAAGATTCAAATATTGTTCATAGATAAACTTGATCATAAACCCACAATTCATCGGTCTCAACAAACACACCGCAAAAGAAGATTACATCGAATAGATCTCCACGAGAGAAGGGGAGAACATTGTATTGAGATCCAAAAAGAGAGAAGAAGCCATCTAGCTAATAACGATGGACCCGAAGGTCTGAGGTAAACTACTCACACATCATCGGAGAGGCTATGGTGTTGATGTAGAAGCCCTCCGTGATCAATGCCCCCTCTGGCGGAGCTCCGGAAAAGGCCCCAAGATGGGATCTCAAGGGTACAGAAGGTTGCAGCGGTGGAATTAGGTTTTTGGCTTCGTATCTAGTTGTAACGCCCACGATGCGGCTATATCTCCCACGTGTCGAGGCACGACTTAGAGGCATAACCGCATTGTAGGTATTGTCGCAAGAAGGGTCATCTTCACACAATCCCATGTAATGAACAAGAATGGGATAACGAGAGTTGGCTTACAATCGCCACTTCACACAATACATAAATTAATTCATACATCATCCAAAATCCACACATAGAACGACTACGGTCAAATCCAAATGAAAATAAGATAACCCCAAATGCTAGATCCCCGATCGTCCCAACTGGGCTCCACTACTGATCATCAGGAAACGAAACATAATAACGACCACGTTCCTCGTCGAACTCCCACTTGAGCTCGGTTGCGTCATCTGCACTGGTATCGTTGGCACCTGCAACTGTTTTGGTAGAATCTGTGAGTCACGAGGACTCAGCAATCTCACACCCGCGAGATCAAGACTATTTAAGCTTATAGGAAAGGATGGTGTAATGAGGTGGAGCTGCAGCAAGCACTAAGCATATATGGTGGCTAACATACGCAAATGAGAGCGGGAAGAGAAGCAACGCAATGGTCGCGAAGCTAGAAATGATCAAGAAGTGATCCTGAAACTACTTACGTTCATGCATCACTCAAACCGTGTTCACTTCCCGGACTCCGCCGAAAAGAGACCATCACGGCTACACACACGGTTGATGTATTTTAATTAAGTCAAATGTCAAGTTCTCTACAACCGGACATTAACAAATTCCCATCTGCCTCATAACCGCGGGCACGACTTTCGAAAGATAATACCCTGCAGGGGTGTCCCAACTTAGCCCATTATAAGCTCTCACGGTCAACGAAGGATAAACCTTCTCCCGGGAAGACCCGACCAGTCTCGGAATCCCGGTTTACAAGACATTTTGACAATGGTAAAACAAGACCAGCAAAGCCGCCCGATGTGCCGACAAATCCCGATAGGAGCTGCACATATCTCGTTCTCAGGGCACACCGGATGAACACTACATACAACTAAAACCAGCCCTCGAGTTTCCCCAAGGTGGCGCTGCAAGTGGCTCTAATTTGGACCAGCACTTAGAGGAACACTGGCCCGGGGGTTTAAATAAAGATGACCCTCGGGCTCGCAAAAACCCGAGGGAAGAAGGCTTAGGTGGCAAATGGTAAAACCAAGGTTGGGCCTTGCTGGAGGAGTTTTATTCAAGGCGAACTGTCAAGGGGGTCCCATAAATCACCCAACCGTGTAAGGAACGCAAACTCAAGGAACATAATCCCGGTATGACGGAAACTAGGGAGGCAAGAGTGGAACAAAACACTAGGCATAAGGCCGAGCCTTCCACCCTTTACCAAATATATAGATGCATTAATTAAATAAGAGATATTGTGATATTCCAAAATATCCATGTTCCAACATGGAACCAACTTCAACTTCACCTGCAACTAGCAACGCTATAAGAAGGGCTGAGCAAAAGCGGTAACTTAGCCAAACAATGGTTTGCTAGGAAAGGATGGTTAGAGGCTTGACATGGAAATATGGGAGGCATGATATAGCAAGTGGTAGGTAGCGCAGCATAGCAAAAGAACGAACAACTAGCAAAGCAAAGATAGAAGTGATTTCGAGGGTATGGTCATCTTGCCTGCAAGGTTCTCAAAGTTGTCGAAAGCTTGATCCTCGTAAGCGTACTCAACAGGTTCCTCGTTCACGAACTCATCTCCCGGCTCTACCCACAACAAGGACACAAGCAATGGAACCACAATCAATCACGGGAAATGCACAAACAACATGATGCAATACATGCATGATATGCGAGATCACAAAGCCTAGTTTGCATGCTTGTGCTAGTCACCAAATAGATCACAAAAATACATGGCATACACCTCTGTAAATATGGCATAGCATAGATCAAAACACCTGTAGAGCTCATGCCCATAAGATGCACACATCAAATGCAACAAAAATAACAAAACATCAAGTTCTGATAAATAATAGCAGTAAACATCATATAGCACTCTTGCACCAGAGATTTGGGCATCAAGATGAACTCAAACGAGCATGGCACAATGTAACAAAATGAAGAGCATCTCGTTATGAACATTTCGATATATCACACGCATGAAACAGAACAGTATGCAATGAGATATGATGCGATGAACAAGGCAACATAAAGTGAAAATATTCGGGACTTGGAGGATTTCGGGGTCAACCTCTCCAGATCTAGGGTTCCGCACGGAAGCCGAGGTTCGCCGGGTCCGGGCTTCAAGGTCACCGGAGGAGGAGGAGTCGGCGGCCGGAGCTCGGGGAGGAGGCGGCGGAGGCACGGGAGGGCGGCGTCGCCGGAGTGGCGCGGGGACGGGCCCGCGGGGGTTGGCGCGGCGGCTCGGGCGCGCGGGCCGGGAGGCGCGGAGCGGCGGCGGGGAACGGCGAGGCGCGGGGTGGAGTGGAGGTGGGGCGCGGGCGACGGGGAGGCGGGCCGCGGGGGCCCGACTCGGGCTCGCCGGGCCGCGGTCGGCGGCGGACGGGGCTTGCCACGTGGCGGCGGGCGATTGGCGTGGGGCGGCGGCGCGATCTGTCCGGCGCGGGACGGACGCGTCCGGTGGCGGCGGAGGGCGATTTTTAGGGTTTGGACGCAAATTTTGGAGGGGGAGGTGTTTATATAGGCATAGGGAGCTAGGAGAGTCCAAACGAGGCACGGTTTTCGCCCACACGATCGTGATCGAACTACCGAGAGCATGGAGGGGGCTTAGATGGGTTATTGGGCTGTTTGGAGGGGGGTTTTGCTGCAACACACAAAAGGCCTTTGCGGTTACCCGGTTAACCGTTGGAGCATCAAACGACCTCCAAATGGAACGAAACTTGACAGGTGGTCTACCGGTGGTGTACCAAGGTCACTTGGCAAGACTCGGTCCATTCCGAGAACGTTTAACACCCGCTCACGAAAAGAGACAAGAGGGGTGCGCCGGTGCATGTGGGAGTGTCGGATTGCAAAACGGACAACGGGGAAATGCTCGAATGCATGAGACGAACACGTATGCAAATGAGATGCACATGATGACATGATATGAGATGCATGACATGAACAAAATGCAAAACGAAAAACAAAAGCCGACCACGAAGGGAATATCATAACACATAGCCGAAAATGGCAAGAGTTGGAGTTACAAATATGGAAAGTTACATCCGGGGTGTTACACTGGTAGTTTGGGGGGTACGTAGGTATATATAGGAGGAAGAAGTACGTCGGTGGAGCAACATGGGCCCCATGAGGGTGGACGGCGCGCCCAGGGGGTAGGCGCGCCCCCTACCTCGTGCCTTCCTGGTAGCTTTCTTGACGTAGGGTCCAAGTCCTCTGGATCACGTTCGTTCCGAAAATCACGTTCCCGAAGGTTTCATTCCGTTTGGACTCCGTTTGATATTCTTTTTCTGCGTAACTCTGAAATAGGCAAAAAACGACAATTCTGGGTTGGGCCTCCGGTTAATAGGTTAGTCCCAAAAATAATATAAAAGTGTATAATAAAGCCCATTAATGTCCAAAACAGAATATAATATAGTATGAAAGAATCAAAAATTATAGATACGTTGGAGACGTACCATTGTCATGGGGGTAGCTTCTCATTCGTACCCTTGTGCTAGACAACTTGGTGTAATGCACTCGGGAATGAAAGGAGGAGCTACCATCATCGACGGTCGAATATGTACACCACGTGAGCTCATATTGTTTTCAAGAAAAGACTCGACAGACCGATAGTCAACCCGTGATGAATAATAATGATCTAATTTAGGTTTTTTAGTACATATATTTCATTGTACAAGTTTAATATTTGAATTATGAACATAGGAAATGTCACACTCGGACGACGAAAGTCTCCCGGGGGAGTGCGACTTGTGCCACCACGACCGAGGTCTGTGCGACAGGCCTCACCTGGACGAAGATCGGCGCTTCAGCATTAAGGAGGAGACCTTCGATGTTGGAACGGTACGCAATGACGACAAGTGTTATTTTTTCGTAATTAAGCACGCCTTCAAATATTTCAACGTGTACTTTTCATCTTTTACAATTCGATTAGCTTATCCCATGCCATGCAAGACGCTATGTCTTGGAGAGGATGGGTTTTGAATACCATGAAAGTTCCGAAACAAAGAAAATTCACCTAAGGACCCATCATGGTGTGGATATTGAAGTAAAGCTGTACAATTCTAAGAGCGTAACACATTTTGATTGAAAAAATGGGAAGCACTTTGCAAGATGTATGGTTTTGATGAGGGTATGCTTGTCACCATGGATCTTGGTGATCCTGAAATCGAGCAAGACAATATGGACATTTGGGTCCTTGTTGATACACCTCCAATTCTACCGCTATGTGAGTTTCTCAAACATAGTTATTAGCTAAATTATATTATTTATTTCAAAATAGTTGACAGCTTATTTGCATTGACAGCTTATTTTCATTCTTCAAAGAATGTGCGGAATATGGTAGACATAACCTACTACACCGAAGGCTCCGAATTAACTTATCAGGAGAAAAATCATCTGATCGCATTTTGTACCGATCTTGAGAATTACAATATCTACAATCAAACTCCTCAACATTATGGTCAATACGTGCCACTAGTGCACGTCTTGAACTACGGTAACTTCCATGGAGATGCTCTGGTAAGATATTTTACTATTACGTCGTCCGTGCATTTTTTGCATACTTCTAAAACTAGTACATCATTGCTAACTATGAAGTTATTACTATGTTTTTCAACAGAGAATCCCGATGGCTTGTGTGCCTCATTTGATGTATCAGAATGGTAGCCTTGATGTTTTGAACATACAGTCAGGTCATCCTACGAATCTCAACTGTCCATACCAGATTTCTAAAAGAAGTGGAGACATGAAAATCAAAGAATGGAAAAAAGTATGAACAGTCGTAAGGAGGTTCTTGGAAGCAAAATGAAGCGAAGCGCAAGAATTGGAGACAGAATGATCTCCATTCTCCATAATGGAGAGTCAGGATTTATATTTTTTTATGCTATTTTACCTTAAAGAGGGTATTTAGGTCCTACCTAATACTAATGATCATGTGCTAAGAACAATTAAGTAGGGTTGGTTCGATGACTATGAGGAAGATGATCGTATGACTTGTTATTAATAACGAGTAGAAAGTTGTATGATGATGATTAGTAGGACTTATTATTATGATGATGCATGATGCGAGCATGAAGAGTTATTATATATCAGTGAGTGAAATGAACATGGATTGGATTGAAGTGAAGGCAACATGCATGTGTGGTGCATGTCGAAAGTAGTACTAATCCAAACTTGATCAAGTTAGGATTAATATTACTTTGGACATGCACCACATGTTGCCTTCACTTTAATCTAAGCCATGTTTAGGCATAGCAGTAGCGTTGGTAAACGAAACACGAAGATAAGAGAGGACACTTCCCTCTATTAGCTAGCTAACACACCTAAATTACCCCTAAACCACCCCCTTTCAGAAAAAAAAACAAAAACCTCAGTCCCGGTTGGTGCCACCAACCGGGACCAAAGGCCCTCCTGCCTGGGCTAGCCGCACCGGCCACGTGGAGGCACATCTGTCCCAGTTCGTGTAAGAACCGGTACTAAAGGCCTAGGGCTTTAGTAACGACCCTTTAGTCCCGATTCAGCAATCGGACAGATGGACCTTACGAACCGGGACAGATGGTCATTAACATAGAGTCCTCCTTCTCACACCACTCACGAACACTCTTACCAACCCTCGTCTACAATAGCGTAGCATCTATTTATATATAAAAAGTAATTAACGGGTTAACAAGAAAAAAGAAATAAGCCTAGAAAATCACACAATAATTAGAAAAATCTGGCCGTTGACTAAATTAACTAGGCGATCACAGCCAATGGATCTCCAAAATAGTCTATTAGCATTAGAGTCTAAGGAAATTATCCACCAATGCCATCGATTAAGTTTTTCATACCCCTTCAAAGTCCATGGGAAAATAGAAAATATAGGGAAAAGAAAAAAAATTAAACTAGGTTAGCGCCGACTCTGTTTATTCTTCCACACGACCACCATAGTCATATTCCTCGCACTGTTACGTGCGCTCCTGTGCTCCCTTTTGTGGCGATGTGTTATTCTCTAGAGATCGCATGTGCTCCATTAATGCGTGATGGGCATGGTTCATGATAATAAATCGACCCGTTTAATTTTTTATTAACAAAAACAGCAAGTCATTACCGTGATATATACATGATCTGGCCTGCTTTTGATGATCTTTGAAGTAGTCCGTCATCTACCAATGCATCCCATGAGACCTCTGGTCTAACGTCCTCTTCTCGACACAACTGAGCCATCCGCACAGCTGAGCTATCCGCAATTCCGACTGTCTACCAGCGAGCTGATCGGCGCCAAGACCTGGCAGGAGAGCCCCGACTCCATCTACAGCCTTCACGTATCTTCTGTCTCTTCCTTGCACAAATCATGTATTGTATCTTCAATCTCTCACATGACCAAGTCAGGTATCCTAATTAACACGAGCACTTTACACCTGCCATACTCCATATGTTTGATGGATCAATGGTACTCCATACGTTTCAAAGCAAATTAATTTACTCGATGAATTGTTCATCAGATTGATGAAAATTAATCAAAAGTTTTCAATTACTTCCAACCCATGGATCAATGATACTTCGCTCACAGAATTATATTTATCCACAAGTTACCAAATTTTTATTTTTCGGTTGACCTGTTTATTTCTATTTTTGAAACCTCAGCCAGTATGATATCCTATATTTTTTTATGCTCTCAATAAAAGCAGTAGTCATGGACAACCAAGGCGAAACTTACAAGACTTTGAGACACAATTACTCAATCCAATAAGAACTTATTAGCACCGACATAGTTTATCAGAAAAGGTGTAATCACAAAGTTCAGTACTTGGCTGATATGGTCTTTGTATACATGCCAAATATGATACATCCATCTATCGGGAAACATTTTTTTTAGAAAAGGAGGAATACCCCTGGCCTCTGCATCTGGACGATGCATACAACCAATTTATTCATTATTAACACAAGACCTTACAAAGTCGTACATCAGTAAGACCAAAGCCACCATCTCAGCAACCTCTGTCGCTACTCCTATCTAACTGATGAAGGGGCGCTGATGGTCTGGGCCTAATACCAAACAGACATCGCAGCCAAACCTAACATCTAAGACCTGAGGTCCCAACCAGGACGCCTGCCGGGTATGGGCACCCACCAGTCCGGCGTGCTCCTCAACCAGGACGCCTGCCGGGTATGAGGCCGCCACAACTACCTGCCACATATCCATCTTCACAGCTGTACTGTTGCATCGGCCTTGCCCGGTCTTGCTGCCACCGACGCCACCACGACGCCAGACAGCGTAGACCTCCTGCGCGTGACCGTCACCACACATCTGACGCCAAGCCTCCGCTGCTCCATGCCGCCAAGAGCCGCCGCCAAGAATATGTAGAAAGAAACACCGCTCCACCGAAAGGGAGGCAGCACACCCCCACCCCTCACCTGCATACCCTCCCATCCGATCCCAATGTCCTTGGCTTCGCCTCCAGGAAGGTTACGGTGCACGGGGCGCCGCCGACGCCCGATCCACATCGGATCTTGGGCTTTCACCCGGACATGGGTAGGAGTGGAGAGATGGTGCCCTCAGCAGCGCCCCCAAGGAGGAAAGCGGCGCCAAAAGGCGGCGTCGCCGCCGCTGGCCAGCCAAGGCGGCCAAGGTTTCCCTCGGACACCGATCTG
Organism: Aegilops tauschii subsp. strangulata; assembly: GCF_002575655.3. Classification (NCBI taxonomy): domain Eukaryota; kingdom Viridiplantae; phylum Streptophyta; class Magnoliopsida; order Poales; family Poaceae; genus Aegilops; species Aegilops tauschii. The sequence goes on along the minus strand of NC_053040.3, from coordinate 96,040,092 downwards.
CTCCACCAGAACACACCGGAGGTGGATCCGGCAAGATCCAAACCGAATCGGGGACTGGGAAGGAATGCATGGAAGAGAGGGGGGCAATACCTCCAGATCTGTTACGCCTGCGGCTCGCCGTCCTCACGGCCGAACCCTCAAGCATGCCGCACGCCACGCCAGCAGGGGCCACCGCCCTTGGATCCGATGGCCTCCGCAAAGAAAGGAGCGCCGAAGACCCCACCGCCACCTTCCCCGGTGCCCGCGTGGGCTTTCCCGACTGTCGTCTCCAGTGGCGGCGAGGGGGGTGGGGGAGGTGGGGGGAGGCGGCGGGGGAAAACCCTAGACTCCCCCGAGACGCCCTAGGGGCGACGCGAGGGACGGGGTGGGGGAGGTGGGAAACAAACGGCCCCAGTGTTTAAGCTTGAAACTAAGGAGGACTCCATCCACATAAGATCAAAGTTGGGGAGTGTGACATATTTCAACCTTCGGATAATTGTTTACAAATTAATTCCCTTTTCAATGCAACTGTGGAGGAAATTGAAGAATGATTTTGTTTTCTTGGACTATGACTTCATTTTTGTTGATACTGATACCTTATAGAGTAAAGATTGATAAATGTTATTGACGAGAGTTGAGGTAAAGTACCCACCTCTGGCCTTTATACATTAATTTGATTTTGATCTTGATTGGTTGTTCCAAATTAATCATTCTATGTAAAATATTGAGATACTGGATTTCAGCTTGTTAACGAGAGAGGACATGCATAGTGGGCACCTTTTCCACTGCTTAATAGAAACAAAGTGAAATATGCTCTGATGCATGATCTAAAAATGGAAAACTATCACAAACCTTCTGACCAGTGATTTATTGTTCTAATGATAGACAATTCAGTTGCTATTTATGTACTCCCTCTATAAAGAAATATAAGATCTTTAGTTTAATACTTTAGTGATCTAAACGATCTTATATTTTTTTAAGAGGGAGTTGCTAAAATTTCCACAGACCGATTATATGATTTACTTTGGAGATGTAATATATTAAATATGAGGAAAGTTGGAGTGTGCCTGTACTGTACATGGTGATGGTACATAATAACTTGCGTGTGTTTCCAGCTTACTTGTCAGTAGCGGCAGGAGAACATACGCACAGTAGGAAAGAGAGGGGGATCACAGGAGATAAATGTTTATCTACCAACTAATATCACAAGCTTTTAGTGTCTTTATTTTTATTTTGTTGATGCCTAATTTCAGCCAAAGTTGATACCCAACTTCTTGGACAAGTAGAATTTTTTCTCTTTGTTTAGTTTTTCCCACACACTAGCAAAGTCTGAACTATCAATAACATATCGATTTACTGATTCTATGTATCCTGGACTGATAGGACAGGACAAGGAAATAAAAGTTCGAAGGATATATAATAGTTTCAAAGCTGTTTGTTCCTAGAGAGTACTGCAAAGTAGGGCATTGTCATCATGTAGGTGAGATATAGATCTCCTCAAGTGTGTTGATGCCGCGTTAATTTACAAATAGAACTCATCATTGGATGTGTTGATCAGCTCAAGGACCATTGGGAGCTCAACTTAAGTTTTTATTACAGTTTTACAACCAAGGTTTAGCTAACGCTTGCAAAGGTGTTTTGTTTCCTTCATGTAGTTCTATGTATTTCTTCATTAAAGCTCATCTTTACTATTTTGCGACAAAGACTTGGCTAAATACCCCTCTAGGTATTCTGAAACCTGAAAGTATCTTTTGTTCCCCTTCCTATAGTACTCTATATACTTAGTAGTAATTTTCGATAAAGTTATGCTTATTCTATGCTCTATGAGAGCATCGATTTCAGTTATCATCTGTTCTCAGATACTCCCTCCGTCTAGGTGTATAAATCATTCGCGTAGTTCTAGGTCATTGATTTATAAAATTAAATATGTGTTATATGTCATGAAAAGTACATCACTAGATTTCTACACGGATGTAGTTTCTAAATATATATATTTTGTTACATATAATACATATTTAGATAGTTAAATTGTCGATCTAGAACTACACGAATGACTTATACACCGAGACGGAGGTAATACTTGTTGTTTTTAATTTCACTCACTTATTAGTATCTACCTCATTCAACACTTATAGATCACTTAAAAAGGAATCACAGTTTTTTCAAGATTTAAAAGAGAAATGAAGAAACAATTTTCACTAATAGGCATCTATTTATCTATAAAAAGTACTTGATGGGTTCACCAGAAAAAGAGAAATAAGAAAGAAATTACCACAAAAAATAGAAACATCAGACCGTTTATTTAGAATCCTACAATTTTATAGCGATTAGATATGATTTCAGCGAAAAATTACCCACCATTGCCATTATTAATGAAAAAAACCTTTCGTAGATGATGCCATATACAGAAAAAAAAGCTGATCAATAGAATTTCTCATGTTTTTCCCTTCCTCCAACCCTAACAGCGTGTTTGTTTCAGGGGAGTTAGTATTAGGGAATGGGAATTAGGGGGGCGTGGGACTTGAAGTCTCTTGTTTGTCTGGAGGGCAGGGGAATTAAAGAGGGAAGGGGAAAGGGAGTTAACGGGTCCAACTCCCCTTATCTCTTCCGCGGGGGGGGGGGGGGGGGGGGGGGGGGGGGGGGGGGAGGGTCTGGTAATTGAGTGATTGAGTGAGGGAATGGGAAGCGAGAGAAAAAAAATCTATCGACATGTTCGTTGCTTGACCTCCGTAAGCCATGGAACCAGAAAAAACACACGAAAATCTTTGTTAATGCGCGGGAAATCGCGTGCTAAATAAGCCTCTAGTGGGGCATCGTTGTTTCCCCCACAAAATTACGAGCCCTAATCACCTCCCGGTCCGCAGAGGCGACGGCAGGGGCGAAGAGAGCTCATGTAATCCCGTTCTTCTTCTGCTATTCAGATTTCTTGTCTAAATTTCATCCAGATCGTACCATATAATAGGATTGACTTACTTCTTTTGCACCCATCAACTTCAACTCATCAGATTGTGCCCAAAAAATACGATTCTTGTAGATTTTCCCTACAGATCGATCTAGATTATTCCCTTTCTAATTTCGTTTTTCTTCCAATTCAAGTGTTGTTTAATTAAGGCATGCAGTACTCATTCTTTTTTTACTTTGTCTTCCATAGATTTCAAGCAAAGAACAAGAGGTACGACTCAACTAATTCATTTGTATCTTCAGAAATATGTTCAGAATGTAATTTCTGTCAAATTCCCATGACTAACTCCCACCCCACACCAAACATGGGATTGGGACTAACAGTCCACTTCCCATGTCTAATCCCGCAGCCAACTCTCCCTCCAAAACTCCCATGCCCATTCCCTCAAGCTGCCAAACACGCTGTAAGCAAAATTTTCCTCACGCGTCTCTTTCTATTCCCCAGCCTCAAAATTCCTAGCTGAAGCCTCCTAACGAGCCGTCCCGCACCTTCTCCTCTGTCTCCTATACAATTTTACGTGGATGGGATTCAATCATGCATGCAGGTTGGCAACATCCGGCAAGAAGACATGATGTTGAACGCACATGCCTAGATCTATGTGCCAGCCGCCAGGAGAATCCTCGAGATTCATCAACATCACAACCGATCTAAAAAAACTCCACAACCCATCTTCTATTCGGCGGCGTCTCAGGCAGGCACATGACCTCCCGTTTGATCTCTCCTGGATTGCAAGATCGCGGCGGCCACCAGCAACCTCAAGATCTCCTCCACGTCGGGCATCCCAAGGATTTCCTCTCGAGGTTCACTTCTATATCCCTCCTCTCCTTCCTGCTTTGTCACGACCACAACATCCTGTTTCTCCAGTTCAGCACGCTGCATCCTCCTCCAATTCTACAGCCTACATGTACAGCGGAGGCCAACAGGGCATGAACCACGTCGACCCGCCCTCATGTGGCCGCCCCAAAAAATCAATAAGTCTTCCAACCGTACGCATCCGCTGTTTCTGCATGTTCTGTGGATGGCTCCCAATTCTCCATGCACACCATGAAATAAAATTGCTTGATGCATAGCTAGCTAGGTATTGGTATTAGTAGTATATAGAGTCTCCAGTTTTCTTTAATCGTTTGATTCATCCTTGCTTTTTAACGCATTAATTGCTCATGTACAGGACTCTCAGTCAACAACATATAGACAGGTGTGCTGATAATGAGGTTACAATTTTTATATTAGTTATTAAATCATGCGTACAGCATGCCCTCCGGACTTCTGCCGTGGTCAATCTATATGGTCTATATCTGAATCACAAGTACCCTCTCCACATGAATATACTCCAGGTTATAGAGATATGTGAATCAGAGCAGATCAATCGACAACATAAAACAAGATGTAGTGTGCATCATGGGCTGTGGGGATTGTGTGGTTAATTGGCTGTGGAAGTGACGAAGACGGAGTATGTGAGCGCCAATGGTAATGTAGATCAGATAAGAACGGGCTATAGCTTGGCTTGGAGCTTCTCCCATACAATTGCGTCGTCTAGAGGAGTGGGTAATTAGCTGCTTCTCTCTGTTCTTGGTTTTTCCATAAATCAAAACCTTGGCACGATGCATTGACACCATATCACCATGAAGCCATGACGGTCATGTGTAGAACTGTAGATACGGCGGCCATCATACAGGAGGGGACAAACGATGGTTATATGCAAGTTGCACAGGCTGGATGTTTCCGGTTTACCTATAAATAGGTAAATATATATATGCGCCTTATTATATAAGTGACGGCTACCTCCCATTCAATCTACTCTTTATATATTTAAATATTTATGAATGTTAATTTTATGCAATGAAAAAAATAGCATGCTATGACAAAATAGCGCAGCCCTTAAAATATGCTATTAGTGTGCTATATCATGCTACACTGATTTATTTAGCGAGATATTGCTTATAACGATATAGCGAGTTATTTTTTTCCACTGATTTTATGACCTCTTATTATATGATATTCTTAATTGAGTTCATATTTGTTTGCCGCATTGCTTCCATATAGATGAATTAGTATTTCTTTGTTGGCGTTCAGGAGTATGCGACTTTCGGTCAGTATTGTTTCTACTTCCCTACTCTCTGTACTGTGTTGTGCTCTGCGACTAAAGGTTGTCATGCTCTTATTTCTATGTAACACATATCCTCTTATGCTTACTGTTGCTCAGATTCTTCTGTACTTACGTTATATGCAACGTCTCATTTGTCCTCCACAAGTTTGTTGTTTACTAACTACTTAGTCTGCTTGAATATTCTGCGCTACTTATCTGCAGGTAAGCATGATTTGTTCTTCACAATTTGCAGGTTCTTGGTTGCTTAGTCTAAGGTATGAAGATACTATTGTTTTGCATGTATTTCTTCATATCTCGCCTTGATTGGATAGTTAAATTGACACGTGCCAAATTCATTATGTGTGCTAACAAAGTGGCCACCTTCTGCAAATCTGCAGTTAGAGACAACGTTTCTGATGACCAAAGAAAGATGCATATAAAAGTAGCAATGCAGACCAGCTGCCATTAGAAATATCTTTGCAACTCATGATATAAAGGACAAGAAAACTATAATTAGTTTTAGAAGTGACAAAGTTACATGCCAGAACTAATAGCACACAATGACGATTCCGAACCACACATACCTACACTTTCTATATATAGTTTTGCATCGTCTCTTCATATTTAGTTATCAATAGAGGCATCCATACTGATCAGTACTTACCTCTCTACCTCAAAAGTTGTAATAGTATGCTAATTTAATACATGCGAGTTGACATGGTTAGCAATACGAACACCTAGATAAAACCTTAAAACCCGTGTAAATTTAACCTTTTGTCGCGATTCTTTATTTTACACATTATGGATTAAATGTAGAGAACATTGATTTGTCCTCCAATACATAACTTTACATCTTACCCCATTAATTGGTCTAGGGCTCCATTCTTTGTAAAATGTTTATAGTTGTTAATTAGCTGCATATTTAAATATGAAGGCATTTGAAGTTATGGACGATGAACTACATGCATATATAACTTCAAGGAGAAAGCTAATTGATTTTTCTACTTGATTAATGTGGTACTCAATTATAATATACGATGTATAATTATATTTTTCTTGCATGTTGAAAGTTGATAGATACTGCAACCCACTGCTTATGTCTTTGCAGTTAAACTTATAGCATCAGATTTGGTGACTGCTTCAATTGATATAAATGATTTAAAATCACTTTTACGTTTTGACTGTATCTGCTACATTCATACTGTATTTATGTAACAAAATGGAATTTAAGAGAAATCCTACATGAGCGGACCAATTGCTTACAAATATCTAGAGCGCTTAATCTATGGATAAGAATTTTGTGTTTTCAAGTGGCAACCAATAGTGTCAACGAAGAAACCAGTTCTCTTTTAGTGGATAAGATAGTACAAGCACTATGACCCAAAGTGAATTTCCATAAATTCGAGAGTGGTATGTACACTAGTAGAAAAGAGGATTTTGGTTCAGGCCGGGTCAGCCCATTAGTCCCGGTTCTGGACCCAATGGGGGCACTGGTCCCGGTTCGTGAGGCCAGGGGCCTGCCGGGCCTCGTGGGGGCATTGGTCCCGGTTCGTCTGGCCCCTTTGGTCCCAGTTGGTGGGACGAACCGGGACCAATGGGCCTCGCTCCTGGCCCACCACCATTGGTCCCGGTTGGTGGCTTGAACCGGAACCACAGGCTGCCTTTTAGTCCCGGTTCATGCCACGAACCGGGACCGATGAGGTGCCTATATATACCCCTCGCCCGCGAGCAGAGCACTCAAGTGCTCTGTTTTTCTCTGGCCGGCGAGGGGAGGGCTTTGTGGTGCTCTAGCTCACCTCCTATGCACATGAGGTGTTCGATGAAATGCCCGCGCCACACTAGTTAAGCTTTCTCCTCTCGAAGCTCGACCTCGAAGCTCCATTTTCCTCGAGATTTGTCTAGGTTTAGCGGCCCGTCACGTCCCATTCCTGTCTTCACCGCCGTCGATCGCCCGCGCCGATCTCGTCGCCGGCATTACCGTGGTGAGCCTCTTGTTCTTATCTTCTTTCTGAAAGAAAAAAATTTCTTACTTTAGATAGATACTTGTATAATTTTCTTACTATTTTATTGCTTGTTATTATATAGTGCGATGGTTTTGGTATCCGCCCCCGTCGGCCCTCGTCCTGTCTATAATTTGGATGTGGTATACATTATCTTTATAACTATTGGTTCATTTATTGTTTATGAAAATTATGCCGACCAACGTGACATAGATTTTATTTATCTAGGAGGTATGTGAACCGGAAATTCCAACCGACCCTATTGTCGAGAGGTTAAATTTAGTTGAAGGAGAAAACAATTTCTTGAAGGAAAAAATAAAAAAAATTGAGGAGGAGAAGATGATATTGGAGTTGCATGTTGCGGATGTCGTCGATGATCACAAGATCAAGATGGATGCAATGCGCTTGAAGATTAGAAAGATTAGAAAATATGCCATTCATACCGAGGCTTGGTATCATTATGCCGTTGGATCAATTGTTACCTTGGTTGCGATTATGATCGCATTTGTTTTTGCATTGAAATGTTTTACATAGTTTCAATGTATGGTTTAATTAATTAGATGCTCTGGAGAGCTATATGTTGTTAGATGAGAACTATGTATGTACTTTGGTTTTAATGTGATGATGAACTTCTATTAATTTGGTCACTTAATTATCTATTCATGATGTTCTGTAATGGTTTTTGACACACTTAATTATATATAATGCACGAAGATGAACCGGCAATGGATGTACGGTGACAGACACACCTCCGAGTACATTAAGGGCGTGCATGATTTTCTCGAAGTGGCTGAGGCAAACAAGCAGAATGGTTTTATGTGTTGTCCATGCCCTAAATGTGGGAATACGAAGTCTTACTCTGACCGGAAAATCCTTCACACCCACCTGCTTTACAAGGGTTTCATGCCACACTATAATGTTTCGACGAGGCACGGAGAAATAGGGGTTATGATGGAAGACGGCAAAGAAGAAGAGGACGATGACAACTATGTGCCCCCTGAATACGGTGATGCTGCAACGTCGGAAGCTGCTGAAGATCAAGAGGAACCAGACGATGTGCCCAATGATGCTGCAACGGGGGAAGCTGCTGAAGATCAAGAGGAACCAGTACCCGATGATGATGATCTCCGCCGGGTCATTGTCGATGCAAGGACGCAATGCGAAAGTCAAAAGGAGAAGCTGAAGTTCGATCGCATGTTAGAGGATCACAAAAAGGGTTGTACCCCAATTGCGAAGATGGCAACACAAAGCTCGGTACCGTACTGGAATTGCTGCAGTGGAAGGCAGAGAATGCTGTGCCTGACAAAGGATTTGAGAAGCTATTGAAAATATTGAAGAAGAAGCTTCCAAAGGATAACGAATTGCCCGACAGTACATACGCAGCAAAGAAGGTCGTATGCCCTCTAGGATTGGAGGTGTAGAAGATACATGCATGCCCTAATGACTGCATCCTCTACCGCGGTGCGTACAAGGATCTGAACACATGCCCGGTATGCGGTGCATTGTGGTATAAGATCAGACGAGATGACCCTGATGATGTTGACGGCGAGCCCCCCAGGAAGAGGGTTCCTGCGAAGGTGATGTAGTATGCTCCTATAATACCACGGTTGAAACGTCTGTTCAGAAACGAAGAGCATGCCAAGTTGATGCGATGGCACAGTGAGGACCGTAAGAAAGACGGGAAGTTGAGAGCACCCGCTGACGGGTCGCAGTGGAGAAAAGTCGAGAGAAAGTACTGGGCTGAGTTTGCAGCTGACCCAAGGAACGTATGGTTTGGTTTCAGCGCGGATGGCATTAATCCTTTCGGGGAGCAGAGAAGCAATCACAACACCTGGCCCGTGACTCTATGTATGTATAACCTTCCTCCTTGGATGTGCATGAAGCGAAAGTTCATTATGATGCCAGTTCTCATCCAAGGCCCTAAGCAACCCGACAACGACATTGATGTGTACCTAAGGCCATTAGTTGAAGAACTTTTACAGCTGTGGAATGGAAACGGTGTACGTACGTGGGATGAGCACAAACAGGAGGAATTTAACCTGCACGCGTTGCTGTTTGTAACCATCAAGGATTGGCCCGCTCTCAGTAACCTTTCAGGACAGACAAACAAGGGATACCACGCATGCACGCACTGTTTAGATGACACTGAAAGTATATACCTGGACAAATGCAGGAAGAATGTGTACCTGGGCCATCGTCGATTTCTTCCGACCAACCATCAATGTCGAAAGAAAGGCAAGCATTTCAAAGGCGAGGCAGATCACCGGAAGAAGTCCGCCATGCGTACCGGTGATCACGTACTTGCTATGGTCAATGATTTACACGTAATCTTTGGAAAGGGTCCCGGCGGACTAGCTGTTCCGAATGACGCTGAGGGACACGCACCCATGTGGAAGAAGAAATCTATATTTTGGGACCTACCCTACTGGAAAGACCTAGAGGTCCGCTCTTCAATCGACGTGATGCACGTGACGAAGAACCTTTGCGTGAACCCGCTAGGCTTCTTGGGCGTGTATGGGAAGACAAAAGATACACCTGAGGCACGGGAGGACCTGGAACGTTTGCACGAAAAAGACGGCATGCCTCCGAAGCAGTATGAAGGTCCTGCCAGCTACGCTCTTATGAAAGAAGAGAAAGAAATCTTCTTTGAATGCCTGCTCAGTATGAAGGTCCCGACTGGCTTCTCGTCGAATATAAAGGGAATAATAAATATGCCAGAGAAAAAGTTCCAAAACCTAAAGTCTCATGACCGCCACGTGATTATGACGCAACTGCTTCCGGTTGCATTGAGGGGGCTTCTACCGGAAAACGTCCGATTAGCCATTGTGAAGCTATGTGCATTCCTCAATGCAATCTCTCAGAAGGTGATCGATCCAGAAATCATACCAAGGCTAAGGAGTGATGTGGCGCAATGTCTTGTCAGTTTCAAGTTGGTGTTCCCACCATCCTTCTTCAATATCATGACGCACGTCCTAGTTCATCTAGTCGACGAGATTGTCATTCTGGGGCACGTATTTCTACACAATATGTTCCCCTTTAAGAGGTTCATGGGGGTCCTAAAGAAATATGTCCGTAACCGCGCTTGGCCGGAAGGAAGCATCTCCATGGGCCATCAAACAGAGGATGTCATTGGGTTTTGTGTTGACTTCATTCCTGGCCTTAAGAAGATAGGTCTCCCTAAATCGCGGTATGAAGGGAGACTGACTGGAAAAGGCACGCTAGGAGCGGACTCAATAATATGCAGGGACGGGCATTCTTGGTCTCAAGCACACTACACAGTTCTACAGAACTCTACCTTGGTGACCCCGTATGTCGATGAACACAAGAATAGTCTGCGCTCCAAACACCCGGAGCAGTGTGACGACTGGATTACATGTGAACACATCAGGACTTTCAGCAGTTGGTTGGAAACACGTCTCAGAGGTGACACCACTGTTTGTGATGAGTTGTACTCGTTGTCCAGGGGACCATCTTTGACTGTATTGACTTACAAAGGATACGAGATAAATGGGAATGCATTTTACACGATCGCCCAAGATCAAAAGAGCACCAACCAAAACAGCGGTGTCCGCTTTGATGCAGCAACCGAGAGGGGAAAGGACACATATTATGGTTACATAATGGACATATGGGAACTTGACTATGGACATGATTTTAAGGTCCCTTTGTTTAAGTGCAAATGGGTCAATCTGTCAGGAGGCGGGGTACAGGTAGACCCACAGTACGGAATGACAACAGTGGATCCGAACAATCTTGGGTACACTGACGAACTGTTCATCCTAGCCAATGATGTGGCACAGGTTATCTATGTGAAGGACATGTCTACCAGACCAAGAAAAAGAAAAGATAAGGAAGCGAATACATCATACGATGAGCCAAAGCGCCACATAGTTCTTTCAGGAAAAAGGGACATTGTGGGAGTGGAGGGCAAGACAGACATGTGTGAAGATTATGAAAAGTTTCATGAAATTCCTCCCTTCAAAGTCAAGGCTGACCCAAGCATCCTGATAAACGATGAAGATTATCCATGATTACGGCTCAATAAGCAAATGACACAAGCGAAGAAAAAGTGAATACTTTCTCCCGCAACTATTATGATGATACCATGCCAACTTTGTAACAGACGAGTATGATAGCATTGTCCGTTTTGTACACGAAGTGCATCCAGTTTTTGCCGTAACCCTCTCAACTTTCTTGCACATGTTATGTGGATGAAATGATGATACCATGCCAACTTTCAACCTTTTCAGAGTTCATTTGAAATGCTTTTCAATTTCAGGGTCTTATAGCTCAAAATAATCAATAAATGCATGGAAAATAACAAATGAAGCCAGAAAGGGTTGAAAATTGATGATGTGGCTTTGAATGGTGCATTTTGAACACACAAAAAGTCAGGAGTTCAAATAAGTTTTAAAAAATGAAATCCCTTTGTAACAGACGAGTTTCCGTATGAAATCTTGATACTTCGAAAGAGATTGTCTGTTTTGTACACGAAGTGCATCCAGTTTTTGCCATAACCCTCTCAACTTTCTTGCACATGCTATGTGGATGAAATGATGATACCATGCCAACTTTCAACCTTTTCAGAGTTCATTTGAAATGCTTTTCAATTTTAGGGTCTTATAGCTCAAAATAATCAGTAAATGCATGAAAAATGATGCATGAAAAATAACAAATAAAATAAATAAGTAATTAGAAACAACATAATATAAACTTTAATAAAATATATAAGTAGAAACAAAATAAAATAAACTTTAATAACATAAATAAAATTTATGAAACTAAAATTATCAAAGTATTTTCTGTTCAAAACATTATAAGCAACCTCTAGTATTGTTGAAACTAAAATTATATAAAATTGATGCAACTAAAATTATCGAAGTATTTTCTGTTCAAAATCATTGAAAGCAAAAATAATTTTCATAAGAAACTTTTTTGTTAGAAACTTTAATAGCAAAAAGAATTATCATAAAGTAAAATAAATAAGTAATTAGAAACAAAATAAAATAAAATAAATAAGTTTTTTGTTGTAAGTAGAAACAAAACAAAATAAATAAAGCAAAAAAGAAAAAAAAGGCAAAAAATAAAATTTATGCCACCTACTGGGCCACCACGGCCTGAATACGACTAGAAACCCATCCATGGGCTAGGATTCAGGCCCGCAAAAGGCCTAGTAGGCCCACAGGCATGTACAAAGAGGTTAGGCCCGTAAGCCTGCTTTAGAGAGGAGCTCGACAGCTCAGGCGCACCGCACCTTATAAACAGGTGTGGCTCTCTCTCAGCTAGCGAGGTGGGACTAAACTCCCACCACCACGCCGCTGTGCAAGGCTTTCCGTCCCGGTTGGTGGCACCAACCGGGACTAAAGGGTGCCTTTGGTCCCGGTTGGTGGCACCAATCGGGACCAATGCCCCCCCTTTAGTCCTGGTTGGTGCCACCAACCGGGACCAAAGGCCGCCGCTTCCCGCTCTTTGGGCTGCTGAAAAGAGGCCTTTGGTCCCGGTTGGTGGCACCAACCGGGACTAAAGGTAGCATTGGTCCCGGTTGGTGCCACCAACCGGTACCAATGCTCTTTGTATATAAGCAAACACTTAGCAGTTTCGACCAAATCCATCACTTCTTCACCCCCCGACGCCCCTGCTCCTCCTCGCCGTCGCTGCCCGACGCCCCTGCTTCACGTTGCCGTCGCCGCCGCCACCGACGCCGTCAGGCTGCTCGACGTCGCCGTCGCCGCCGCCACCGACGCCGTCAGGCTGCTCAACGTCGCCGCCGCCGCCGCCGCTTTCGCCCTCTGCCCCGACGCCCCTGCTCCTCCGAGTCACCGTCGCCGCCCTCTGCCGTCGCCGTCGCCCCTGCTCCACCGTGCCCCGCCGCCTGTGAGCACCAGCCTGCTCCCGCGCCCCTCCCCTGTCTCGCGCCCCGCCCCGCCGGCGCCGGCGCCGGACCCTCCGCCTTGCCCCTGCGCCCCTGCGCGGTGCACTTAGATGTTTTTACATGTTTTTTAGATTATTTTAGTTTATGTTTAGTTTAGTTTTAAGATTAGGAAAATTTCAGATGTGTAGTAATATTTATTTAGATGTGTAGTTAATTTAGATGTTGTAATTTGTTCATAAAAATTGTGCACTTTTGTATAGAAACTTTATTTTTTTTCATATGTACGAAAATGTAGAGTGAAAACGAAAACAAACATATAAGAACAAACAAAGGAAAAAATGAAGAAGGAAAAGAAAACAGCCCGGCCCGGCCACCACCGCATTTTCATAAAGTGTTTCCACCGAGTCCACGTCGCACCGATCGAGCACCCCCCGCCGTCGCCATCGCCAGACACCCCCGCTATGAGCCGCCGCGCCGGTCCGGCTCTGTTTTTATTTTGTATTAGATTAATTTTTTGTTCATATATATAAAATGTATGTTTGTATGTATGTGGATATATGTAAGTTCAGAGCATGTTTTTTATTAGATTAATTTCTTATTAGATTTATTACATTATTTTTTTGTTCACAACATGTTTTTGTTCATATATGTAATTTTTTTTGTTCATATGTGTATTAATGTTTTTGTTGTATATATGTAATTTTTTTCAATGTATATATGTATGTGGTAGCTATATATGCATGATGAGGGGGGTGGGGGTCGATATACCCCCTCCCCGATAATTTCAACATGAGGGGAGGTCGATACCCCCTCCCCGATAACATGTTTTAGAAAAGTTTTATATATCTAGCTAGGAAGAAAGGAAGAAGGAATGAACTAAGAAGAGGATTAAGAAGAAAAATAAGAGGAGAAGAAGGAATAGAGGAGAAGAAAAAATAGGCTCTATTTTTTCTTCTTCTCCTCTATTCCTTCTTCTTCTCCTTTTTTTTTTCTTCTTCTCCACTTTTTTATCTTCGACTTCCTCTTCTTAATTTTTATCGGGAACTCCATTCCAAAATAACTTCGACATGATGGGCGGTCGATATATATACCCCTCTCGACCGTGATAACTTATACCACGGGAGCACCCCCGGCCCTCTCGCTCGACCAAAACTCTCGAGGACACCCAAACCCTAGGAAAAAACGATGTCGGTCTCCTACCCCCTCCCGCCGCGCCCCTACCCTTGAAGCGTTGTCGAGGCCACCCCAAACCCGGAATAAGCTAGGTCTACGTTTGCACTAATATATCCATCTGCTGTCATGTTTGTGTAATAATTGCCATGTTGTAATATTTGCAGAAACAATGGAGCACGGACGAGACGAGGAAGCAGAAGAGGTGTTGGGGGACATAATCTTAGCCGGAGGTGATATCTTGTCATATCTTAACGACAATGATGGTCTGGAAGAACAGGGTGAAGAAGCAGGCTACGGTGATCGAAGAGTGGAGGAGGAAAGACATGATTATGATGGCTCCAGTGACCCAATGCTGGTGCAAGAAGGAGCCCGTGGTGACGGCTCCGGTGACCGAACAGAGTCCGGCCAGGTAAATATATTAGTTAAGCATGTGCTGACTAGCTAATTGATGCATTCATTGTTTTGGTATGTACACATATTAATTAACTCTTGTCTTTCTTCTTTTTTCTAGCCCTCCGGATCGAGCACAACTTCGGTAAAGAGACGAGGCCCGAAGAGAAAGTTGCGCTCGGATGAAAGGTTTGAGATCACAGCAATCGCGCGCGACGGCCAACCGATTGAACCCATCCGGACAAAGGAAGCATTTGCTGCTCAGTGCGGGGTTCTTGTTAGGGACAAGATCCCGATCAGCATCCACCAATGGTATAAGCCTAAGAAGGAAGACCCTGAGGTGTCTTATGTCAATGATATGCAGAAAGATGATCTTTGGACTGAGCTGAAGGCAAATTTCACCCTACCGCCAGAGGAGGATCCGGAGAAGCCAGTTAAAGAGCAATTAATCAAGTCTCATGCTCTTAAGAAGATGGCAGACCTATTCGGGAGGTGGAAGAATGAGCTGAAAACATTTGTCGACAAAGAAGAGACACCCGAATTCATCGGCCGGTATGAGAAGATCAGAGATCACTGGCCCGCATTTGTGGCCCACAAGACATCGGAAAAGAGTAAGAAGATGTCAGCGACAAACAAGAAGAATGCTGCGAAGAAGAAGCTTCACCATCGCACGGGGTCAGGTGGCTACCTCAAAGCCCGGCCTAAGTGGGCCAAGGCTGAGAATGATCTGCTTGATAAAGGGATCGAATCAGAGACAATGAACTGGCCAGACCGTTGCCGGACTTGGTTCTTTGGGGCTGGCGGAAAATTGGACCCTGTATCAGGGAGGTGCGTTTGGACGGACGAGCTTTTGAGAATACCAGTCAAGAGGCTTCAGCACTATATCGATGCAGCGCAGCAAGGGACGTTCGTTCCAGACAGAGAGAATGACGAGCTCACAATGGCCCTCGGGAATCCTGAGCACCCTGGACGGACACGAGGCACGCCAGGCTCCGTTCCGTGGAAGGCTGGTTTTCCGGACGCAGGCGGTTACAAAAGCTAGGAGAGGAGGAAAAAAGTGGAGCAGACGCAAATTTAGAAGCTGCACGAAAGGGTTCAAGCGCTAGAGGAACGAGACGGCAATCGACATGCCGAAACTACCCCCGAAGCTACCCCGCCATCTCAGCGGAGAAGCAGCGTGGCTTCCACCGAGCTGCTTCAGCCGGAGCATGTCTTGACGGCTCCTGCTAGCTACCCCGTGGATGCTATCACGGAGTCTCAACATTGCCACCTTATGACGCAATGGCAGAACTTCAAAGTCAAGGTGGCTGTTGGCTCTGTTTTACCTCCTGAACCCGGCGCAACCTACCACTACCGGCCGATTCCAGAAGGATATGCTAGGGTGATGGTGGATGAAATAACGGAGGGATTTGAGGACCTCCAGCTTGACCACCCTACCGGTGAAGGGGAGACTCGGCTGGGTTCTGCTCTGAAGACTCCATGCCTAAGGCGGAAGGAGCTCATCAACCTTCTGAACTGGACGCCTCCGGCGAGTAAGGGCACTCCGCCTCCTCCTCCGGC
The DNA here is from genome assembly GCF_002575655.3 of Aegilops tauschii subsp. strangulata. Lineage (NCBI taxonomy): Eukaryota > Viridiplantae > Streptophyta > Magnoliopsida > Poales > Poaceae > Aegilops > Aegilops tauschii. Next base: position 96,024,070 of record NC_053040.3, on the reverse strand, counting down.
GAGTGATCAGGGCACTCAGCCTCCTTCTCCGACGCGTGGCGGCACTCCGCCTCCTCCTCCGCCTCCTCCTCCGGCGAGTGATCAGGGCACTCAGCCTCCTTCTCCGGCGCGTGGCGGCACTCCGCCTCCTTCTCCGCTTGCGCCGGCGCGCCAGAGCAGCCAGACTCCTCCTTCTCCGCCTCGTCAGCAAGGGCGGAAGAGACCCGCCGCCGCTCCGGCTGCTCCGGTGCGTCGTAGTCCTTCTCCTCTGCCTCGTAAGCAAGGAAAGAAGACAGCCGCAGTCGCTCCGTCTGCTCTGTCGGCGTCTAGCAGTACAGCCAGAGGCGGGAGGCAATACAGATTCGGTCCTTCTCTGAAGACTCCAGAGAAGTTGCCATACGAGAGGACCGAGGTGGAAACCACGAAGATCGTGCGAGCCGAAGTGACAAACTTCTTTGAAGGGGTGAAAGCAAATAAACATCCACCTCCGGAGGAGAAGGTAGATCCGGTGAAAGCGAAGTGCACTCTGGCTGCCCTGACAAAACCACCAAAGTCTCCGCCGAAAGGCAACTATGAGCGCATTATTGCAAAGACATTTGCCGAAGCGGAGCGGTCGGGAAGTACTGTCAGTGATCAAAGGTTAAAAGAACGACGAGCTGGGAAAATAAATTGCCCAGCTCGGCGAACAAGCGAACCAATCGTGCCCCCCGCTCAAGGTGTCTAGCGACATCGTCGCTAATGATCCGAGGATGGTGCCCGGTTATAGCAATCTTGGAGATTACCTGCCCGACGATGTACATTATGATATCTTGGAGGTGGACGAACACAAATACCATTACGGGAAGCATCTCGTCAAAGATGAAAGATCTCTAACAACGATGATGCGAAGATTACATGATTGGTACATGAAAACCTGCAGAGAGTCTGGGGGAGGAATACTTTGATGCTGAGAGTTAAACCGGAGCATGACCTCGTTGGAATTGAACTGTTGAATGTTCCATTTGAGGAGTTCTTCCAGTTTTTCAATCAAAAGGCCCTCGATAAATCAACGATCACTTGCTACTGTCTGTAAGTAGTACTACTTCTGTCATTAAGTCTCTCTATATAGGTCAGCTCTTTCATTGCATGTATTTATAATTATCCTCACTATATTATGCAGATTGAAGATCGCCGAATTGAAGAAAAGACAAATTGGTGATATTGGGTTCATTAACACAAATCTCATAGATGCAACTGAGGTTAAATATCATGCCGAAAATACCGAGGCCAACTTGCTACGATCATTGGTAATAAATGAAAACAAAGATATAATACTCTTTCCTTACAACTTCAAGTGAGTGTTACTGTCTTGTGCATATTCGGTTTCCCTTATTAGTCCAGATTATAGTAATGTAATTGATGACTTATGCATGCGTGCGCAGCTTCCACTATATTCTCCTAGAGATTGAGCTTGAGCAGGGAGTAGTAACCGTCTTAGACTCGAGACGAAAAGATCCCCAGGACTATGCGGACATGACTCAAATGCTCGAGAAGTAAGTTAAATCGATCATTATCCACCATATCAGCAACTTTGTTCATTTCCTAATATCAAGTAATTGTTTTCTTTGTCTGGCAGGGTTTGGAGAAAATTCACCAAAAAAGCTCCGCGACTGCCGAAGAAGCTGCAATTTAAACACCCGAAAGTAAGTACTATAGTAGCATGTTCCGCGCATCTCCTAGTGATTCAAGCGCTAGTTTCATCAATACCATTTAGCATGCTTGCTTATCAATTTGATTGACCTCTATTTCTTGTAAAGTGGTTGTGGCAGGAACCCGGGAATAATTACTGTGGATACTACGTTTGCGAGTCCATCCGCTACACGACCTATGAGCGGGGCTACTCTGACGAACAATATGAAGTGCGTAAGCAATAATATTCACAATTTTATTTTATTACCATCATTTGTGTTGAGTTTCATTTATTCATATATATATGTATTGACCCCTTCTTCAAATTAGATCTTTCGGATGCGTGATGAACTCCTAGAACCAGATCGTATGCGAGCAATTCAAGAGGAATTGGCGGCATTCTTCCTTGATCACGTGATCGCTGAAAACGGAGAATACTATGTGGACCCTGTGTTCTTACAATTTAATTAGGAGATTATATTGTAAGAGATAATTATTGTATATATGTAGCCGATAGTGTCGGATAGATATACGAGAACTTGTTGTTCGACCAATCTCTCGGAGAAGGAGAGGTGGTCGATATCACTTCTCTCCGTATGCATATGTTCATGACGATCTTCTGTTTCCTTCATTTGATTACTAGCTAGCGTGTCTAGTCCTCTCCATACGTATATAGTACGTAGCGTCGACCAAGCACGGAGATAAGAGAGGACACTTCTCTCTATTAATTAGCTAGCTAACACAATATATGAAACACCTAAATTAACCCCCCAAAACCCCCAACCCCCCCCCCCCCCCTTTAAAAAAAAAACCAAAACCCCAGCCCGTGAAATGCTGACGCGTGGATGCCTATTGGTCCCGGTTAGTGCCACCAACCAGGACCAAAGGCCCTCCTGCCGGGGCTCGCCGCACCGGCCACATGGAGGCCCATCTGTCCCGGTTCGTGTAAGAACCGGGACTAAAGGGTTAGGGCATTAGTAACGACCCTTTAGTCCCGGTTCAAAAACCGGGACAATAGACCCTTTTTTCTACTAGTGGTACTCATTCCAAAATTGCAATGGTAGATGGTATTATGGTCAATACTTTTCAATTCCTATATGTTTCGACCAGTGTCTATGCTTCCAAGCTACCAATTAGTGAACATTTGAAATAAAATCCTTCATTTTCACATGAAAGGAGGAATATTAGTGAAATAAATATCTTTTGTGAGAAAAATATATTATGTTCCTAACTCTCCTTGAATATACCAATATGTCCTATGCTTTTACAACGTGGTAATATATATTTTGTGCAGATATCATTATAAACTACTTACAAATACAATTATTCGTTAAAATGGGCATAACAAGACTCAGGCAACACAACACACGAACGTGGGCAACGGTAAATTAGAGGGAGTTGGACAGTTAGCGATGGATCCATGGGCATCGGACCAGTGCTTTGCAGATGAAGAAATTTGGAAATAGTTTACTGATCAATACTTCAATGGGAAAAGGAATGAAAGGCGCAGCGATGCATGCATTGGTATATATAAGTGTTATGGACGGAGCTTAAATTAAGCAAGACCAGCATTAATTCACCAATAGAAAGCTTGGTTACATTTGTACGCATGCTAAAACTTATTTCTCTATAGTATTTTGTTTACGGGGATGTCTATATTAAGTTCATTAAGCAGTTCAATACTCAATCATAATATATGATGGTACATGTTTTTAGGCATGATGTTCTCCACATGTAGTACTTCCATCATATGCATAAATAATCACTAACCGATACCAATCATTAATATTTGGACTCAACTTTAATGTATATGCCACTTTTCTATCAAACTGCTTATATATTCAACATGAGCTAATATAGCGGCCTCACGGTTATTGGGCATCATAAGCTGTCGTTTAATGACAAGCCGGATCCAGGCCACAAACATGATCGTCCGACAAAATGCTACTCACAAACCATTCGACGCAAATGTGTCTTCTGATTTTTCAAGACACATGAAAGGTGGAACTATTATGGGGGCCCTAAATGTTTAGAAGACCAAAAGGACTACTTCTTTTATTTTCGCGGGGGGGGGGGGGGGGGGGGGGGGGGCGGGGCTAAATGTTTAGAACTATTATGGTCATCTTTTTATAGTTTTCTTTTATTTTTAAGGGGCACACAAGATGTCATGTCCATATTAGTTCAACATTTTGGGCTACTAAATTAATATCTCTCATTTCTTTATTAGAAAGACAATAGCCAAAAGACGTACCAAAAGATACTTTATTAGTGTTTATTATTAGGAAAAAAGATTAATCTTGGTCCAATATTGGAAGATGGAATTCATGAAATATTATATTTGTAAATGCCATCACATTTGGTTTCAAGTTTAGTATAAAAAAAATCAAATAATATGTTCTCATTATTAAACTTTATAATATTCTAGCCCGCACATCGAGCAGGCCACTTTGCTAGTTTCCTTAATTACATTATATTAGTTCAATCGCACAAACACAAAAAAGGTTAAAAAATAGAATTTTTTTACAAAGTCGGGAAACGGGAAAAAGGGGGCCTGCAGGTCGAACTTTGAACTCCCAAGAATGTTGCTGCTGTGGAGGATGACGACGACATGTCGGACTGCCTCAAGTGGGAATAGCGACGACGCATCTGGCTGGCGCGCCTGGGAGAACACAACATCGACAATATCCTCATGCTCAAGCAGGATCCAAGCTGACCGCGGAAGACAAAATCCACGCCCACATCACCTGCACGGACACCGACAGCAACGGCACGGTGCAAATCGATGATCTCTCCTCCTCCCATGCGCGGCTGCTCCTTGGACCGTACCACTCCTCCATTGCCTTTGACCAGCCTAGGAGACCAAGGAGGCGTACGAGGAGCCAAACCAGCCGCCGCCGCAGATGCTCACCCTCTGGCAGCACCAGCGAGTCGACCTCCGGGGTGGCTGCAAGTGAGGACATGCATGCAGGGAATCAAGCGAGCAAACTGATGGGAGCTTCAGAGTTACCAGCCGGACATAGCAATTTTTGAGTGAGCGGAGAGAATGAGGAAAGGAGAAAGGGGATGAGAAGGGGATCGGGCAAGAGAAGCGTGGGAATGTCTGAAGTTTTTTTTTTTGAGACACTGGGAATGTCTGAAGGTGTGTGGGCGATTTGCATCTGCGTGAGCCTGTTTGGCGAAAGCCCAAATAATCATACCTGCAGAAAAAATTTCACTTTTTCAAAAACAACACAAAATATTTCCTACTATTTTTTTTGCGGAATAATATTTCCTACTACTCAGCTATGACGATGCACAATGTATCCCCTTATATTGCATATACGTGTGTTTAGCCTAGATTATATTGTTTTTCATGTTATAGATTAGTTTGAGAATATCCACGCAAACATATAGTACATGATCGTCTGAATAAAAAAATCACTAACTGATAGTACCAATCATTTATATTTGGACTCAAATTCAATGCATATGGAACCTTTCCACAAAACATTTAATATATTAAACATGAATGAATTTACTACGACGCTATCCGTGTTGGACAACATAGGCTGCCATTTCATGACAAGTCCGACCTACACCAGCAACATGACCGTCCAACCACACGTCACTCCAAAATATTCAACGCAAACGTGGCCTCCTATATTTTCTCAAGACATGGAACTAGAACTCACTGTAAAGTAGGGTCTAGTATACTTACTTTGTACACGTATCTATATACGTATGTAATTGTAATTATGATCATCTATATATTGAGACGTGAGGCTGGATGTCAACCACCCACGCAAAACCCTAAACCCTGTGTTTTAACTTGGTATCAGAGCTCGGCCGCCGCCCGATCCACTCGCCGCCGCCGCGCGCTGCTCACCTCCGCGCCGCCGCCGGATCCGCTCGCCGCTGCCGCGCGCTGTTTCTCTCCGCGCAGCCGCCGTGACTCCGCTCATTGCTGCCGCACATTTCTCCATCCGCGCCGCCGCCGCGTCTCCTTCAGCCGCTGCCGCGTGACGTTCTTCTCCGCGCCACCGCAGCGATGTCGTCCGCCGCCCTCTCCGTCGCCCAAACTACCGGCGCCATCGTCTCGTCCCCCGCCACGCTCACCGTCCCGACGATCTCCGTCCGCCTCGGTCGCCACAACTTCATGCTTTGGGGAGGCATCACCAGCACCGTTCTTGCCGGTGCCAACCTCCACGGACACCTCGATGGCACCAAGGCGGCACCGGCCAAAACACTCGTTGTCGGCACCGACGACGCTGCTACCACCGTCGCCAACCCGGAGTACCACCAATGGTGGGTTAAAGATCAACGCGTCAAGGGGCTCCTTCTCATCTCCATGGATGATGATATTGCATGCCAACTCATTGGCTGCGAGTCGGCGCATGCGGTGTGGACAGCCGTCGCTGCCATGTTCGGCGCTCAGAGCCGCGCCAATGTCCGTCACATCCGGCGGCAACTTCAGTCGCTGAGGAAGGACGATTTGTCCGCCGCGGAATACATGCACAAGATGAAGGCCCTTGCCGACACTATGGCCGCCACCGGCTCCCCGATCCGCGATGATGAGCTTATCGATCACATCCTCACTGGCCTCGGCTCCGCCTACAACTCCATCGCTGCCTCCTTGGGCGTGAGTAACACACCCATGCCCTACTCTAGCTTTTACTCATTTGTTCTGTCCTTCGAGGCGCTGCAGGCACAACAGAGTGCGGTAGAGGGGTGGTCTCCCTCCCCGAACGCCGTGACCCGTTCGGGTTCGTATGACGCGGGCGGGCGCACGCCCTACTCCGATCCCTATCCCTCCCGGGGGGGGGGGGGGGCGCCCGGCTGATGGACATGGCCAGCCAGGGCAGAGCCGCCAGGGCGGTAATGGCGGCAACACTGGCGGTCATGACCGCAACGCTGGGTATGCCGGCAATGGCCGGCAAGAAGGAGGGGTAACGCCGGCAACAGCGGCGGAGGAGGTGGGCGTCGCAACCGCTGGCGTCCCGGTGCCAAATTTGCAAGAACTGGGGCCATGAAGCCGACGACTGCCGCAAGCGCTATGATCAGGATCACAACTCCCGCGCCGCCAACTCGGCCTCCACTAACACCGTCGACTTTCCTTGGGTGTTGGATACTGGGGCTACGGATCACTTGACTAATGATCTTGAGCGCCTCCAGGTTCACGAGCGCTATGATGGCAAGGATCAGGTTCAGGTGGCCAATGGTGCAGGTGTCTATTGCACATAATGGTCATCCGCGTTTACCCGGTTCATCTCTTAAACTGCGTAACATCCTTCATGTTCCACACATCAGCCAGCATCTTCTCTCTGTTTATCGTCTTCTTTGTGATAATGACGTGTTTGTTGAATTTCATCGGCATTTTCCTTGTTAAGGACAAAGCAATCAGGCGCGTCCTCCTTCACGGTAGAAGTTACCGGGGGGGGGGGGGGTCTATCCAGTCCCCTTCGCTCGTGCGTCATCTTCATCGTCTCGCCATGCCCACTCCGGTGTTCGAGTCTCGTCGTCGCAATGGCATCAACGTCTTGGTCATCCTACAAATAATGTGGTCACTTCCATTGTTCGGAGTCATGAACTTCCGTGTTCTAGTTCAAATAATTCATTGTTAGTTTGTGATGCCTGTCAGCGTGCTAAGAGTCATCAACTACCTTATTCTACTTTGTTTCATATCACTACTATACCTCTTGAATTAACACATTTAGATGTTTGGGGTCCCACTCTTGCTTCGTCGGGAGGGTACAAGTATTATGTTAGTTTTATTAATGACTACACGCGCTTCACTTGGATTTATTTGCTCAAACACAAGTCTGATGTTGAGCAAGTTTTCTACAACTTTCAGGCTCATGCCGAACGCCTTCTGGATTATCAAATCAAGGCTGTTCAGTCCGATTGGGGTGGTGAATGCCACAAACTCTATCGCTACTTTCAACGCACGGGGATCTCTGACTGAGTGTCATGTCCACATACCTCTCAGCAGGATGGTATTGCCAAGCGCAAACACCGGCATTTGGTCGAGACCGGTCTTGCCTTGCTTGCGCACTCCTCTCTTCCATTTCGGTTTTGGGATGATGCTTTTCTTACGGCATGTTACCTCATCAACCGTATGCCCACTTCGGTTCTCAACAAGGACACACCTCTATTCCGTCTGTTTCATGTTCAGCCCAACTACTCCTCCCTTCGGATTTTTGGGTGTGCTTGCTGGCCTAGTCTCCGGAAGTACAATGCTCACAAGCTTGAGTTTCGTTCCAAGATGTGTGTCTTCCTTGGCTATAGTCCTTTGCATAAGGGCTATAAGTGTCTTGACCGTACCTCCGGTCGGATATACATCTCTCGTGATGTTGTTTTCAACGAGACTGTGTTTCCTTACTCCCAACCCGGCGTCTCGGTTGATCCTGCTTCTCTTGAACATGTCCTCACTTTTCCCTCCGATGAACCGGTTCCGGATGTCCATGTGCGTAAATATGACTTGTCCTATTTATCACCTAACTTGTCCTGTGCAGGTCATATTGCTTTGAGTTCCCCTCAGGTACATGTTGCTGCTCCACCGCCTCCTGATGTGCCCGACGTGCATGCTCAGGACGTGCATGTCCCGCCACCCGAGGTAGGCGCGGCTGCCTCGCCAGATGGCGCGACCGCGGACGCGGCTGGTTCGCCACCCTCGCCCGGTGCGTTGCCCGAGCCGCCACCCTCACCTGGGCTAGTCCAGCCCACCGTCGTCTCTCGGCCCGTGTAGCCTCTTGCTGAGGTCTCCTCAGCCGCGACACCATCGGCCGAGCCCTTGTCGCCGCCGTCTTCTCCTACCAGCGATGCAGCTCCAGCGCATGCTATGGTTACACGCCATCGTGATCATACGCGCAAGGAGAAGTCTTACACTGATGGCACGGTTTGGTATGACTCTCGCCGCCGTGCCTTCTTCGCCGCGCCAGTTTCCTATCGTGATGCTCTGGGTGAACCTGCCTGGCGTGCCGCCATGTCCGAGGAGTTTGCTGCTCTCCGTCACACTAACACCTGGGTGTTGGTGCCTCGGCCACCTGGTGTTAATATTGTGAGATGCAAGTGGATTTTCAAAACCAAGCATCGTCCGGATGGTTCTGTTGATAAGCGCAAAGCTCGTCTTGTTGCTGGCGGTTTCACTCAACAGCATGGGATTGACTATGGAGATACTTTTAGCCCGGTGGTGAAGCCTGCCACGGTTTGCTTGGTTCTGTCTCTTGCTGTGTCTCGTGGTTGGAGCCTCCGACAGATTGATGTGAGCAATGCCTTTTTACATGTGTTCTTGGCCGAAGATGTGTATATGCAGCAGCCACCCGGGTTCGAGGATGCCACTTATCCCTCTCATGTCTGCAAACTTCAGCGGTCTATTTATGGTCTCAAGCAGTCACCCCGTGCCTGGTATGCTTGTTTGAGTCAGCGCCTTTTGCAGGTTTTGTTGCCTCCAGATCAGATGCATCTCTGTTCATCTTCTCCTAGGGTGCTATACAAATATACATGCTGGTGTACGTTGATGATATTGTCATTGCTGGCTCTACCCCCGCCGTGGTGGATCGTCTTGTGCAGTCGTTGTCTGCTAGCTTTCCCATCAAAGATTTGGGTCGCCTCGAGTATTTTCTTGGTTTGGAAGCGTCCTTTCATTCAGGGGGCATGGCCTTGACGCAGAAAAAGTATGTTTTGGACCTGCTTCATCACGTCAACATGGAGAACTGCAAGGCCACTTCCACTCCGCTTGCTACATCCGAGAGTCTCGCACGTCATAGTGGTGCACTACTGGGTAGAGATGACTCCTTTCAGTATCGCAGTGTGGTTGGAGCACTTCAGTATTTGACCCTCACTCGTCCTGATATCTCCTTCGAAGTGAACAAAGTGTGTCAGTTCCTGTCTCAGCCAATGGAGGATCATTGGGAAGCAGTCAAGCGTATTCTGATATATGTCAAAGGTACGCTAGATATGGGACTACGGATTCGTAAGTCCAGATTTACTGGAGTGAGTATATTCACCGATGCAGACTGGGCAGGCTGTGTTGATGATAGGTGCTCCACTGGTGGTTTTGCTATATTTGTTGGACCCAATCTTGTATCTTGGAGCTCGAAGAAGCAACCCATAGTCTCGAGGTCAAGCACCGAGGCAGAGTATAAGGCATTGGTCAATGGCGTGGCTGAAGCCATTTGGATAGACTCAGTTCTCACAGAACTTGGAGTTCCACGGTAGCGCACTCCTATATTGTGGTGTGATAACTTAGGGGCAACTTACCTGACGGCGAATCAAGTGTTTCATGCTCAGACTAAACACATTGAGATTGATTTCCATTTTGTGAGAGAACGAGTAGCTGCTTGTGAACTGGAAGTCAGGTTTACTTCTACAGATGATCAGTTAGCGGATGTATTTACTAAACCCGCTACTAGACAGATGCTAGACCGCTTTAGAACCAATCTGAATCTTGTATGTAGTTCAGATTGAGGGGGCATGTAAAGTAGGGTCTAGTATACTGTCCTTGTACACGTATCTGTATACATATGCAATTGTAATTGTGATCATCTATATATTGAGATGTGAGGCTGGATGTCAACCACCCACGCAAAACCCTAAACCCTGTGTTTTAACTCTCACCTTCTTCTAAAGTTACCAATTCTTCCCACAAAAAGAGTATGACTTCATGAAAAATTGACAAAACTACCAAATACTAACTACTTTCAACCTAACTTTGTCAAGTCCTAGCCCGTGCGTATGCACGAGCCACTTTGCTAGTTAAAATAAATAACATTTCCGGGACTTAGTATCAGGGGTGTGGGTTCCTACCTCACGCTTCTACTCAACTAAAATATTCAATATAACTACTAGAGGAATTGTTGAGAAGGTGACACTAAATGCAGTAAAACATAGGCATAAACATATGGTCAAGGTAAACTTGCTTGGTATAGTTGATGAAGATTTATATCACTCTCAGAAATAACTTGATAGAACTATTTGTCACTCTTCGATGAAATCTATGTTAATCTAACATTGCATTCACATAAGCTTTTACTCTAGCAAGTAATTCTAATACTCATAATAGAAAACATCAAATAAAAGCAACAAAGAAATCAATAAGAAAAACCAAATAAAAATCCAAGGAAAACTACAAAATAAAACTATAAAGATTAACAACCAACAAACAAAATAGTTTTGTCCTAAGTAAAAACTCAACAGCAAGTAAAACACTAAACTAATAAATTAACAGAAAATAAAATATGAAACAACTAAGTTAACAGAAAGAAAATTTCATAAAATTTCATTTGCAAAAACAAACAATTAAAAAGCTATTATAAAACTCTATTTATGACCTATACAAGTTTTAATACAAAAAAGAAACAAAATAATTTTTAAAACCTATAAAAATTGTCTACTATTGTCTAACAGAAACATAAAATAATTTGTCAAAAGTGACAAAACGAAATAATTAAAAACCAAAAGATTAATGGTAAAACAAAACCGTACTCAAAAGAGTACTGATTTTAATTCAAACTAATTTTAAATTAATCAAAAATAAATTTGTAAAACCCTATTGGATAGGCAAAAGTTCTAGTGACAACTAGCAAAAAGAATTAACTACATATCTATTTTTAAATAAAACATATAAGCAAAATAGTGATTTGAACAAATTTCATCAAATTCAAAATTTAAACTTTTCAAACTTGGCTCAAATTGAATCTACTGAAATTAGATAAAAATGTGATCTAATGCAAAAATAATGAACTAAAAACACTTAAAAACATAAAAGATATAAGGAATTAAAAGCAGAAACTATTTCTGAAAATAGAAAGAGAAACTGAAATTAAGAAAAAACTACGGATTGGCTAGGGGGCTACGTGGTAGTTTCTAAGTGGCCGATCTAGCGGCCGAAAATGAAAAACGAGCGAGTGACCGAACTTTACTGTGTACACTTCGATGTTTTAGGTCGCCTAATCATGTGCGTTCGTTCCAGATCCGATGGCTGATGGAGGTCCCGACGGCTTATAGAGGAGGAAGAGGGGGTCGGGCGATGCTCCGGCGAGGGTGGCGGCTTGGTGGTTTTCCAGGATGGTGTTCCAGTGGTCCTCGAGCTCCAGGAACTGGTCCAGGCGACGCGACGGAGCATGGCGGACTCGGAGGTGGCGACGGCGAGGGCTCGGGGGCACTGGACAGACCGGGGTGAGGCGTGGCAATGGCGTCGGCGGCCGAGGGCTTTCTCCGGTCAGGTATTACGGGTGAGGGAGAGGGGTTTGGAGGGGGTTTAGGGGGGATCGGGCGAGCGGGTCGGGTTATATAGGAGGTGAGTCTTGGGCGAGGGGGCGAGACCAGACGGCAAGAAAATCGCGAGGGGATCGGATCCGCGGTGGAGCTCCAGCAAGAAGGAAAGTGGAGGGTGGACGAAGAGGAAGGCGAGCGTCGGCTGATGCAGGCGGACGATGGGGTCAACTGTCAGCAAGCGAAACAGAAAAGGAAAGGGGGCGGTTCGGCTCGGTTGAGGTTGAGCTGGGCCTGCTGGCGCTGTGGGCCGAAGGCCTTGGTGGTTTCTTTTCTTTTTAAAATAAAGTAGAAAGGAAAAAAAATCCAATGTAGAAGAAAATAAAATAAACTTTTATATAGACATATTATATATCAAAGTGTGCAGAAAAATACAGAGAAAAAGATGAACTATTTTCAAGTTCAAATAAAATCCACAAAAATCCATATAAGACAAATAGTGCTACTATTGCATTAAAACCAATAAAAATATTTTTTAAATGCCAAAATGATTTCAAATTTATTTTCTCCTAATTTTTAATTGAAGGGAATCCTTTTACCCTTATTTCCATATATTTATTTTTAGTGGAGGAAAATAATTTGAATAAAAACTTCAAATGAGTTTGAATTTGAATTCCAAACCATTTGTAAATTCTTTTCTATTTTTCTTTGACCAAATATATTTCAAATGCCTCTGAATTTTGAAGTGTCATATTCCTTCTCTCATTTTGAGTATTTCCAGAGATTTTGAAATTTGGAAATTCAAATAACTTCAAATGAAAGTGACTTTCAGATAACTTCAAAGTGACTTTCAAAATTATTCTTTAAAACTTCCAACTCTCCTTTCCTAAAATTTGAAGAAGTCACTTTATTTTCTCACTTGAAACTCATTGAGTTTCATAAAGTTTACTGAATTTGAAATATTTCCAAATGGAACTCAAATATTTTCAAAAACCCGTTTAATTTCTTTAATGGAAGAAGTCATGCCATCTTCACTCTAGGGTTTGCTGTTTGAATTGAATTTGAATTCATGGAACGCAAATGCAAAAATGAAAGTTTTGGAAAGTCCTTTTATTCCCTCTCATTCAAATTTCAGAAAGTTTCAATTTCCACTCAATTTCACACAATCAATCATACAACAATCAAACAAACAATCATAATTATTTATTTAATATAACATTCCAAAATTTAAAATTTTGGAATGTTATAGAGCTTTAAAAACAAGATAAATTGGTTTGTACCTTTTTATAATTTGCAATGCCATGCCATAGAGGTACTCCCCTCCATTAACTCAATGTACATTTGTCAAGAAATCTGATGGTCGGATGTGACGCCCCCGACTTAATCGTGCACTAATCAGACACGCAAATGCGCACGATCAAGATCAGAGACTCACGGGAAGATATCACAACACAATTCTAGACACAAATTAAAATAATACAAGCTTTATATTACAAGCCAGGGGTCTCGAGGGCTCGAATACACAAGAGTCTGCGGAAGCAACAATATCTGAGTACAGACATAAGTAAACAAGTTTGCCTTAAGAAGGCTAGCAAAACAACGACATATGGATCGAAAAGGCGCATGCCTCCTGCCTGGGAGCCTCCTAACTACTCTTGGTCATTGGGGGTCTCCACGTAGTAGTAGGCTCCGCTAGGGTAGTAGTAGTCGTTGGCGGGATCAGCTGGCTCCTGGACTCCGTAATCTGATTGCAGCAATCGGGTAGAGGGGAAAAGCGGTAGCAAAGTAATCGTGAGTACTCATCCAAAGTACTCGCAAGACTTACATCAGATCTATACTAAGTATGCATCAGTATAAAAAAGAATGGGGCTATATCTTTGGACTGAACTGCAGAAATGCCAAAATAGAAGGGAAGACCTAGCCTATCGAAGACTAGTATCTTGCATCGTCTTTCAGCATTAGAAGAATGCAAATTAGCATATTATAAAGTAACAGTTTATGGTAGTAACGCCTAGAGATCCTTCCTCGACTCCCTGCGAGAAAGTGATCCCGGAGCCATCATATCCATTTAGTGTCTCCAGTATCCAGTTCTAGTTGTACTAGATCGGGATACAACTCCGAGCGTCTGGTACCGTGGACACGACTATTCGAATAGATATACTTCCCTGCAAGGGTGCACCAACTTACCCAACACACTAGATTAACTCCGGTTGGACACACTTTTCGGGTCATGCCCGGCCTCGGTTGATCAACACACCGTAGTCCTAGCTAGGCTCTCCAGAGAGGTCACATGCCGGTCTACATCCTAAGTGCGAAGGGGTCATGGGACAATCGCCCTAAGTGTTGGGGAACATAGTAATTTCAAAAAAATTTCTACGCACACGCAAGATCATGGTGATGCATAGCAACGAGAGGGGAGAGTGTTGTCCACGTACCCTCGTAGACCATAAGAGGAAGCGTTATGAGAACGCGGTTGATGTAGTCGTACGTCTTCATGATCCGACCGATCCAAGTACCAAACGCACGACACCTCCGAGTTCAGCACACGTTCAGCTCGATGACGTCCCATGAACTCCGATCCAGCAGAGCTTCACGGGAGAGTTCTGTCAGCATGACGGCATGATGACGGTGATGATGTTGCTACCGACGCAGGGCTTGGAACAATCAACTTGTGTGTCTATGTTGTGCCCCTTGCCTCAGTACATAAAGGAGGAGAGGAGGGGAGGCCGGCCGGCCCTAGAGGCGCGCCCAAGTGTGGAGTCCTACTAGGACTCCAAGTCCTAGTAGGAGTCCACCAAGAGAAAGGGAGGGAGAAGGAAGGAGAGCGAGAAGGAAGGAGAGGGAGGAAAGGAGGAAAGGGGGGCCGGACCCCTAGTCCAATTAGGTTTGGGCTAGGGGGCCGCGCGCCCTGCCTTGTCCTGCCTCCTCTCTTCCACCACTTGGCCCATAAGGCCCAATACTTCTTCCCCCGTATTCCCATAACCCCGCGGTACTCCGAAAAATACCCGAATCCTCGGAACCTTTCCGACGTCCGAATATAGTCATCCAATATATCGATCTTTACGTCTCGACCATTTCGAGACTCCTCGTCATGTCCATGATCTCATCCGGGACTCCGATCTATCTTCGGTACATCAAAATACATAAACTCATATTACCGATCGTCACCGAACGTTAAGCGTGCGGACCCTACGGGTTCGAGAACTATGTAGACATGACCGAGGCACGTTTCCGGTCAATAACCAATAGCGGAACCTAGATGCTCATATTGGCTCCCACATATTCTACGAAGATCTTTATCGGTCAAACCGCATAACAACATACGTTGTTCCCTTTGTCATCGGTATGTTACTTGCCCGAGATTCGATCGTCGGTATCCTCATACCTAGCTCAATCTCGTTACTGGCAAGTCTCTTTACTCGTTCCATAATGCATCATCCTGCAGCTAACTCATTAGTCACATTGCTTGCAAGGCTTATAGTGATATGCATTACCGAGAGGGCCCAGAGATACCTCTCCGACAATCGGAGTGACAAATCCTAATCTTGATCTATGCCAACTCAACAAGTACCATTGGAGACACCTGTAGAGCACCTTTATAATCACCCAGTTACGTTGTGACGTTTGGTAGCACACAAAGTGTTCGTCCGGTATTCGGGAGTTGCATAATCTCATAGTCATAGGAACATGTATAAGTCATGAAGAAAGTAATATCAATATACTAAACGATTGAATGCTAAGCTAACGGAATGGGTCAAGTCAATCACATCATTCTCTAATGATGTGATCCCGTTAATCAAATGACAACTCATGTCTATGGCTAGGAAACTTAACCATCTTTGATTCAACGAGCTAGTCATGTAGAGGCATACTAGTGACATTCTGTTTGTCTATGTATTCACACATGTACTAAGTTTCCGGTTAATACAATTCTAGCATGAATAATAAACATTTATCATGATATAAGGAAATATAAATAACAACTTTATTATTGCCTCTAGGGCATATTTCCTTTAGTCTCCCACTTGCACTAGAGTCAATAATGTAGTTCACATCGCCATGTGATTTAACACCAATAGTTCACATCATCATGTGATTAACACCCATAGTTCACATCGCCATGTGACCAACACTCAAAGGGTTTACAAGACTCACTAATCTTAGTTCACATCGCCATGTGATTAACACCCAAAGAGTACTAAGGTGTGATCATGTTTTGCTTGTGAGAGAAGTTTAGTCAACGGGTCTGCCATATTCAGATCCGTATGTATTTTGCAAATTTCTATGTCAACAATGCTCTGCACGGAGCTACTCTAGCTAATTGCTCCCACTTTCAATACGTATCCAGATTGTGACTTAGAGTCATCTGGATCGGTGTTAAAACTTGCATCGACGTAACCCTTTACGACGAACTCTTTATCACCTCCATAACTGAGAAATATTTCCTTAGTCCTCTAAGGATAATTTTGACCGCTGTCCAGTGATCTACTCCTAGATCAAAAAATTGTACTCCCTTGCCAAACTCAGGGTAGGGTATACAATAGGTCTGGTACACAACATGGCATACTTTATAGAACCTATGGCTGAGGCATAGGGAATGACTTTCATTCTCTCTCTATCTTCTGCTGTGGTCGGGCTTTGAGTCTTACTCAACTTCACACCTTGCAACACAGGCAAGAACTCTTTCTTTGACTGTTCCATTTTGAACTACTTCAAAAACTTGTCAAGGTATGTACTCATTGAAAAAAAACTTATCAAGCGTCTTGATCTATCTCTATAGATCTTGATGCTCAATATGTAAGCAGCTTCACCGAGGTCTTTCTTTAAAAAACTCCTTTCGAACACTCCTTTATGCTTTCTAGAAAATTCTACATCATTTTCGATCGACAATATGTCATTCACATATACTTATCAGAAAGGCTGTAGTGCTCCCACTCACTTTCTTGTAAATACAGGCTTCAGCGCAAGTCTGTATAAATCTATACGCTTTGATCAACTCATCAAAGCGTATATTCCAACTTCGAGATGCTTGCACCAGTCCATAGCTGGATCGCTGGAGCTTGCACATTTTTGTTAGCACCTTTAGGATCGACAAAACCTTATGGTTGCATCATATACAACTCTTCTTTAAGAAATCCATTAAGGAATGTAGTTTTGACATCCATTTGCCAGATTTCATAAAATGTGGCAGTTTGCTAACATGATTCGGACGGACTTAAGCATCGCTACGAGTGAGAAAATCTCATCGTAGTCAACACCTTGAACTTTACAAAACCTTTTCGACAAGTCTAGCTTTGTAGATAGTAACACTACTATCAGCGTCCGTTTTCCTCTTGAAGACCCATTTATTTTCTATGGCTTGCCGATCATAGGGCAAGTCAACTAAAGTCCACACTTTGTTCTCATATATGGATCCCATCTCAGATTTCATGGCCTCAAGCCATTTCGTGGAATCTGGGCTCATCATCGCTTCCTCATAGTTCGTACGTTCATCATGGTCAAGTAACATGACCTCCAGAACAGGATTACCGTACCACTCTGGTGCGGATCTCACTCTGGTTGACCTACGAGGTTCGGTAGTAACTTGATCTGAAGTAACATGATCATCATCATTAGCTTCCTCACTAATTGGTGTAGGAGTCACATGAACAGATTTCTGTGATGGACTACTTTGCAATAAGGGAGTAGGTAAAGTTACCTCATCAAGTTCTACTTTCCTCCCACTCACTTCTTTCGAGAGAAACTCCTTATCTAGAAAGGATCTATTCTTAGCAACGAATGTCTTGCCTTCGGATCTGTGATAGAAGGTGTACCCAACTATCTCCTTTGGGTATCCTATGAAGACACATTTCTCCTATTTGGGTTTGAGCTTATCAGGATGAAACTTTTTCACATAAGCATCACAACCCCAAACTTTAAGAAACGACAACTTTGGTTTCTTGCCAAACCACAGTTCATATAGTGTCATATCAACGGATTTAGATGGTGCCCTATTTAACGTGAATGCAGCTGTCTCTAATGCATAATCCCAAAACGATAGTGGTAAATCGGTAAGAGACATCATAGATTGCACCATATTTAATAAAGTACAGTTACGATGTTCGGACACACCATTACGCTGTGGTGTTCTAGGTGGCATGAGTTGCGAAACTATTTCGCATTGTTTCAAATGAAGACCAAACTCGTAACTTAAATATTCTCCTCCATGATCAGATGGTAGAAACTTTATTTCCTTGTTACGATGATTTTCCATTTCACTCAGAAATTATTTGAACTTTTCAAATGTTTCAGACTTATGTTTCATCAAGTAGATATACCCATATCTGCTCAAATCATCTGTGAAGGTCAGAAAATAATGATACCTGCCGCGAGCCTCAATACTCACCGGATCGCATACATCAGTATGTATTATTTCCAATAAGTCAGTTGCTCGCTCCATTGTTCCGGAGAATGGAGTCTTAGTCATCTTGCCCATATGGCATGGTTCGCAAGCATCAAGTGATTCCAAAATCCCATCAGCATGGAGTTTCTTCATGCGCTTTACACCAATATGACAATGGCAGTGCCACAAATAAGTTGCACTATCATTATTAACTTTGCATCTTTTGGCTTCAATATTATGAATATGTGTATCACTACGATCGAGATCCAACAAACCATTTTCATTGGGTGTATGACCATAGAAGGTTTTATTCATGTAAACAGAACAACAATTATTCTCTAACTTAAATGAATAACCGTATTGCAATAAACATGATCAAATCATATTCATGCTCAACGCAAACACCAAATAACACTTATTTAGGTTCAACACTAATCCCGAAAGTATAGGGAGTGTGCGATGATGATCATATCAATCTTGGAACTACTTCCAACACACATCGTCACCTCGCGCTTAACTAGTTTCTGTTCATTCTGCAACTCCCGTTTTGAGTTACTACTCTTAGCAACTGAACCAGTATCAAATGCCGAGGGGTTTCTATAAACACTAGTAAAGTACACATCAATAACATGTATATCCAATATACCTTTGTTCACTTTGCCATCCCTCTTATCTACCAAGTATCTAGGGCAGTTCCACTTCTAGTGAGCATTTCCTTTGCAGTAGAAGCACACAGTTTCAGGCTTGGGTCTAGCTTTGGGCTTCTTCACGGGAGCAGAAACTTGCTTGCCGTTCTTTTTGAAGTTCCCCTTCTTACCTTTGCCCTTTTCTTGAAACTAGTGGTCTTGTCAACCATCAACACTTGATGCTTTTCTTGATTTCTACCTTCGTCGATTTCAGCATCACGAAGAGCTTGGGAATCGTTTCCGTTATCCCTTGCATATTATAGTTCATCAGGAAGTTCTAGTAACTTGGTGATAGTGACTAGAGAACTCTGTCAATCACTATCTTATCTGGAAGATTAACTCCCACTTGATTCAAGTGATTGTAGTACTCAGACATTCTGAGCACATGCTCACTAGCTGAGCTATTCTCCTCCATCTTGTAGGCAAAGTACTTCTCAAAGGTCTCATACCTTTCGACATGGGCATGAGTCTGAAATACTAATTTCAACTCTTGGAACATCTCATATGCTCCGTGGCATTTCAAAAAACGTCTTTGAAGCCCCGATTCTAAGCCGTAAAGCATGGTGCACTAAACTATCAAGTAGTCATCATATCGAGCTTGCCAAACGTTCATAACGTCTGCATTTGCTCCTGCAATTGGTCTGTCACCTAGCGGTGCATCAAGGACATAATTCTTCTGTGCAGCAATGAGGATAATCCTCAGATCACGGATCCAATCCGCATCATTGTTACTAACATCTTTCAACTTAGTTTTCTCTAGGAACATATCAAAAATAAAACATGGGAGCTAAACGCGAGCTATTGATCTACAACATAGATATGCTAATACTACCAGGACTAAGTTCATGATAAATTAAAGTTCAATTAATCATATTACTTAAGAACTCCCACTTAGATAGACATCCGTCTAATCATCTAAGTGATCACGTGATCCATATCAACTAAACCATGTCCGATCATCATGTGAGATGGAGTAGTTTTCAATGGTGAACATCACTATGTTGATCATATCTACTATATGATTCACGCTCGACCTTTCGGTCTCAGTGTTTCGAGGCCATATCTGCATATGCTAGGCTCGTCAAGTTTAACCCGAGTATTTCTGCGTGTGCAAAACTGGCTTGCACCCGTTGTATATGAACGTAGAGCTTATCACATCCGATCATCATGTGGTGTCTCGGCACGACGAACTTTGGCAACGGTGCATACTCAGGGAGAACAGTTGCACCTTGAAATTTAGTGAGAGATCATCTTATAATGCTACCGTCAATCAAAGCAGAATATGATGCATAAAAGATAAACATCACATGCAATCAATATAAGTGATATGATATGGCCATCATCATCTTGTGCCTTTGATCTCCATCTCCAAAGCACCGTCATGATCACCATTGTCACCGGCGCGACACCTTGATCTCCATCGCAGCATCGTTGTCGTCTCGCCAACTATTGCTTCTACGACTATCGCTACCGCTTAGTGATAAATTAAAGCAATTACATGGCGATTGCATTTCATACAATAAAGCGACAACCATATGGCCCCTGCTAGTTGCCGATAACTCGGTTACAAAACATGATCATCTCATACAATAAAATTTAGCATCATGTCTTGACCATATCACATCACAACATGCCCTGCAAAAAAAAGTTAGACATCCTCTACTTTGTTGTTGCAAGTTTTACGTGGCTGCTATGGGCTGAGCAAGAGCCGTTCTTACCTACGCATCAAAACCACAATGATATTTCGTCAAGTTAGTGGTTTTTTAACCTTCACAAGGACCGGGCGTACGAAGATAGTCGTCCAATATATCGATCTTTACGTCTCGACCATTTCGAGACTCCTTGTCATGTCCGTGATGTCATACGGGACTCCGAACTACCTTCGGTACATCAAAATACATAAACTCATATTACCGATCGTCACCGAACGTTAAGCGTGCGGACCCTACGGGTTCGAGAACTATGTAGACATGACCGAGACACGTTTCTGGTCTATAACCAATAGCGGAACCTGGATGCTCATATTGGCTCCCACATATTCTACGAAGATCTTTATCGGTCAAACCGCATAACAACATACGTTGTTCCCTTTGTCATCGGTATGTTACTTGCCCGAGATTCGATCGTCGGTATCCTCATACCTAACTCAATCTCGTTATTGGCAAGTCTCTTTACTCGTTCCGTAATGCATCATCCTGCAACTAACTCATTAGTCACATTGCTTGCACCCAGGAGCCAGATGCCACCCCAGTCGACTACTACTACCACCCCGAGGGTGCCTACTGCTACATGGAGACCACCAACGACCAGGAGTAGTTAGGAGGTCCCAGCAGGAGGCCTTGCCCCTTCGATAGTTGTTGTTTTTGTGCTTGCCTTCTTAAGGCATCCTTGTTTAACTTATGTCTATACTCAGATATTTTTGTTTCCGCTGACGCTTGTGTATCGAGCTATGTATTCGAGCCCTCGAGGCCCCTGGCTTGTAATATGAAGCTTGTATTATTTTATTTGTGTCTAGAGTTGTGTTGTGATATCTTCCCGTGAGTCCCTGATCTTGATCGTACACATTTGTGTGTATGATTAGTGTACGGTCGAATCGGGGGTGTCACAAGTTGCTATCAGAGCCGACTGCCTGTAGGATCCCCCTTTCCAACTCCTTGGTCGAAGTTGAGTCTAGTCTTTGAAAAACTGATTTACTAACATGGCTGTGTGGCTTACGGGCCCACGTCGCCATTGGGTGGTATTAGGATCTTTTACCCCTCGTCTATACTCTGGGACTCTGATCTCTCTTCTATTCAGGTTAAATTATTTTGCTAAATCTAACATTAGGATCTCGTGAGCACATCCACCCGGAGAATTGTATTACCCCTTTCTCGAATTGAGGGCTAAGATCTGCTTCCCAATGTTCATTCACCGCAGGATCCTCTTATCGAGGGCACCCTGCATCATCACTTGCATGTCCCTCGTTCCAGTTGTTTTTCCCCGATGATTGATGGAGCCTTTGCTATGTCTCATTATTGCATCCTCCATCGCGTGCATGCATGCCGCCTAGTATGTCTAGGATGTTTCTCTTGTCCAAACTCATACGAACATCGTGTAGTTGGCCCCACATATGTATTTGTATGTCTTCAATGACTACTGCCTTGTACATACTGCGCCTTGCTCATTGTTCTGATTACACCATGAGTGACTCCATACACTTGCACCAACCCTTGCTGAACTACCCCCTGTTGCCTTTAAGCAAGATGGTTAGACCCACTGGTCGTGGCCGTGGTGGCGACAATCCACCACCGCCCAAATACATGGCCGGAATGATACAGTAGTTAAGCTGAATCACCAGTTTATGGAAAATGTCATGGCTCAGTTTCTGCGCTCCAATATGAATCAGCAACCCGCCCCAGTGACTCTGCATGACTTTGCACGTCTCAAACCTGTCATCTACCGCAACTTAACTCGCCCACTTGATGCTGATGACTGGCTTCGTGACATCACTTTCGAGTTGGAGTCTGCTGATGTAGCCCCTGCCAACTATGTCACCTTCGTGGCTTACTACCTGAAAGGTCCCACTGCTCAATGGTGGGACAACCACATGCGTTCCTTACCTGTTGGAACCGCCATCACTTGGCCGGAATTCCAAGCTGCATTCCGCGGGCCAATGTCGAACCACCTTGGTTAGTCACAACGTCCCCGTTGAAATTGAAGGGTTGGAATTCCATGTTTCCCCATTGTTTTGAAGTCTTCCAATATCGACCTCATTCTGGGAATGCAATGGTTGAAAACACATACCGCTTCTATCATTTGCGTCACTAAAACCGTCCATCTACTACATCCTTCGAGTGAGATAGTAAGATACCATTCTCATCTTGTTCGGAATGCCGAAGCACAGATTTATCCCTTGGACGCGTAAACGCTTCTCCTCTTGTGAGAATTGAAAACGCTTCTTCACGATGATTTGCACTGAAGTTGTGGTGACATTTCCTTTTTTTGTACTCATTGAGAGATCTTCACCGATCATTAAAGTCTGAAGTATCTGTTACTCAGCTGGATCTCGATCTCCGTCAACAGTGATGTATGGAAACAATTACATACTATGACTACGGTATTTCGTATACCCTTGGCAAGGCTAACGTCATGGCCGATGCCCTGTGTCGCAAGTCCTTTTGCAGCAACCACACGGCTTATATAGCTCAACCCCTGCAAGATGATCTCACTTACAGAGAGCATTCGATCCGCGTTCCCCTTCAAGCTGAACGTCGCGCCCGTCAGAGGGCTATCAAATTTCTTAAAGTTCAGTGGTCAAATCCTTCTGAAGATGAAACCACTCGGGAACTCGAGGATCGTCTTCATGATGAATACCCCGTTTTGTTTGCTTCTACCTTCTAAAATCTCGGGACGAGGTTTCTTGTAGAGGAGGAGAATTGTGACGCCCGGATAATTAAGCTACAGTAATCCCCTGCTAATGATGCCAGGTCATCACTCCTACTGTTGCTAATCCTCACTTGATCCAAATCATGATTCAAATTCAAATTCAAATTAAAGTCCAAAATTCAAATTTCTCAATCCTGCAAAATAAAATGTTCAAACTGTGGCAAATATTCCATAACCAATTATGGTGCTGACCCAACATTTTTTTAAAAGTATTTAAATGCTCTTTTGTGAATAAAACAGTAACTAAAACAATTATTAAATGCCTTTAAATAATAAACATATACAAACGTATTTCATTATTGTGCCAAATTAATTATGGCAGTATCCTAAATAGTAATACTAATTTTGGGACTAGGTTTATATTTTACAAAACTAAAAATAAATAACTAAAAGGAAACTTAATTGAAAACAGAAACTATAAAAAGAAAACAAAACAAAACAAGTAAAAGAATCAAAGGAAAAGGCTCCCCACTATTCCCCCTCGGCCTTGGCCACTAGACCGGCCCAGTCCAGCGACCCCCGGTCGTCTCCCAGGTGAACGAGCGACCGCGCTCGCTGGTCGCCACCGAACCCTCTCGCCATCCCCGTCGGGGGAGGATAAGACCCCGATGCTCGGCCTCCTCCCCTCCTCCTCTAACACTCCACCCACTCCTCACTCCTCCTCGGCGCCCTCCTCCTAGATCCATCTTCTCTGTCTCCCTTGTCGCCCTCTCCGCTCAACCGAACGCCGTGGTCGCCACTACCCGTCACCACCGCGGCGAACGACAACCTCTGCGCCGGCGTTGCTGTCCATAAGAGTCGTCGTCGTCTTTGTCGATTGCGCCCTCGAGATCGAGCCGGGAAGCCCCTGCTACACAGATCGAGGTCGTCTTCCTCGGGTCGCCGCCGTCGCCTTCGACTCCGACCACCACCCCTGCGCTCCTAAGCTCCCGCCGGCCACCGTGTGCCTCAACGTGAGCCTCCTTCCTCGCTCTCCCCCTCTTTTGTCCGTCGCCGTAGGTCGCCGCACCGCACCGTCCAGCTCTCGTCGGGCACGCACTCCCCGCGCCTCGCGCCGTGGCCGCAGGCTTACTTGCTTCCCTGTCGTTGCTTGCTCTGCTCCGTCCCTTCGCTGCCACCTGTGGCAACCGCGCCGCCACCTGGTGCTGTTGCTCGTCCCGCGCCGTAGCCGCCCCGTGAGCTCCGTCCACCATGGCCACTTGAAAGCGCGCACCCGCATACTGCTGCTGCTCTCTGTCTACTGCTGCTTCTCGCTGCCTGCTGATGCTCCCACTACTGCAGTTGCCGCTGCGTATTTCTACTACTGCCGCTGTCGCCGGCGCTTCCTGTGCGCGCCTGCCGGAGCACCCCGGCCGTGGCCGCGCGTCGGCCACGCCTAGCCGCCCTGCAGCCGCGGCCTAACTCGCCCCTTGCCCCGCGTCGCTCACCGGCCCAGCCTCACGCCATGCAGCGCCGCGCCCCGCGCCAGCTCGTGTGCATGCAGCCGCTGCTCTACTGAATCTACTGCTGCTGCTAATTAGTGTAGCTATGGCTAGCTTTACGAATTTTACACGGACTAACCCCCTGGGCAGCTGAGGGAGTCCTGGATTAGGGGGTCCTCGGACAACCGGACTATATACTTTAGCCGGACTATTGGACTATGAAGATACAAGATTGAATACTTCGTCCCATGTCCGGATGGGACTCTCCTTGGCGTGGAAGGCAAGCTTGGCAATACAGATATGTAGATCTCCTCCCTTGTAACCAACTCTGTGTAACCCTAGCCCCCTCCGGTGTCTATATAAACCGGAGGGCTTAGTCCATAGGACAACAACAATCATACCATAGGCTAGCTTCTAGGGTTTAGCCTCTACGATCTCGTGGTAGATCAACTCTTGTAATACTCATATCATCAAGATCAATCAAGCAGGAAGTAGGGTATTACCTCCATCAAGAGGGCCCGAACCTGGGTAAACATTGTGTCCCCGCCTCCTGTTACCATCCGCCTTAGACGCACAGTTCGGGACCCCCTACCCGAGATCCGCTGGTTTTGACACCGACATTGGTGCTTTCATTAAGAGTTCCACCGTGCCGTCATCGTAAGGCCTGATGGCTCCTTCGATCATCGGTAACAATGTGATCCAGGGTGAGGTTTTTCTCCCCAGACAGATCTTCGTATTCGGCGGCTTCGCACTGCGGGCCAACTCGCTTGGCCATCTGGAGCAGATCGAAAGCTACGCCCCTGGCCGTCAGGTCAGGTTTGGAAGCTTAAACTATACTGCCGACATCCGCGGACACTTGATCTTTGATGGATTCGAGCCCATGTCAGGTGCGCCGCACAGTCACGACGAGCATGATTTAGCTCGGTCGTCGGACGGTGTTCGGGAGATCACACCTGTGACTACTCCGGCCCTCAATCCGGAGTAGATCGCGTCATCCGAGGACGGGTGGATGGACCCCGCCTCGGAGGCCAGACACTCAGTGGCGATAGAGCCGAATACTGACTTCACCTCCTATGAGACCTGTGTCACCGGATCCTTGGATTCGTCCCCGGCCATAGGCCCCGAACCGCCTGCGTCCATGCCAATCGAATCTGATCGGGCGTCGATCATGGAGTTTACCTCCGCGGATATCTTTCAGCACTCGCCTTTTGGCGATGTGCTAAATTCATTAAAATCTCTCTCCTTGTCAGGAGGCCCTTGGCCGAACTATGTCCGGCTCGAGTGGGAGGCGAACGACGAAAAAATTCGTTCCCCACCCACCACCCACTTAATAGCCACTGTCGATGACTTAACCGACATGCTCGATTTCGACTCCGAAGACATTGACGGTATGGACGATGATGCAGGAGAAGAACAGGAACCACCGCCCACAGGGCGCTAGACATCCACTTCATCACATGATATATATATGGTGGATACACCTAAAGAAAACAATGACGAGGAACGGAAGGATGCAGCGAGGGATAGTTCCCTCAAGAAGCAACCAAAGCGACGGCGTAGGCGCCGCTCCAAATCCCACCTCGACAAAAACAGCGATAACAGCGCAAGAAAAAATAATACCCCGGTCGACTCCAGAGGAAACAACGACCACACGGACCCAGCGACAGAGCAGGATGAACCAGCGAACGACAAACATAGTACGGAGCCGCTGTCCGATCACGGCGATGCCGAGGATAAAGCTCATCAACCTCTCTCCGGAGAGGAAAACAGTCCAGACGACGATGCACACATCATCCCGGAAAGGCACTTGGCACAAGAGAACCTCCATAGAAGGCTTATTGACATCGCGAGGAGTCTGAAGAAACAGAAGCAAAGGCTTAAGGCCGCGCAGAATATGCTCAACCGTAGATGGAACAAAGTGCTCGACACTGAAGAAAAGTATGGTGGCAGTCGCCACACAAAGAGCTATCCAAAGCGCAAGCCGTTGCCTGAATTCGATGATGAGGCCTTAGAGCCTACACAGCCGAAAAATAAAACGGCCGATCGGTCGGATCGACCACCTCGTGGCCGCGATAGGGCGGCAAACGATGCCGTACATAAGTCAGCACACGATTCACGCGAGGACTTGCATCAAAAAGCCGGTATGACCAGATCTATCTACGGATCTAGGAAGCGTGCTCCAGCGCAGAATCAAAACCGAACACTACAACCGTCAGAACGCCATGAGACATCCAAATACAGGGGTGCCGCGCACCCCCTATGCTTCACCGATGAGGTGCTGGATCACGAATTTCCAGAGGGATTCAAACCCGTGAACATAGAGGCATACGACGGAACGACAGACCCTGGGGTCTGGATTGAGGAATTCATCCTCCATATCCATATGGCTCGCGGGGATGATCTCCATGCCATCAAATACTTGCCCGTCAAGTTGAAAGGACCTGCTCGGCACTGGCTGAAGAGCCTCCCCGAAAATTCAATTGGAAGTTGGGAGGAGCTTGAGGATGCTTTTAGGGCTAACTTTCAAGGGACCTATGTCCGACCTCCGGATGCAGACGATTTAAGTCATATAATCCAATAGCCCGGAGAGTCAGCTCGAAAACTTTGGAACAAATTTCTCACTAAGAAGAATCAAATCGTCGACTGCCCGGACGCCGAAGCCTTAGCAGCTTTCAAACACAGCGTCCGAGACGAATGGCTCGCCAGACACCTCGGTCAAGAAAAACCGAGGACAATGGCAGCCCTAACAAGCCTTATGACCCGCTTTTGCGCGGGCAAAGATAGCTGGCTGGCCCGTAGCAGCACCAGCGACCCAGGCACATCTGAAGTCAGGGATGGCAATGGAAAACCACGACGCAGTAAAAGCAAGCGTCGAAATAACGAAGACAACCCAGACAACACAGCGGTAAACGTCGGATTTAGGGGCTCTCGACCCGGTCAACGGAAAAAGCCTTTCAAAGGCAACAGAGATGGACCGTCCAGTCTAAACAAGATTCTAGACAAATTATGTCAGATTCATGGCACCTCCGATAAACCTGCAAATCACACCCACAGAGAATGGTGGGTCTTCAAGCAGGCCGGCAAGCTAAACGCCGAACACAAGGGGAGGGAGACACCAAGTGAAGACGAGGATGAGCCTCGCCAGCAAAACACTGGGGGACAAAAAAATTCCCACCAGAGGTCAAAACAGTGAACATGATTCACAAGAAAAAGGAGGAGCAAACACGCACTCCGAGACATATGCACCGTAGAGCCCATCACCCCTAAGTTCAACCCTTGGTCGGCCTGCCCGATCACTTTTGATCGCAGGTATCACCTGACTAGTATCCGGCACGGAGGATTGGCTGCCTTGGTGCTAGACCCAATAATCGACGGATACCATCTCACCCAAGTCCTCATGGATGGCGGCAGTAGTCTTAATCTGATATATCAGGACACAGTCCGCAAAATGGGGATAGACCCGACAAGAATCAGCCAAAGCAATACTACCTTTAAAGGAGTAATACCAGGCCCAGAGGCCCGCTGTACGGGCTCTCTAGTACTAGAGGTTGTATTCGGTTCTCCCAACAACTTCCGAAGTAAAAAGTTAACCTTCGACATCGCTCCATTCCGTAGCGGCTATCAAGCACTACTCAGAAGAACAACCTTCACTCATTTTAATGCAGTACCGCATTACGCTTCTCTTAAGCTTAAGATGCCCGGTCCACGTGGCATCATCATAGTTAGCGGAAACACTGAGCGTTCCTTACGCGCGGAAGAACGTGTGGCGGCTTTAGCAGCCGAACACTAAACGACCTAAATGATCGGTCGTCAAGACCGCGGACACGGCTAGACGAGTCCGGCGCACCACTAGCTGTAACAGCTTAGATAAACCTGAGATTGGTTTGATGGATATACCCCCATAGGCGGTACCAGGGGCTTCCCGCATGTAAAAAGGACTACAATTCAGCTTGACCTTATTTAGATTAAATTTTAATGAGAATAATCAGTTTTTCGCACGAAGACTTTCATCTATGTTTTTCTCTTTTACAGATGACAATCGTGCTACACCCTTCCAGGATACGGCACAACGGAGACACAGGCGCAGACGTGCAGCAGGGCCCCGCTCAAAGGTTTCTTTTTAGATTAAGACCCTGTGTAAACCTTTCTTACTGTCTCTGGTTGCTTGAGACCCCCCGGATACCTAACACAACCGTGAGGGATGCTGGCGTTGTTGGCATTTCACCACGTCAGACTAATGCACGTACCTGGAAATTTAGGGTCCGTTAGCAAGGGCGTTATTCAGCCCGGTACATGTTGTAAAGACCGAACACCTTAGGGAGTGTTCGGCGTCGCGAGTTTGGCCTTATATGCACCAGCTCCGAATCATGTCTTTGGTCAAATGTTGGGTTTGCCCGGCTCCCGCGTTTTGCTACCTTACGTTCCGCTCTATCGGCTAAGGTGGCACCGGGAGAACTACTGCAATTGTGCCCTGGCTCATCCGGATGAGCACCTCAGTAGAGAAAGCCGAAAACTGACTGTCATGATAAAGCGCGAGACTGGTCAACCACTCGATGACTCAGCGGAATCTTCGGGATTCCTTCGCATTAACGAAGGGCCGGTTTTCCCGGTCATGTACGTACACGCCCCATACTCGGATGAACGCGGAAGTACCAGGGGCTATATAGTAGCCCCACTGTCAAACTCCTATGGTTAAGTGAAAGTGTTGAAGCAATATAGTCCGATTGCCTCGTTCGCCACGCCACCACCACCTTAATGGACCAAGACGTTGGATCAAGTGTGAACACACACTTTTGCGAACACCCCCGCATTCTATGCGTGGGGGCTGAAGCCGACGACTGCAAACTTTCAGGTTATATATATATATATATATATATATATATATATATATATATATATATATATACATAAACGGCCGCATAGGAGGCATCATAATACTTTCAGGCAAAAGTATAAACACAACCTTTATAATTCAAATAGCATTGATTTTACAATTGGGATACATGTCACTCGAACATGACACTCTTCGAGCACTGATCCTCTATTAAACGAGCACCTTCCAGGACTTCTTCAAAATAGTGCTCGGCCGAAACCTGGCCTACGACCGGATTCTGGGTTGCAATAGCGGTGGCCTCCATCTCTGCCCAGTATGTCCTGACACGGGCAAGAGCCATCCGCGCACCTTCTATGCACACCGACCTCTTTACAGCGTCGATATGCGGCACCGCACCAAGGAATCGTTGCACTAGACCAAGATAACTATTCAGCCTTGGTCCCTCCGGCCAAAGATGATCCACGACAGACCTCATGGCAAGTCCGGAGAACCTATGGAGCTCGACCCACTCGGCCATTTGCTCATTTAACAACAGCAGACGCGCTGGAGCATTGAACTGCGACCAGAAGAACTTTTCCACTTCGTGATCTTTTTGATCTTTGAAAAACTTGGTCGCATCAGCATCACTCGCTGCCAAATCCAAGTACGCGTCCGCAAAACTCCATAATTGATCCAGAAGGGCATACTTAGGATCTCCGAACTTCGCCCGCAACAGAAAGGGCTTCCCAGCCGTGATATCTCCGGCTTGACATAGCTCCTCCTTCGCCGCTCTGATTTTAGAGCGGGTTTCCTTGGCTGCTACCATGGCTTTCTCCAGGTCCGCCATCTTCGTTTGACTTTCCCTTTCAAGAAGCTCATAACGGTCGGCGGCATCTTTCAACTCAACAGCCATCTTGGCTATTTTCTCTTTGCTCTGGCAATGCGCAGCCTGTTCGGCTCTTAGCTCTTCGACCGCCTTTAGGGCGGCCGCATCACTCCTCCTAGCTTGTTCCTTGGCTCGGGCAAGTTCCGCCCAAAGGGTCTCCACGGCGGCAGATCCATCTGCAGTCACAACATATTATAGATACTAGCATCATGCTCCTCTTAATATATGTTGACCACCGGAGAATACATACCCTGTGCCTCGTCAAGCCGCCTGTTTACAAGCACGATGTCGGCATCCGCCACATCAAGTTGCCGCATCAGTTCTGCAAACTCACCAGTCCGGCTAACCACCGGACCCTCAGCCGTCTGCACATGAAAGCGGTATGATCATTACCTGGGACTATGATCCTCTGTTTGCCGCCTTTTTCGACAGCAACCAGAGTCTCAGGGGCTACTATCTGCATAGGGCACACCTAGCGTGTGCGGTACCGTCAAAAATATACATATTACTTTGCGTACCTCAAAGCCTCTCAGCAGGCTCTTAAAAGCTTCATGCAACCCGCTTCCGGCGGATGAAATCCTCTCAACCACCGTACCCATTAAAGTACGATGCGCCTCTGAGATAGCCGCTTACTCCAGAATACTCATCAGTGCGTCCGGTCGCGCACCGGACAGTCCCGGACTCTTTTTGTGGCTCTCCTTAGGAGCCGGATACTCCGGACTTCGGGTGGCCGAAGGGTTACCTTCTGGCCTTGGCAGATCAGGAGAAATCCTCCGTGACGACACCTCAGGGTCGTCCGCCTCATGAGGCGGGGAAACAGGGGGAGGCGTTTCGCTCTCCATCATCTCCGAAAGAAGATCCCCCGAAGACAAACTCTGTTGAGAAGGGCTATGATCCGAACTACAAGACATACATCTCGGTTATTGTCCTCAGAGATGAAACATGATATATTTACTATAAAGTACTTTTGTTTACTTACAGCTCGGTGGAGGGCTGAGCCCCTTGCAGGAACAGTGCGGTAAGGATGCCCTCCGAGGCAGGGCCCCCTGGCGAAGGCTTCTTCCCTTGTTTGGAAACCATTGTTTCCAAGTCATCAGAGGCGGTCCTCTTCCTTCCTTGGGGAGAGGGAATTTTAGATTCTTCTCCCCGGTTATCCTCCTTCACGGAGACACTAATTCCCCCGGTTTGGATGAGTAATGAGTGAGGCCCGCTTGCGGCTTCATTATTCCTCCCTTTATCTTCCCTTGATGGCACCTGATAAGGTGCGAGCTCAAGCATTCTGGCCAGTACTGGATCCGTTGAGCCTTTGGGAAGGGGGGCCGAACGCCTGATCATCTTCGCCTTTTTTACCCAGTCCTGGTCAAAGAGCGACTTTTCAGAATGATGTTGTGATAAATACAGAGACAGCATGTTCGGCCGAAGAATTACTTAGTTGGGTGTCTGGACGATTGCAGTTTAGACCCGCATCCTCGGTGTTGTCCGGACACTTTATTCGTGATCCGCAGAAAAATCTATACATCTCTTCGAGCGTCACGCCGAAGAAGTGCTGAATAGTTCGCGGTCCTTCCGGGTTGAACTCCCACATACGGAGAGGTCGACGTTGGCATGGCAGGACCCGACGAACTAGCATGACTTGCATTACCTTGACAAGGCTGACATCTCTCTTAAGGAGATCTCGGATGCGACTCTGCAATGTCGGCAGGTCATTAACCAGCCCCCAGTCCAGCCCCTTGTTGACCCATGACGCCAGTTGTGGCGGGGGTCCCGAACGGAAGGCGGGGGCAGCTACCCACTTAGTACTTCGGGGGGCTGTGATGTAAAACCACTCCCGCTGCCATAAGTTGGACACCTCCGGGAAGGTTACCTTTGGCCATGAAGCATCGATGCCTTTGCTTATTATGGCACCTCCGCATTCTACGTGTCGCCCATCGATCATCTTCAGCTTCACATTGAAGGTCTTGAGCCATAAGCCGAAGTGTGGGGTGATGCGGAGGAAGGCCTCACACACGACAATGAACGACGAGATGTGAAGGATGGAATCCGAAGCCAGATCTTGGAAATCGAGCCCGTAATAGAACATAAGCCCTCTAACAAAGGGATCAAGACTAAAGCCTAGCCCTCGAAGGAAGTGAGAGACAAATACGACACTCTCATTGGGTTCGGGAGTGGGGATGACTTGCCCTCGAGCAGGCACCCTGTGTGAGATTTTGGCGGTCAGATACCTGGCTTCTCTTAGCTTCTTGATGTCCTCCTCTGTGACAGAGGAGGGCATCCACCGACCTTGAAGGTTGGATCCGGACATGATTGAAGGTCCGAAGCGCTTAGCCTGGGCCTTGGGTGTTGGAACACGAGGTGGGGGAAGGATTCGATTGAGCGCGAGAAGAAAAGGACATGCCTTGGCCCCTTTATAAAGAGGGTGAATATCAAGCGCCCTCCGCACGACCGTCTGGAACTCGCCTAAAATCGAGGAGACATACCAGCGGGCACGGTTGGGTTACCCACACCCGTATTGATGAGAATTCCGTGAAAAGAGGGACACGATCTCTGCTTCGACAAGACGTGCCAACAAAACCGCCTCACAACACGTGAAGTGGCAGGCTCGGAAAAACGGTTCATCATGACCAGGCCACGGCAGAACGTCACATTAAGAAAAGCTGTCAGCAGATTAGATTTGTGGAAACATTATTCTCTCTAGGTTGGAGCCGGACTCTAAGGGAACCTGTTGAGGATATGACCCTTAGAGTCACCCACCAGGAGGGGCCGGGTTACACATAAGGATCATCACCTGAAGCCCGGCGCCAAGCTTGAAGACGGCGGGCCGAAGATGGGCTTAAGACCCGGAGATGGCTTAAGGCCCGTAGTGACAACCGCCATTATGGTAGAACTTATAGCGTAAGGCAAGAATAGTTGAGAGTCCGAGCCGGACACTCTTATGAGCCGGCCGGGACTCTGAGAGCTGCTGGGCGTCAACCTCCCTATATAAAGGGACGACCCGGCAGCGGTTTAGGGGAAGAGAAATCTCATCGAGAGCCAGGCATAGCAGTTAAGCTCCCTGGTCATCGAAACCTTAATCAACACCTCCTCAACTAGACGTAGGCTTTTACCTTCACCGTAAGGGGCCGAACCAGTATAAACCCTCGTGTTCCTTGTCCCGTTAACCCCTTCAAGCTTCCTAGCGGTGATGGCTCCACGACTAAGTCCTAGCTTGAGGACATCTGCCGTGACAATTCCATGACAGTTGGCGCCCACCGTGGGGCCAGCGCACGGTGGATTTGAGTTCTTGAAGGGCAGCTTCGAAGGGCTCAAGGGATACGCCGTGGGCCAGATGACCAAGAGTCGTCGCGGCAAGCTCTACATCGACGATGCAAACTGGGGCCCCGACGCCAGCTCAATTGAGTACGGGTACCGGGTCACCTTCGGCGGAATTCATGTTTTCATTGGCAAGATTGGTGAGCTGGGCCCTGAGCCGGATCTCTGCGCCGATGTCATCGAGACGGCTCAGTGCGCACGACCCGCCCGGGCCCTGCCTGCCTTGAAGCATGCTTTTGTGGGATGTATCCATGAAGGGCTCTCTGATAGATCTGGATCTGGTGATGAGACGGCCGCCGGCTCTGACGGCGAGTCGTCCACAGATGAGTCAAACTCGTTGTATCAACTTCAAGATGGCAGGCTCATGGGTTGTTCCGATGGTGACAGTATTCCGGACCCGTTTGAGCCGCCGAGCCGGGTTGGAATCTTCATGGCCGGTGCGCAGCCTGTTCAGAACCCTGCTGCTAGGGCGGGAAACCCGGTGCCCTCGCCGGCTCAGGTGCTGATGGATCTCACGGATAAGATGACGGCCCTGTTGACCGCCGTGGTTGACCCGGCGGATCAAGCTCAGCATGACGCGGAGGTGGCGCAGTTAAAGTTAGATCTAGTGAAAGCCAAGGAAGATCTGGCAGCGGAAGGGATCAGGATGGCGGCGGAGAGGGCGGCTCTCGATGCCCAGACTCAGTTGATTCAGGCGCAGCCCTTTCGGCTCATGATGGATCAGAACGCGTCCAATGAGGTCATGAGAAGGAGGCATCAGAAGGCCCAATCTCGACTCCCTCCGGTCTACGATCCTCGAAACCTCTTCAACACGCCAGGTGCAGGGTCCAGTAACCCGCCAGGGATCATAGTGCCCGGGTCTGGGACCCTTGTTCAGCCACAAGTGATGGGGCCTCCCCGGGTGAGCCCTGCCCCGCCTCAGTATGTGCCAATACCACCGGGTCATTATGCTAACCCACTAGAGAACATGGTTGCCGCCGCAGCACAGCTGGCGGCCCTCCCAATTGACGGCGACTCTCCAACGGCTATTGAAACCCGCCGGGTCAGGGAACTCCTTCAGACAGCGCTGGCACAGCAAGATGCGTACTCTTACAGCCGGGACAGGATCTACTCGACCCCTCGTCCAGGCCGGAGCCCGAGTTATAGCAGACACATGGTCTCAGGGACCGGCTCAAGTAATGTCCGACGCCATGACCCGCCCCCTGGCCATGGCCCGGCTCATAACGGAGCCTTTTACGCAGCAGACCAAGACAGAGCGCGGCAAGAGGCGGAGCAGGTGCCTCAGTTGACGGCTTACCAGACCCCCCGGCTTATCCGACGGCTTCCGTCGACGTGGGTATCCCTACGAGGACCGGAGGTGTCCCGTGTTTAGTGCCGGCTCTCCGCAACGAACGTCTACCCAAAGACTATAAAGGCCCTAGGAAGGTGCCTAATTATACGGCTGACTTACAACCCGCAGCCTGGATCGAAAGCTACGAGATGGCCATGGAACTACTGGAGGTCAGTGAAGCGGCGATGGCCAAGTACTTCACCATGATGCTAGATGGGACCGCCCGCACTTGGTTGAAAGGGCTACCGCCAAATTCCATTGGATCTTGGGCTGAGCTGAAGGCCCGGTTCATACAAAACTTCAAAGACACCTGTAGGCAGTCTATGTCAATAGTGGATTTGACTAACTGTAAACAGCAGGAGGGTGAATCTACGACACATTGGGTTCGCCGGGTCAAAGAGATCATACATTCATCGGATAAGATGGATGCCGGCTCTGCAGTCTTGATGTTGGAGCAAAATTGTCGTTTTCTGCCCCTGAAGATGAAACTCGGGCGGCTTAAGCGCGACTACAATGATATGGGTACGCTGATGGCGGCTCTCTATTCAAGTACGCCGATTCTGATAGTACCAAGGACCCCGCTTCGGATGACGAAAGGACAGGGAAGGGAAAGAAGAACGACAATGGCAAGGGTCCTCAGCGTAACCCGGGGAACCAAGGAGGTGGAAAGCGTAAGGCCAACGGCAGCCTAGAGTTCGTGGCCAACGCCAGCTCACAGGGTAATAGCTAGAGACGCAAGGGGAGGCCCCCTCCCCGAGCCGGCGGGTCAGGCCCGACGCTGGAGCAGCTGTTGAATGAGCCCTGTCCAAGGCATGGCTCTAGAGAGAAGCCAGCTACTCATCTGTGGAAGGATTGTGCAATCATGAAGGCCTTTAAGAATTCCAACGCCTTTAACGGCAACAATGGCCCGGGCGGTGGCTCAGGCGCCGGCGGCTTTCATGGCCCGGGCGGCGGCTCAAATTCTAATCCTCAGAACAGTCAAGGGGGCTTTAATCAGCAGTCTGGCCAGGGTCATCAACAGCAGCAGGGGGGTTATCAGACCAATCCAAAGCAGCTTAGCGGTGGACAGTATCATGTGTTTACCACCAGTCTGTGTAAGCAAGATCAGAAGCTTCATAAGAGGGCTGTGAATGCTGTTGAGCCGGCGGTTCCACGCTATTTATGATGGTCTGAGCAGCCCATAGTGTGGAGTAGGGAGGATCACCCTCCCCGGATAGATAATCCGGGTCATTTGGCCTTGGTGGTGGCTCCTCAGGTGGGAGGATATAAGTTCACTAAGGTGCTCATGGATGGAGGCAGCAGCATCAACATCCTCTATTATGAGACTTTCCGTTGTATGGGGTTGATTGATAAGAACCTCAGCCAGTCAAACACTATTTTCCATGGTGTGGTACCTGGTAAGTCGGCTTATCCAGTCGGCAAGATCGAGTTGGAAGTGGACTTTGGAGACGAGCACAACTACAGGGTGGAAAAATTAACCTTTGAGGTGGTCAAGATAAGAAGCCCATATCATGCCATATTTGGGCGGCCGGCTTACGCCAAGTTCATGGCACGACCGTGTTACGTGTATTTACAGCTCAAGATGCCGGGTCTCAATGGGACCATTACGGTTCATGGCAGCCGGAAGGTAGCCTTGGAGTGTGAGGAAGGCCATGCAGCTTATGCAGAATCTGTTTGTGCAACAGAGGAGTTAAAATTTTACAAGGACAATGTTGACCCAACAGATATGACCTCTCTGAAAAAGTCGACTACGGAGCATGAGCCGGCAATGAAATTTAAGTCGGCTAAGGAGACTAAACTTGTTGATTTTGTTCCAGGTGATTCATCTCAGCAGTTTAGCATCAATGCCAATCTGGATCCAAAATAGGAAGGCGCGCTCATCGAGTTCATCCATGAGAATAGGGACATTTTTGCATGGAAACCTTCTGACATGCCAGGTGTACCTAGAGAACTCGCTGAGCACACTCTCAATGTTGATCCGAAATTTAAGCCGGTCAGGCAATTCCTTCGGCGGTTTAATGAAGAGAGGAGGAAAGCTATTGGTGAAGAGGTGGCCCGGCTCTTGGCGGCCGGGTTTATTGTTGAAGTCTTTCACCCAGAGTGGTTAGCTAACCCGGTGCTCGTACTCAAGAAGAACGGCACCTGGCGGATGTGTGTGGACTACACGGACTTGAACAAGGCGTGTCCGGCTGATCCTTTCGCCCTTCCCCTTATTGATCAAATCATTGATGCTACGGCGGGTTGTGAGCGCCTAAGTTTCTTGGATGCTTACTCTGGATATCATCAGATTAAAATGGCAGTTAAGGACCAGGAGAAGACGGCGTTCATCACTCCCTTTGGAGCCTTCTGCTATGTGTCTATGCCCTTTGGACTGAAGAGTGCACAAGCGACTTATCAGCGTTGCGTGCAGAACTGTCTTCATAACCAGATTGGGCGCAATGTTCATGCTTCTGTGGATGATATTGTGGTTAAATCCAGGAAGGAGGAAACCTTGATAGATGATCTGAGGGAAACCTTTGATAATCTCCGGGTCTACAAGATGATGCTTAACCCGGCCAAGTGTGTTTTTGGTGTTCCTGCTCTTGGGTTTCTTGGTTTCTAACAGAGGCATTGAAGCTAACCCAGAGAAGATCAAGGCCATCACCTCCCTGGCTAAGCCGGCGTGTATAAACGACGTCCAGCGCCTGGCGGGTCGTATCGCTGCTTTAAGCTGTTTTATAAGCCGTTTGGGTGAGAAGGCCATGCCATTATATCGGTTGATGAAGAAAACTGATGACTTTGTCTGGAATGATGCAGCTAATACTGCTTTTGAGAATTTGAAGAGGCAGCTGGCAGAGCCCCCAGTCCTTGCTGCTCCGGTTGACAAGGAGCCTTTATTGCTGTATGTGGCTGCTAACACACGAGCCGTCAGTGTGGCTGTGGTGGTGGAGCGCAAGGAAGAGGGTAAAGAGCATCCGGTTCAGCGGCCGGTTTATTATGTCAGTGAAGTACTCATCGAGTCCAAACAACGGTATCCGCATTGGCAGAAGCTTGTTTATGGTGTGTTCATGGCAAGCCGGAAACTTAAGCATTATTTCCAGGGTCACCCCATCACTGTGGTCAGTTCTGCCCCCCTTGGAGATATCATTCAAAACAGAGAGGCCACAGGGAGAGTGGCTAAGTGGGCTATAGAGCTCGGACCTCATGGTCTGAAATACGTGCCACGCACTGCTGTTAAATCTCAGGCCTTGGTGGATTTCATCAATGATTGGACAGAGTTACAAGTGCCCGAGCAAAAGCCGGATAACACATACTGGACTATTCACTTTGATGGGTCTAGGCAATTGGAGGGCTCGGGGGCTGGAGTCGTGTTGGCTTCCCCTAAGGGTGACAAGTTCCATTATGTGCTACAGTTGATGTTCCCTTGCACTAACAATGCGGTCGAGTACGAGGCCTTGCTCCACGGTCTTCGGATGGCTAAGGAGACGAGCTTAAGCCGGGTGAGGTGCTTCGGCGACTCAGACTTGGTGGCTCAACAAGTATCAGGAAAGTGGGACTCTAAGGACCCTCTCATGGCGGCTTATCGCCGTGAGGTTGATGCCATTGCTGGGCACTTTCAGGGTTACCAAGTAGAGCACATCGATCGCAGGAAGAACGAGGCGGCTGATGCTTTAAGCCGGCTGGGCTCTCAGCGAAAGCCGGTGCCGCCTAATACTTTTCTGGACGTCCTGCATAACCCTTCTGTTAAGTTGCCCACAGAGGAAGACTTGGCTGTCCCTGACCCGGAGGCACGACTGGTAGCGGCTCTCCACATCATCCCGGACTGGACAGTGCCCTATCTGGCTTAGATGACCCGGGGAGATTTGCCTGAGGACGAAACTTTGGCCAGACAAATAACCCGGCGGTCTAAGTCAATGGTTGTTATCAATGGTGAGTTGCATCGCCGCAGTGTTACGGGAGCGTTCCAGCGATGTGTCTCCCCTGAGGATGGTCAGGACATCTTGCGTGAGATTCATGAAGGGGATTGTGGCCACCACGCCGGCTCAAAGTCTCTTGTGGCCAAGGCTTTTCGTCACGGTTTTTATTGGCTGACGGCTCATGCTGATGCGGAGGACTTGGTCAGTAAATGTGATGGTTGCCAAAGGTTCTCACGACGGGCTCATGTGCCGGCTCAGGAGCTGAGGATGATCCCAATTACTTGGCCCTTTGCGGTTTGGGGGCTTGATATGGTTGGGCCTTTTAAAAGGTCCAAGGATAAGAAGACCCACCTCTTGGTGGCAGTTGACAAATTTACAAAGTGGGTTGAAGCAGAGCCAGTTAGCAAGTGTGACGCAGCCACGGCGGTTCAGTTTATGAAAAAGGTGATCTTTCGTTTTGGCTTTCCGCACAACATTATAACTGACAATGGTACCAATCTATCCAAAGGCGCCATGGAGGAGTTTTGTCAACGAGAGCATATTCGACTTGATGTTTCGTCAATGGCTCATCCTCAATCGAATGGTCAAGCTGAGAGAGCTAATCAGGAGATTCTGAAGGGCATCAAGCCCCGGCTTTTGGTCCCTTTGCAACGGACGCCGGGTTGTTGGGTGGAGGAGTTGCCCTCCGTGTTATGGAGCATCAATACTACACCTAACAGGTCTACGGGTTACACGCCTTTCTTCATGGTTTATGGAGCGGAAGCAGTTCTCCCCAGTGACATCCGTCATGACTCACCTCGAGTGGCGGCTTATGTGGAGGTGGATAATGAACAGGCGTGCCAAGATGCTCTTGACTTGTTGGACGAACAGCGTGATGTGGCGGCAGCTCGCTCAGCGATTTACCAACAAGACCTGCGTCGTTATCATAGTCGCCGGGTTAAATCCCGGGTCTTCCAGGAAGGCGATCTGGTGCTCCGGCTCATCCAAGATCAAGCAGATGCGCACAAACTATCCCCGCCTTGGGAAGGGCCCTTTGTGGTCAGCAAGAATTTGCACAACGGGTCATATTATCTCATTGATATTCGGGAGCACAAAGATTCACGTAAGTCGGAGGAAGAGACCCGTCGGCCATGGAACATAGCTCAGCTTCGGCCTTACTACACTTGAGCCACCGGCTCTCATAATCTACATATTTCTCTAAGCCATGTATATATTATGATAAGCAATAACGCAGGACCTCTGTCCTTTTTTCTCCTCCATATGTGAACGTGTTGTTTCCATTGCAAGATCACATGATAACTTGAAGGAAGATCCGGCTTATGATCGTATTCGAATCTAGCCGTAGGCAATAAGGTCACTTGGGGGCTTCCTGTTCAAACATAGGTCGTATTCGAACCAAAGAGAACATAGCTGTCGATACCCATTTGATTGGCAAAGTGCCGAGCTCATTGGGGAGTTTTCTTTGGTCATATTTGAATCATAGTTCAACCCCCTTTGGGAACCAACGTGGATCGTATTCGAATCAGCGTCGTTAAACAATTCTTAAAGTCATTTGGGAGCTTCCTGTTCAAACATGGGTCGTATTCGAACCAAAGAGAACATAGCTGTCGGTACCCTCTTGATTGGCATCGCCACACCCACGGGGGGCTATATGATCGCATTCGAATCCTAGCATAACCCCTTTGGGACGGGTCTCTGGTTGTATTCGAACCGGAAGCCCCTAAGTTTTTCTGATTTATAGCGAGTTCTTCTGATTATCTCAAGTGTGCTCGGCGGGTCTCATTTTGCCGGCTTAACTTTGATTCACAGTACTGGTACACCGGGATTGAGGTACCAGCCTTGTTACCCGGGTTATATAAGCCGGACGTGTGCTTAAAAGCCGGTAAGTGTGTTGTTA
The DNA here is from genome assembly GCF_002575655.3 of Aegilops tauschii subsp. strangulata. Taxonomy (NCBI): domain Eukaryota; kingdom Viridiplantae; phylum Streptophyta; class Magnoliopsida; order Poales; family Poaceae; genus Aegilops; species Aegilops tauschii. The sequence continues at coordinate 95,983,187 of NC_053040.3, read as the reverse complement.
CGACTATGTCAAGGACATAATTGAGGCCCAGTTTTTTATGATTCATATTCCGGGTTATGTGTATAAGCTATGATTTCTCAGTGCGGTAAGCCGCCTAGAGACTTGTGATTTGTCTTTCTATGCAGGATAGTAAAAGATAACTATTTGAGCTTAAGGAACATGAATGATCATTTATGACCCGGAGGAACATAAGGAAACAACTTTCATAGAATTCAGCATTCAACACGTGCATGATGGCACGGCAAAGTTAAAGTGTTGATCCTACTCTATTACAAGACTCATCGAGTCCAAAAGGGTGAAGCATTGTTTCAAATAAACCGCCTACAGAGTTAAGACGCTGGCTGGGTTGAAGTTTCTGGCTCATCCCTCTCCGCTCCTCCGGCTGTTCCCAAGACCTGGAAAGTTGACGATTTCCAGTCAATGCCACTCAGAGCTTCAAATTGAGCTTCCTCGTCAATTAACCCGGCCGGGTCAATTTCCGGGGCAAAGGTGTGCTTACGAGTCGGCGGGACTAAGCTGATGGCTTTGTAACGCGGAGTGGGGATCCTCTAATTCTCGGCATCGTAACCCGGCTGGTACTTGGTCAGATCCGTGTCATTTCCAATCAGAGTGGCCACCGGGCGTACGATCTTCACGCAGGCTGCAAAGTCCTTTTGGTCGAAGGAGGTGTCGTCTTCCTTCAAGCTGGGATAGCCAAGGGCAATGTCCGCCGGGTCTAATTCTGGAAGGAACGCCTTGGCCCGGCTCAGAGCAGCTATGGCTCCGGCTCTTGCGGAGGCCCGTCGCAGCTCTTGGACACGCTGAGGAAGAACGGCAAGCCGGTGAAGAACTTCCGCCAGGTGAGTCGGCACCTCATTGGATAGGGCCACCACGGCCAAGGCGCGCTGTGACCCGGTGTAGAGTTGCTCCACCAGGGTGTACACGGCCTTCAGCCTTGTCACCACACTTTGGTTGAGGTTGGCGCTTCTGGGACCTGTTTCACAGAGTAAGGTAAGCCGCTGGCAATGATGGATTATGAGACATAAAGATTATAAACTGGACGAGAGCCGATGGCATGACTTACCGAAGATCGCGGCAACCATCTGGGACACGTGGCGCTTTAAGCCGGAGAGCTCGGTGGTTTTCTCTGTCAGAGCCTTCTCCGCCTGTTCGGCCCGGCTCACCAGAGTAGCCTTCTCTTCGGCCCAAGCCTTCCGTTTAGCTTCAAAGTCCTTTTTCAGCTCCTCTTGAGCAGCAATACTGGACACAAATTTGGCGTTGGCCTTCCGGGTCTCAGTTTCTTGCGTCCTCAGGCGGGTCTTTAGATCGGAGATGTCAGCCTCAAACTTTTTGCAAGCAGCCTGCATAATTTCCGGGTTATAGTATGAACAGTTACTATGCAAATTTAAAGTCCCAAGCATTTTCCAAGCAAAGACACTTGGCACTTGGGGGCTAATGCATATCGAACGTTTCTATCTACAAATTACCGGTTCATGGAAGTAAGCCGGAACTCAAGTCCACAACATATTCAATCATAAGTCATCGACTTGGGGGCTAGTATGGTAAAGATAACTATGCAGCAAGCAAGAAGAGGGGTACCTCAGACTTCTGCTGAATCTGATTCACCATGTCGATCTCTAAGTCCCGGCTCTTGTGCACCTGACTGACATAGCCGGAGACGATCTCTTCGATGCTCAGATTGGCATAGTCGGTGAGGTCCAGATTGGCCCGGCGGCGCTCTAGCAGCTCTTCTTTGGCGGAGCACTTGGCCAGTGCAGTGGGTCTCCCCGGCTCAACAAACTCCGTCCGGGTGATTACCATGTCTGGGTCATCGGCCGGGTGAGCCAGGCTGGAGGTCTCCGGGTTAGCAGAAGTTTCTGCGATTGGCTTGTCGGTTGGAGCGGCGGCTGCAGGAGCAGAGGCAACTGGTGGTTCTTGAGCTGCAGCCTCCGGTTCAGGCAAGTCCGGCTCTTCGACCGGCTTGTTCTTTTTCGCCCTCTTGCTGAGCTTTGCCTGGGCACTGAAAGGACAAAAAGGTTAGTACAAAAGTATGAGTAAAGATAAGCACAACAAGAGATGATCATCATTACCCGGGTACGGTCTTGAAGGCCGGCAGGTTTGATTGCATCGACTCACCAGAGGAGGGTGAGGTTTCCTGATAGTTTGAATCAGAAGAATTGAGCGGTTGACGAATAACACCCGCCAAAGGATGAAAAGGGTACAAGAGGGAGATAACCTCGGTCCGGCGTTTCCTTGACGCGTCAGGTAAACCGGAGGAGAGGTCAGCATCCTTGTTGGTCCGGGTGTGCCGCCGGCTCTCATGAGTCTGTCGCTTCAAAAGAAATTGAGGATCTTGATAAGCTAAAGGATGTGAAAATCTTACTTTCCGGGTTACCCTTCGGACTTTCAGCCTTGGCAAGGGCTCCGAGTCGGAGGAAAGTGACATTACCTCTTCAACCACCGGGTTACTTGCTCCGGTGTCATCATGTTGATGAACAGTATTGGTAAGGTGGACAGAAATAAATAACAAATACAACAAGAGCTTACAGGTTCAGGGGTTACCTCTGACTCAGAGCTGTCGCTTAGTTGCAGCAGCTCTGAAGCAGTAGGCCTACTTCCCTTCTTGCGGGGAGCGGCTCTCTTGGCGGCTTTCTTCGCCTTCCTGGCCTTCTTGGCCGCCTCATGGTCGTATTTGACCTTCCAGAATTTGTCATCAGCCTGAAAAATACAATGACGATTTCTTAAGGTTCGGATGAAAGTTATTTATAGAAGAAAATAAGATGTTCAGATCAGCGGCTTACCGCCGGGGCCGGGTTGGTCTTGCAGAAGGGGCTTAAGCGGGTCCTCCCGCAGTCTGCCAAGCTCTCGTTCAAGAGAGCCTTGGTCATGTCCTCAGCAACGTCTTTAGGAAGATCGTTGCGGCTGTGTCTCAGGGGGTCATCTTTCCGGCCCGTGTACTCACACATTAAGCCGGGGCGGCGGCTTAAGGGGATCACCCGCCACGAGATCCAGACTCGGACCAGATCAATGCCATTTCCTAGGAGAGCCTTGATTTTGTTGATGGTGGGGATCAGAGGTTGGCGCTCCGCCTGAGTGAACTTGTCTGACAGAGGGTGAGTTGGTTCCAGACGCGAAGGGCGAAAGCCGGGCAGCAGGCTCTCATCAGCCGACGACGTGTCTTGGCAGTAGAACCACGTCTGGTTCCAGTCCTTGGGGTGGCTTGGCGGCTCGGCGTAAGGAAAAGGCAGTCTCTCCGTCGCTGAATGGAGATTCCACCAAGTTCTAAGCTTGGCCCGTTGGCGCACTTGTTCTGGCGGTTCAAATAGAACAGCTCTCTAAAGAGCAGAAGGCTGGGATCCTCTCCAAGGTAGACCTTGCAGAACACTTGGAAGTTGCATATGTTTGACACCGAGTTGGGTCCTATATCTTGTGGCCGCAGGTCAAAGAAATTCAGTACATCTCTGAAGAACTTTGAGCCGGGCGGTGCGAAGCCCCGGCTCATGTGATCCGCAAAAATCACTACCTCCCCGTCCTTTGGCTGTGGTCTCTCCTCTGACGGGTCAGGGGCACGGTAGGACATGACGTCCTTCTTGGGCAGGTAACCCGATTTCATGAAATCTGCTAAGGTCTCGTCGGTGACATTGGACCTCATCCAATTGCATGTGATGGGTGCTTTGGGCGCTTTGGGAGGCATGGTGAAAGTCGGAAGCCTATGATAAAAGGAAAATGTCCGGTTTAATTATAAGCCGGAGGAAGTTTACAGTTCAACGTTTAAAGCGGCGGCTTATGGAGGGGCCTAATGACATATATCTAAGTGCATCGAGTTATCTAAGCCGCTGGAGGTATTGAGAGTAATTCAAATCGTCTACAACCTTGTTGTAAGTGAGCCGGAAAATTTTACGGCGCGTGGCTTCTTTTGAGCCGGAAGGTTTTACAGTGCGTGGTTTCTTTAAAGCCGGAAATGTAAACCGCCATGACTCAGCAGGTGCAAATTTTCACTAAGTGTGGTGAAAACAGGTTTCACACATCACAGTAATTAATTTGGATCAAAACGGTCAGCTAAAAGGAAAATTTCTAGACCTAAAACAGACGCAAAGGAAGTTCTTGGGTTCGAACGGAGCTTTCATGCAGTGAAAGAGATCTATTTTACATTGGAAATGGGTGCCAAACAGCTACCGCGTTGGTTTTGTACTATCTTAAGATCAAGAAAGGGCGGTGGTGGTGAAATCTATGAAGAGTTCATGACGAACGGCGAAGAACACGGGAAGAACGGCAGGAGATTAATGCAGATCTATTCTACGAAGAGGAAGGAACTAACAGATGCAGGTGTCCTGTGAGGGTTCGCTGCGGTTTTCTGGACGGTTCAGGGTGATGCAGCGGCCAAGGTCGACGAGGACACGGAGCTCTGCTGCGGCGGCGGTGGCGGCGGAGCTCGAGCAGCACAAGAGTAGCGAGAGGAAGAGGACGACAGAAGGAGGAGAATGGGAAAGACCTGAGGGTCGGGCTATTTATAAGTCCAGACTCATAAGTGGGCGCGAGAAACGAGGAGACCACGGCGCGGTTATCTCACCATAAAACGCCTCGATTTTCGGGATAGCAGTAAAGATAAGATCCGTTGCGGATATGGTGGAGAAAAAAATGGACTTAATGGAAGATGACGTCACGACGGATTACCCGGAATCCAGAGGATGATGTCACGCCGGGTTATGGCTTTCACACAATTGTAAGCCGGAGATTTTCTGTCGAAAGAATTGAAGATTGACATGAGCCGGCTCAAATCAATCTGGGGCCTAAAGTTGAGGATATAACCCTTAGAGTTACCCGCCAGGAGGGGCCGGGTTACACATAAGGATCATCACCTGAAGCCCGGCGCCAAGCTTGAAGACGGCGGGCCGAAGATGGGCTTAAGACCCGGAGATGGCTTAAGGCCCGTAGTGACAACCGCCATTATGGTAGAACTTATAGCGTAAGGCAAGAATAGTTGAGAGTCCGAGCCGGACACTCTTATGAGCCGGCTGGGACTCTGAGAGCTGCTGGGCATCAACCTCCCTATATAAAGGGACGACCCGGCAGCGGTTTAGGGGAAGAGAAATCTCATCGAGAGCCAGGCATAGCAGTTAAGCTCCCTGGTCATCGAAACCTTAATCAACACCTCCTCAACTGGACGTAGGCTTTTACCTTCACCGTAAGGGGCCGAACCGGTATAAACCCTTGTGTTCCTTGTCCCGTTAACCCCTTCAAGCTTCCTAGCGGCGATGGCTCCACGACTAAGTCCTAGCTTGAGGACATCTGCCGTGACAATTCCACGACAGAACCCCTTACAGTATAATTGGTGCAACAAACCCAAATTGCAAGTACCATGCCTTGAACCTGGGTGGGTGGGAAGGCATCATCCCCTTCCCACCACTAGGCTATGCCTTAGTCTGCTGTTTGCTCTGTATTTATTGTTTCTTCCCCCTCTTCTCTTCGGTAGACCCCGAGACCACTGCTGATGCCCCTGTGATCGACTACGTCGACGACGAACCTTCTTCCCTTTCATCGGAGCTTCCAGGCAAGCCCCCCTTTTGATCATCCCGATATAGCCCATTCCATTCTCTCATGCTTGCATTAGATTTTGCTACTGTTATTGATTGCTCCTATTCTGATGCATAGCCTGCTTTTGTAACCTGCTTATTGTTACCTACCTGCTTATCCTAAACTGCTTAGTATAGGTTGGTTAGTGTTCCATTAGTGACCCCCACCTTGTCCTTGTTGCCCCTGCTTCATCATCGACGACTCGATCAATGTGATCGATGACCAGAGCCCGACACTTCACATCACATCACGCCCCTTTTTGTTGCTCGACTCTGCAGAGTTACCATTGAGTGCCGAGGGTGGAACCTCATACATCACTCCTGATGAGATCTTTGTAGTGTAGCTATTCAGTCGTGGTCATCGAGGGTGGTTCCTCCTTCACCATTCCTGATACGGCTCTGTCGTGCAACACCTCAAGTGTGAAGCTCGAGGGTGGTTCCTCTTACGTTCACCTTGATGTTTACATCGAGTGGAATCCACCGGGGGTGATTCCTCGGGTTTTCCCCTTGATGTTTGGATGCACGGTTACCTTGACTTTACTTGAGACATTGGTGAAAGACGGGCGGGCCCGAAGAGCACCCATGCGATGTGACAGTGGCGGCTGGCTGTTTAGTGGTATCACCCAAGAGGGGGTGATAGCTCCGGACTTGTCCCGATAGCCGTCACTACTGTTAATTGTTAGTGCACTAACAGGTTTGGGTATTTGTTCTGAATTGGCCTTTGGCCTTTACGCACTAACCACCACGCAAGAATAGTTATGGGCCTCGACGTCGCAGTATCAGCCGAAGCTTTGTCAGACGTCCAGTTCAGCATTGTGGCACGGTCGGATCATGCTGGCCATCCGAGGCAGTGCTGGTATCCACCCTGCACACAACGACCCGGAGTGCAACGGGCGATGGGCCCAGACCCCGGAGTGCTTAGGATGTAGACCGGTAGGACCTGTCTGCTGAGCCTAGGTAGGGCTACGACGCGTTGATCTTCCGAGACCGGGCATTGCCCAGAAAAGTGTGTTCGGCCAGAGTAATCAAGTGTGTTGGAAAACATGGTGCACCCCTGCAGGGAAGATATATATTCGAATACCGTGTCGATGGTAATGGACGTTTAGACTTGTATCCTGATCTTATACAACTAGAAATGGATACTTGATATGTGGTGGATATGTTGGCTCCGGGATTGCTTTCTCGCAGGGAGTTGAGGAAGAATCTCTGGGCATTAATTCTACAACATGCTTGTTTATTATAAACTGCTATTCTTTACTCTTCTACATGCTGCAAGATGCTTGGAGCTGCTTGAAGATGCTAGTCTTTGATAGGCTAGGCCTTCCCCCCTATTCTGGCATTCTGCAGTTCAGTCCACAGACACAACCCTTCCATTTGATACCATTGCATACTTAGTTTAGATCTGATGCTTGCGAGTACTTTGGATGAGTACTCACGGTTTCTTTGCTCCCCCTTTCCCCCCTTCTTTCTTCCTTCTAGTTGTTGCAACCAGATGGTGGATCCCAGGAGCCAGATGCCACCCCAGTCGACTACTACTACCACCCCGAGGGTGCCTACTGCTACATGGAGACCGCCAACGACCAAGAGTAGTTAGGAGGTCCCAGGCAGGAGGCCTTGCCTCTTCGATCGTTGTTGTTTTTGTGCTTGCCTTCTTAAGGCATCCTTGTTTAACTTATGTCTGTACTCAGATATTGTTGTTTCCGCTGACGCTTGTGTATCAAGCTGTGTATTCGAGCCCTTGAGGCCCTTGGCTTGTAATATGAAGCTTGTATTATTTTATTTGTGTCTAGAGTTGTGTTGTGATATCTTCCCGTGAGTCCCTGATCTTGATCGTACACATTTGTGTCTATGATTAGTGTACGGTCGAATCGGGGGCGTCACAACGTGGCACGGCCCAACAGAGGCCCATTCTGGTGAAAAGGCCGGCCCGTTTGACTTGGTCAAATGGTAACGGGTCGGCCCACGGAAAGCCTGTTGACGACCTGTTCGTATATAGCCCATTTACGGCCCGCTAACTATCGGCCCATTACAGCCTATCGGAATGAAGCCCAGTAGCTTCATCTGGGCTATCCAATATGATTCCAGCCCGTTGTAACTTTTGGCCCATGTATGGCCCATGATGTCTTTCGATCCATATGAGGCCCTTTGTAACTCTCGGCCCATTAAAGGCCCGAGATGAAACTGGCCCATAATCAACAGTGTATCGCTTTATACCCATTAACGTCCCATTATTCCGTCAGCCGTTTCCAGCCCGTGTTAACTTTCGGCCTTCTAAGGGCCCATTTATTCTTGGGCTCATTTCTGGAATTCGGTTAGATACGGTCCGTTACTGGTCTGTTCCGTTTGTGGGCCAAATACAGCCCATGGTTACATTCGGCCCGTTTATGGCTCGTTAACCCGTTGGGCTGTTTTCATAGTGTTATCAAATACGACCTATTAACGGCCCGTTATGGTCCACGAATAGTATGGCCCATGTTTGGCGAAATGATTATACGCCGCGTACAAGGCCCATGGATCCTACGGCCCGTAGAAGACCAATGGGTCCTTTGGCCTGTAGAAGGCCCATTGATCATACGACCGTAGAAAGTCCATGGATCTTACGGACCGTAGAAGGCCCATGATTCCTACGGCCCGTAGAAGGCCCATGGATCCTACAGCCCGCAGGAGGCCCATGGTTACAACAGCTTGTGTGTTGCCATGATTATTGTGGCCTAGGTACCAAAAATAGGTTATTGTGGCCACTAGAAAAACACGGAAAAAGAACTGCAGTGACCACAAGCAAACAACTAAACAAGACAATAAGAAAATAAACAAGCAAGCAACTAACGCTAGCCTATTACAACTATTACACATATTACATCCACTGGGCATCAAAGTTCGCCACCAGTGCAAATATAGGGAACAAAGCAGCATATTACATACACTGGCCGTCAAAATTGGCCACCAGTGCAAATAAACGCGGCAGCAAAACAAGTCCATAACTGAAACAACTTCAGAAGAGCTCAAGAAATGTTATCCTGAGTATCCACCATGCTGGCAATAAGCTTAGCAAGCTTATTAGCTTTGTCTTGTTTGGCGCTAAAATCCTCCAACGCTTGCTGTTGCACCAGAAAGTATGCATCTGAATGCTCCAGGGACTTCCGCAGTCCTTCCGCTTCTTGTCATAGCACAGCTGATCGATGTCTTTCAGCTTGTAGTTGAGACTCAAGAAACCGAACTGATTAAGACATTGAGTTTGAATAGCTTGTGCAAGCAGTAGTGGCCAGTAACTCAAACAGTAAACCAAGACAGGACTTTGGGGTTGCCTCACTGTCTTCAAGATAGTTTTCCTTAGCTGTTTTATCAGCTTTGTTGGAGATGAACAAGGACGTCTCACGATCCCGAACCTTATCTGCATTACTTCCTTTATCATTGCTTAATAAGGCACTCTCCCCAATATTCTGTCAGCATTCTAAAAGAAGAAACAAGCAGACACATAACAGGTTTAGCATGTACTAGTATATGAAACTCATTTCGGTGAACCAGTTCATTAGTAAGGTGGACAAGATTAAACTACCAAGTCTTCTATTGCTAAGTAGTACATTATAAAAGCATCAAACAAACATATATCTATGTCCTATGGTCACTGCATTGTCTTGCCAAATCAAAATAGAGACATGGTTCAAATCATATCAGTTCAAGAGAAAGCAGCACTGAAAGAATACAAAGCGTGGGAAACTAAATGGCACAACAAGATTTTAGATGGGTACCACGGGTCTACATGTACAACAACACTATTGGCCCTGTTATGATGCTAGTAATGTGCATGATATGAGAAGTCAACTGTATACACAATTGAGATTGAAATCAACAGAGCTATTTATAAGAGAAAACCTGTTAAAGAAACATGCGTAGACATACCTGTTGTGCCATTGGAGTTTCCATTGGATCGTTCAATTTAAAAATAAGTTTGTATGAGTAAATACAGTGATACAAGAGCAAAGCAGTACGCACGATAGCAATGGAATCTTAAATGAGAACAGTTGTTCTTCAGGTTTAAGCACTTGTTCTACATGAATAGAATACTGTAAGACACAAGCATATAGTACATAAAATAAAATGAGCTCATAGACCTTACCACATTCTTGGTTTGGGACCAGTAAAGAACAAGGCGTTCCCAGTCACCGTCCAGTAAATGTGTCTCAGGAGAACGTAAGGGAATTTGATGAGTTTCTTTTCCAGTGAAGTACGTTTTCTTTAGGTAATTCCGATACTGCCACCAAGCATTCTTGAAGATAGCAGAGGTATTAGCACAGGTTACCTCATCCTGAGTTTCCAAATCGGTCCTTCTGTATAGCGAAAAATGGGAAAATTTGCTGTATTATAACCATCATGGAGGTAGAATGTATGGGACAAAGCAAAGTAATTGCCATGAATAACATTACTTACACATAACTCCTGGACAAACACCTACAACTGGCATTTTCCTTCATCTTCAGTATAATATTTCCATGATGGGAAGATACGCACATAGGATTTAGCAACATCAAATGCGATAGATGCTAAACTATGAATGACTGGTTGTGCTTCCTCCACAGGAATAGGTGTACTAACTGGTGGAGTTGGGGTTCGCCGTGGTAGTACTGGCGCTTTGGGCATTGGAGTTGCCTTACTATCTGCTCTTGTTTGGGAGCTCTGTGGTGGAGATGGTGCTGTGTCAACAGGAACTGGGTTACTATCTGCTGGGGTTGGGGTTAGATTGGGTGAAGCTGGTTCTCTGTCCATCGCAGTAGGGGTAAAATCTGCGAGAGTCTGGGTTATGTGTGGTAGGGCTGGTTCTCGTGCATGTACAACTGGTGTGCTATCTCCACCAAGAGGTAGCACTGTTTTATTTGAAGACCGTGCTTTTACTCCGCTAGATACTACCATCACCCGCTCCAATTCAAATGGCTGATAAACAAGAAACATAGTTGAATGGACAAACATTGTATGAGAGACAAATGCAATAGATAGTGTGGAAAAAAGAGGGCAATAAATAGTTGACATGTATATTGTTTAACTAAAATGGATAGCATGACATAATTTCACATATATGATGTCTATCTAAAATGGATAGCATAGCATAACATAATTCAAAGATATGATGACTGACTAAACATGATCACATGACATAATTCACATACATGTTATCTAAGTAACCAGGATTGCATGATTTAATTCACATATGTGATTTATATGCTAAGCGGAAGGCATTCATGAAGGAAATATGCCCTAGAGGCAATAAAGTTATTATTTATTTCCTTATTTCATGATAAATTTTATTATTCATGCTAGAATTGTATTAACCGGAAACTTAGTACATGTTGAAGGAAATATGCCCTAGAGGCAATAATAAAGTTATTATTTATTTCCTTATATCATGATAAATGTTTATTATTCATGCTAGAACTGTATTAACCGGAAACATAATACTTGTGTGAATACATAGACAAACAGAGTGTAACTAGTATGCCTCTACTTGACTAGCTCGTTGATCAAAGATGGTTATGTTTCCTAGCCATCGACATGAGATGTGTCGGTGTTCTGGGAACGGGGGTCCCCAGACTTGCCTGCCTGCGGCCCACGGCGTGGCTAAGCCAGCGGGCCGTACGGCCCATCTTCATCAACAAGGCATCCAAGACCCTTGCGAGGGGCCAAGCCCCGCGAGGCGGATGACGCAAGACATCCTCAGGAGTGTCCTAGCCAGGGAGGCTCACGAGGAGCGGAGATATCAAGGCGGGGCAAACCTCACGAGGCTCTCGTGACGTGAGCCATGACGATCGAGACCAGGCGGGCGCCAGGTGGGCGCTAGCGCGCGCAGCGTCCTTGTTTCCTCTTTGGTGCTAAGGAGGCCAGCGCAGGCGAGGAGTACCGAGGCATCAGGCAAAGGTTTCCATATAGGTGCAACGAGACCAAGACCAGAAGGACGGCAGGACGGAGGTCACCGTGGAGCCCAAGACGGCGTCACCACTAGAGCCTTTCGCAGGCGAAGACCACTTTTGTCAGGATAGCTTGTACTAGCTGTCCCCCTTCAAATTTTCCTGCCGTTGTTGGCTCCCTTCCCGCTCAATATTTGGGGAGAGGACCAGGGCCTATATAAGTAGAGCTAGGCACCATAGTAGGGGCAACTGAGCCTGATTTGATCTGATCGAGTCCTCACTCGCACAAGTTCGGCAAAGCACAAGAACTCCTCAACCTCAGGAGGCTGTTCTTCCCCTTTGTACTATTCATCACCAGCCCAAGAGGCAATCCACCACCACACACACAGGAGTAGGGTATTACACCACAACGGTGGCCCGAACCAGTATAAATCTCGTGTCTTTTGTGTGTTGCGAGTTCGTCGAGTTCGTCCGCGAGATCTTAGCGAGCTAGGGTGTGGATAGGTAGGAGGGAAAGACTTCGCGCGCACCCTAGAGTTTGAACCTTAAGGGTTTGCCGGAACCCCACATCCGACATTTGGCGCGCCAGGTAGGGGTGCACCGTAGCTTCCCTTCCATCAATTCGTCGCTCCGTCGCTCCGTCGTCTTCATGGCGGACGCTCGCCGTGCTCGAGCTGAGCGCCGGGCTGCCCTCACCGCCCGCGTTGCTCAGATGGCTCCCGTCGGCGGGCCACCTCGTCGTTCTCCGTCTCCCGCCGCCAACGCTGCCACCGGCCCGATAGGGAACGAGCAGCAAGCGTCCTCGCTGCATCCATCGGTGCGGCAGGACGGCCGGACCGCCACTCCGTTGCTGACCCCGACCGGTTCATCATCTCACGCACGTCGTTCTCCCATGGAGGCGCGGGCCGCACTCCTCGCCGCGAACGAGCTCCTGCGCTACCGCCCGGTTGACGACCTCTAGGAGGAGTGGCTCGACCACGTCGCTGAGCTCGTCCGCGCCGCAGGGGGCTCCCCGACACCGTCCCCCTCTCTACCTCAGCCTCCGCCAGCCACAGGCAACATGGCTCATGGCGCGCCTCCACCACCTTTGCCCCAAGACTGCGCCTTGGCGCCAAGGCGCACGGCCCCACGGCGTGATCCGCCACGACCGGCGCCCGCGCGCGAAGTGAGAAGCTGCCAAGAAATCCCTCGGCCGCGAGAAGCTGCACCTGCGCTCCCCGCGCCGCCTTGTCAAGACCGCGCGCCGCCTGCGGTGGCACCGCGCGGACCTCATCAAGACCAAGCTCCACCTCCGAGGCGGGCACCGGCAACCACGGCAGGCTGCCGCGCCTTCACCCCTGAGTTGCGTAGCGTCGCCTGGCCAGGCAAGTTCAAGCCGGATCTGCCTCCCCTCTATGATGGCACCTCTGATCCGGCGGAGTTCCTGCAGCTCTACGAGCTGAGCATCGAAGCGGCCAACGGCGACGAGAAAATCATGGCGAAGTAGTTCCCTATGGCTCTCAAGGATGGTGCCCGCTCCTGGCTCCTGAACCTGCAGCACGGCTCGATCTCCTCCTGGGATGAGATGCGCGACTGCTTCGTCGCCAACTTCCAGGGTACCCGCGACCGCCCGCCGTCCGCGGGTGACCCACGCCGCATCAAGCAACAGCCAGGGGAGACCCTCCAGAAGTACATCCAGCGCTTCAACAACACTCGCCTCAAGATCTCCAAGGTCACGGACGAGGCCATCATCTCCGTGTTCTCAGACAGCGTCCGTGACGTCAAGATGAAGGAAGAGCTCGCTATCCATGAGGAGCTGTGCACCTCTCAGGAGCTGTTCAACCTGGCGACCAAGTGCGCAAGAGCTGGGGAGGGGCGTCCCTCCCTCCTCGAACTACCAGCCGCGGGCACAGAAGACAAGAAAGCCAAGGCCAAGGACGTGAAGCGCAAGGAAGCGGCAGTGCTAGAAGCGGAGCCCGACACCAAGCGGGGCAGAGAACAGCTCGAGTCGTCCAAGAACAGCCGACCGTTCTGCGCCTTCCACAATCTAAACACCCACAACACCAGTGACTGTCAAGAGCTCAGAGCCATTCACGAAGGACGTTTCGGTCGATGCCCCGAGCGCAGCGACCGGGGAAACGGCCGTGGAGGAGGACGTGGAGGCGGACGTTGGGACGACCGTGGCCCGCGCCAAGAGTGGCGCGACAGGCCTCGTGAGGACTCCTGGCAGGACCATCCTCGCGAGGGCGCCTGGAGGGACCAACCTCGTGAGGATCGCCCTCAGGGCAATGCCGGTCTTCCCCCGCTGCCGCCACCACCAAGAAGGAATGACGATCACCATCAGGACGAGGGGGCTCGGGGCTTCTAGGAGCCGCGTGTAATCGCCTGCATCTTGGGCGGCGTGCAGGCCCCGGCCTCTCAACGCATCTTCAAACAGTTCGCTCGTGAAGTGAATGCAGTGCTCCCCAAGCTCAAGGCCACGCGCCCGCTCAAGTGGTCCCAATGCGCCATCACTTTCAACTCGGTAGATCAGCTCAAGTGCGCATCCACCGCTGGCGCCCTCCCGATGCTGTGCTCCCCAGTCATTAGCAATGTGCAAGTCGGCAAGACCCTCATTGACGGCGGCACCGGGCTCAACGTCCTGTCTGTCGACACGTACGACAACCTCCAAGTGCCATATGAGCAGCTTCAGCCTACCAAGCCTTTCTCAGGAGTAACCGACGGCTCCACTACACCGATAGGGCAGGTCCGCCTGCCTGTCACCTTCGGAGAGCGCAAGAATTACCACACTGAGCTGATCGACTTCGACGTCGCGCACATCCGCCTGCCGTACAATGCCATCCTCGGATATCCGGCCCTGGCCAAGTTCATGGCAGTCACCCATCACGGCTACAACATCCTCAAGATGCCAGGAAGCGGCGGAATCATCAAGGTCCCATGCGAAGAGAGATATGCGGTGTGCTCCCTCAAGCGCGCCTTCCAAGCTGCAGCAATCAACGACCCTGACAGTAGAAGTGAGGGCCCTCTGGAGGCCCTCCACAAGAAGAAGAAGCAACTGCGCCGAGCAGGATCTCAGGAGGGCGGCGACGCAGCTGGAGCCTCGTCAGGATCAGCGCCCGCTCCAGGGGCGCCTCCCTCGGTCGCATAGGAAGGCGTGCCCGGCGCCCTCCTCGGGCAAGGCTCGGGGGCTCTCTTTTGGAGGGCCTCAGACCTTGCCAACCTCACGAGGGAGGCGGTTGGGCACCACTTGGAGGCGTGCTTCGCGGCACGTTTCCCTCAGGAGAACACAGGGCAAGGAGTGCCCACCACTCAGGAGTTCATCACCAAGACCACTCAGGAACTACAAGACGCAAGAGCCATGCGCGGCGACAACCGCTCACGAGGCGCAGCTCCCCATCCAGGCAAGGATGCTGGGCTGCGTGTCTGCATCGACGTCCCAGGGCTCAACAGGGCCGCATCTCAGGAGCGTTTCTGGCCTTCACGTGTGGGCCGTTGCGAGGGCCTGCCACATAGCTATGTTCGCATGCCCTTCGGCTTGCCGAGCGTGGCGTCAGCCTATCAGCGCAACATGCGGCGTGTCCTGGCGGCTCAGGAGGCCAGGTACCACGCCGTCTTGGAAGAGATGGAGACGGTCTTCAGGGAACCTCCCGAGCCCCCAGAGCCTCCCGAGGCTCAGGGCCCCGGTGGCTCGTGAAGAGTCATTCCTTCGACGCACGCCTTCAGTTGCACCAACTCTACTTCGTCTACAGAACCAGGTGACATTTTCCAAGCTCGTTTAGCTGGGAGCGCCCCTCGGGCTGCATTATTCCCAGGCCGCATGGGTCCGTCCCTGTGGCATGTATCCCTTTTGCTTATGTCTTTAGTTTACCTTGCTGGGGGCGCCCCTCGGGCTGCATCATCCCCAAGCCGCTCGGGCCGGACCCAGTGGCATGTATCTTCCTGCATTTACCCAAGCTGATTTGCCTTCCCTGCTTAACCTGCCTGCGGTTATCACCTGCTCGATCGCCACCCACCGCGGGTTCATTCACCCGGTGCAATTCGCTTGCGCGTTAAAAGGGGGGCTCCTGAGCATCGCAACTCAGGAGCTCTTACTGGCTCTCCAGCCCTCACCCCCTGGCCTTGACCATGGCATCGCGACCTGGCATACTAGCGGCGGCTGAGCTCGCTCGAGGGTCGGGACCTGAGGACGTAGTGTGCTTGCACCTAACCGCCTTGCAGGAACATACAGTCACCAAGACTCAAGACCAGGCGCAACCCGCCTTGAGGTAGGGCCTCGTGAGTCCCGCGCTGGCTCACGAGTGCCCAGATACACCTCGCAACCCTGCCGTGCAAGCCACGTGTCAGGGCGGGGCTGTACACGCCCCGGGGGCTCCTCCCGAAGGGGGGCCCCCATCCCACGCACAAGTGGAAGCACCATGCTCCGTGCTGGCCGTCAACACTGCCGAGGAGCGGCTATGCCCGTGCACAAGCGGAAGCACTATGCTCCGCGTTGGTGATAAACAACTAAGGGCGGCCCTATGGTCGTACCAACCTCAGGGAGCCCAGAGCTCAGCGTCCAGCCTCACCGCAACGCCTCCCCTCGGGAGAGCCGCGCGAGGGGGCTGGGCACGGGGGTTGCGCTCGGGTCACGCCCAAGCGCATGCCACCCAACCAGGTCTCCCGGACCTGGGCGTGTCGCGCCCCTCCCGAGGCCTCGGCGAGGGCAGGTATGGAAATTGTTTGCACGTCAAGGGGGACTCCTGAGCATCGCGACTCAGGAGCCTAACTGGTCACGTAGCCCCTCACTCCTTGGTCCGTCCTGGTCTCCGGTCGGCCCAACGGCGGTTGAGGTATGCGTGGGGCCGGGCTCTGCCGACGTAGAACATCCGTCTATCCTCGCGTACTCTCCCTATAAGCTATTTGCGCGTAAAGGGGGACTCCTGAGCATCGCGACTCAGGAGCCTAACTGGTCACGTAGCCCCTCACTCCTTGGTCCGTCCTGGTCTCCGGTCGGCCCAATGGCGGTTGAGGTATGCGCGGGGCCGGGCTCTGCCGACGCAGAACACAGAGCAGATAGGAAGAAAATCGCAAAATCTCGAAGCAAATATTACAAACATATTGTCCTCACAATATCAAATGAAAAGTCTAAACGCCTCCACGAGGCCTGATGCATGTTGCAGGAACAAAACAGGAAACTAGCTGCAGGTCACCCCTGGACACCGCCGTCGCCTGCAGAAGGTGCTCCATCCCGGGTAGCGAAGCCTTCACCTGCACCACCAGCCGCAGGGTCGGCGTCATCGCCAGACAAGGGTGAGGAGGCAAAGCCGCGGAACCTCTCCAGCAGGGCCTCCACCTGACCTTGCACATGTGCGGCAGCGGCTTCGCAGTCATCCTCAGCCACAGGCTCCAGCAGCTCGTCAAGGCAAGCGTTGGGGTCGTGAAGGTGCAAGTGGCTGAAAACGCAGGTCAATGCAGCAGAAGACAGGACGCGAGCCTCTGCCTCCGCCATAGGACCGACGCCATCAACGACTTCCTCGAGCGCCTTCACCAAGGGAGGAAGCAACTGGGCGGGGCCGTCCTTATCAGTGGCCAGTGGCTTCTCCAGGCCGTGGTCGTAGGCGAAGATGGACAGGAGGAGGATAGAGTTGGGATGGAGATGCAACGCCTGCAGCCCGTAGTGGTCGAGGACTTCATAAAAGAAATCGGAGAAGGGAGGAACCAACCCGACGGCAACACTGCTCGAGAAGAAGGGGACGAAAGCGCTATCCTCAGGCTCTGGCACGTCGGAGGCAAGCCGGAGCTCGGTCTCCCCCGACTCATTGCTCTCACCCGCCATCAGCAGGCGCACGGAGGCGAGGCTCTTCTCCGTGATGGTGGGCGCTTCAAGAGCCGGCTCATACCAAGCCGGTGCCGAGGAAGTCCTGACTTTGTGCGGCGCCATGGATCGCAGATGCAGGATGAGATTGGAGCGGATCTGGAGGTAGCGGTGGTGAGGAGCGAGAAAGGGGATCTGGAGCGAGGCGAGGAAGAAGAAATGAAGGCAAGTACTGCCTGCGCCAGCCTTTTGTCAGGTCAAGCAGTTGCCGAGGCAGCATGGGGAAGCGGAGACGCCCACGTCCAATCAACCGCCACGCGTCAACCGAGGCCACAGGCTTTTGGGGCCCGCGTTGCTCCGTACTTGACCCTTGGCTTCGCCGTGAAGCCAAGCCCGAGCGACCTTGGGCCCGGGGGCTACTGTCAGCGTTCTGGGAACAGGGGTCCCCAGACTTGCCTGCCTGCGGCCCACGGCGTGGCTAAGCCAGCGGGCCGTACGACCCATCTTCATCAACAAGGCATCCAAGACCCTCGCGAGGCGGACGACGCAAGACCTCCTCAGGAGTGGCCTAGCCAGGCAGGCTCACTAGGAGTGGAGATGTCAAGGCGGGGCAAACCTCACGAGGCTCTCGTGACGTGAGCCATGACGATCGAGACGAGGCGGGCGCCAGCGTGCGCATCGTCCTTGTTTCCTCTTTGGTGCTAAGGAGGCCAGCGCAGGCGAGGAGTACCGACGCATCAGGCAAAGGTTGCCATATTGGTGCAACGAGACCAAGACCAGAAGGACGGCAGGACGGAGATCACCGTGGAGCCCAAGACGGTGTCACCACCAAAGCATTTCGCAGGCGAAGACTACTTTTGTTAGGATAGCTTCTACTAGCTTTCCCCCTTCAAATTTGCCCGCCGTTGTTGGCTCCCTTCCCGCTCAATATTTGGGGAGAGGACCAGGGCCTATATAAGTAGAGCTAGCCACCACAGTAGGGGCAACTGAGCCTGATCAGATCTGATCGACTCCTCACTCGCACAAGTTCGGCAAAGCACAAGAACACCTCAACCTCAGTAGGCTGTTCTTCCCCTTTGTACTGTTCATCATCAGCCCTAGAGGCAATCCACCACCACACACACTGGAGTAGGGTATTACACCACAACGGTGGCCCGAACCAGTATAAATCTCGTGTCTTTTGTGTGTTGCGAGTTCGTCGAGTTCGTCCGCGAGATCTTAGCGAGCTAGGGCGTGGATCGGTAGGAGGGAAACACTTCGCACGCACCCAGAATTCGAACCTTAAGGGTTTGCCGGAACCCCACATCCGACATTTGGCGCGCCAGGTAGGGGTGTGCCGTAGCTTCCCTTCCATCAATTCGTCGCTCCGTCGTCTTCATGGCGGACGCTCGCCGTGCTCGAGCTAAGCGCCGGGCTGCCCTCACCGCCCGCGTTGCTTAGACGGCTCCCGTCGGCGGGCCACCTCGTCGTTCTCCGTCTCCCGCCGCCAACGCCTGCCACCGGCCCGGCGGGGAATGAGCAGCAAGCGTCCTTGCTGCATCCATCGGTGCGGCAGGACGGCCGCACCGCCACTCCGTCGCTGACCCCGACCGGTTCTTCGTCTCACGCACGCCGCGCTCCCATGAAGGCGCGGGCCACACTCCTCGCTGCGAACGAGCTCCTGCGCTACCGCCCGGTTGACGACCTCTACGAGGAGTGGCTCGACCGCGTCGCCGAGCTCGTCCGTGCCGCAGGGGGCTCGCCGACGCCGTCCCCCTCTCTGCCTCACCCTCCGCCAGCCACAGGCGACATGGCTCATGGCGCGCCTCCACCACCTTTGCCCCAAGACTGCGCCTTGGCGCCAAGGCGCGCGGCCCCACGGCATGATCCGCCACGACGGTATAAGTCATACTGGTTACCAGCATGTCATACTTTGCTTCGGCGGTATTGTTGGATGAAGCGGCCCGGACCGATATTACGCGTACGCTTACGCGAGACTGGTTCTACCGACATGCTTTGCACATAGGTGGCTGGCGGGTGTCAGTTTCTCCAATTTTAGTTGAGCCGAGTGTGGCTACGCCCGGTCCTTGAGAAGGTTAAAACAACACTAACTTGACAAACTATCGTTGTGGTTTTGATGCGTAGGTAAGAACGGTTCTTGCTCAGCCCGTAGCAGCCACGTAAAACTTGCAACAACAAAGTAGAGGACGTCTAACTTGTTTTTGCAGGGCATGTTGTGATGTGATATGGTCAAGGCATGATGCTATATTTTATTGTATGAGATGATCATGTTTTGTAATCGAGTTATCGGCAACTGGCAGGAGCCATATGGTTGTCGCTTTATTGTATGCAATGCAATGCCCTGTAATGCTTTACTTTTTCACTAAGCGGTAGCGATAGTCGTAGAAGCATAAGTTGGCGAGACGACAACGATGCTACGATGGAGATCAAGGTGTCGCGCCGGTGACGATGGTGATCATGACGGTGCTTCGGAGATGGAGATCACAAGCACAAGATGATGATGGCCATATCATATCACTTATATTGATTGCATGTGATGTTTATCTTTTATGCATCTTATCTTGCTTTGATTGGCGGTAGCATTATAAGATGATCTCTCACTAAATTATCAAGTTATAAGTGTTCTCCCTGAGTATGCACCGTTGCGAAAGTTCTTCGTGCTGAAACACCACGTGATGATCGGGTGTGATAGGCTCTACGTTCAAATACAACGGGTGCAAAACAGTTGCACACGCGGAATACTCAGGTTAAACTTGACGAGCCTAGCATATGCAGATATGGCCTTGGAACACTGAGACCGAAGGTCGAGCGTGAATCATATAGTAGATATGATAAACATAGTGATGTTCACCATTGAAACTACTCCATCTCACGTGATGATCGGACATGGTTTAGTAGATTTGGATACGTGATCACTTAGAGGATTAGAGGGATGTCTATCTAAGTGGGAGTTCTTAAGTAATATGATAAATTGAACTTAAATTTATCATGAACTTAGTACCTGATAGTATTTTGCTTGTCTATGTTGATTGTAGATAGATGGCCCCTGCCGTTGTTCCGTTGAATTTTAATGCGTTCCTTGAGAAAGCAAAGTTGAAAGATGATGGTAGCAATTACACGAACTGGGTCCATAACTTGAGGACTATCCTCATTGCTGCACAGAAGAATTACGTCCTGGAAGCACCGCTAGGTGCCAGACTTGCTGCAGGAGCAACACCAGATGTTATGAACGTCTGGCAGAGCAAAGCTGATGACTACTCGATAGTTCAGTGTGCCATGCTTTACAACTTAGAACCGGGACTTCAAGGACGTTTTGAACGTCATGGAGCATATGAGATGTTCCAGGAGTTGAAGTTAATATTTCAAGCAAATGCCCGGATTGAGAGGTATGAAGTCTCCAATAAGTTCTACAGCTGTAAGATGGAGGAGAATAGTTCTGTCAGTGAGCATATACTCAGAATGTCTGGGTATAACAATCACTTGATTCAACTGGGAGTTAATCTTCCGGATGATAGCGTCATTGACATAATTCTTCAATCACTGCCACCAAGCTACAAGAGCTTTGTGATGAACTATAACATGCAAGGGATGGATAAGACGATTCCCGAGCTCTTCGTAATGCTAAAAGTTGCGGAGGTAGAAATCAAGAAGGAGCATCAAGTGTTGATGGTCAACAAGACCACCAGTTTCAAGAAAAGGGGCAAAGGGAAGAAGAAGGGGAACTTCAAGAAGAATAGCAAACAAGTTGCTGCTCAGGAGAAGAAACCCAAGTCTGGACCTAAGCCTGAGACTGAGTGCTTCTACTGCAAACAGACTGGTCACTGGAAGCGGAACTGCCCCAAGTATTTGGCGGATAAGAAGGATGACAAGGTGAACAAAGGTATATGTGATATACATGTTATTGATGTGTACCTTACTAATGCTCGCAGTAGCACCTGGGTATTTGATTCTGGTTCCGTTGCTAATATTTGCAACTCGAAACAGGGACTACATGTAACACCCCGGATGTAACTTTCCATATTTGTAACTCCAACTCTTGCCATTTTCGGCTATGTATTATGATATTCCATTTGTGGTCGGGTTTTGTTTTTTGTTTTGCTTTTTGTTCATGTCATGCATCTCATATCATGTCATCATGTGCATCTCATTTGCATACATGTTCGTGTCATGCATCCGAGCATTTTCCCCGTTGTCCGTTTTGCAATCCGACACTCCCACATGCACCGGCGCACCCCTCTTGTTTCTTTTCGTGAGCGGGTGTTGAACGTTCTCAGAATGGACCGAGGCTTGCCAAGTGGCCTTGGTATACCACCGGTAGACCACCTGTCAAGTTTCGTTCCATTTGGAGGTCGTTTGATGCTCCAACGGTTACAAAGGCCTTCTGTGTGTTGCAGCCCAACACCCCTCCAAAACAGCCCACTAACCCAGCAAACTCACCTCCATGCTCTCCGCCGTTTGATCACGATCGTGTGGGCGAAAACCGCACTCCATTTGGAGCCTCCTAGCTCCCTCTACCTATAAATATGTGAGCCTCCCCGAAATTCCGGATCCCCGAAACCCTAGCCCGCTCCTACGCGCCGCCGGACGTGTCCGCCCGGCGCCGGACTAAAGCCGCCGCCGCCCACAGCCACTCAGACGCCGCCACATGTCGCCCGTACACCGGCGCCCGCCGCCGGCCCGCGAAGCCCGCGGGAGGCCCTCCCGGCCCGTCGCCCGACGCCCCGCGCCTCCTTCCTCCTCCAGCGCCCCGCCGCCCGCGCCGGCGCCCGTCCCCGCCGCCGACCGCCGCCGCCCGCCGGCCGCCCGTCGCCACCATCGCCGGCGTCGCCCGCGACCGGGCCTCCCCGCGGCCCCCAAGCCCGCGCCCCCTCTCCGGCGACGCGCCCAGCCGTGTCCTCCCTCTCCGGCCTCGTCGTCCTCTCCTCCGGCCCCGCGCGCCCCAACTCCAGCGAGCTCGCGCGCCGACGAGCTCCCGATCTGGATCTGTCGCTAGGTTGACTTTCTTCCCCCCTAAAATTCTTCTAAGTCCCGATATTTTTGCATATTATTGCTCTGTTCATCGCATCATAACTCTCTGTATACTGCTCCGTTTTGCGTGTATGATATATTTAAATGTTCGTCTCGAGATGCTCTTCATTTTGTTTCATTGTGCCATGTTCATTTGAGTCCATCTTGATGCCCAAATCTCTGGTGCAAGAGGGCTATATGCTGTTACCTGCTGTTACTTATCAGAACTTGAGGATTTGTTATTTTTGTTGCATTTGATGTGTGCATCTTATGAGCATGAACTCTACTTGTATTTTGATCTATGCCATGCTATCTTTACAGAGGTGTATGCCATGTATTTTTGTGATCTATGTGGTGACTAGCACAAGCATGCAAACTAGGCTTCGTGATGTTTCTGATTTCAGGGACAGTAATTTTACTGTCTTTGCCTGCTGTTATTTTGTTGCCATGTATCCATGTGGTTACAGTGAGATCCATGCTCCTTTTGTTGATTTTCAGTAAGTATGTTTTGTAGATATAGTTGTGCTCTATCCATTCATGCCATTGTTTGCAATTATGTAGTGCTGTAGAATGACTCAATCTTGCTCTACTTTTGCTATAAAATATTTCTGGCAGATTGTTAACATGATATTCAATTTTGCCAAGGTTGTTGTAGTTGATCCATTCATGCTATGTACTTGATCTTGACATGGATAGCTTCATAAACATGCCATCTTGCTGTAGGTATGCTTGTTTTGTCATGCATTGCCTTGTGGTGAGTGCATCAAGCTCACCAAGATGCCTTCATAATACTGTTTCTGCCATGCTCTGTTTTCTGCCAAGTCTGGAACCTGTTGACGAAACTTGCTATGTTTACATGGGTGCCATCATATCTTCTGGCCCTTTTTGGCTTATGGTCAGTAAGGGACTTTTGTTCTATGTATTTAGTAGATCCATTCCTTGCCTTGTTATGCTATGTTAGATTCCTGTAGCATGTGTTTTTCTTGCTCTGAACACTGCTACCTGATGCTGTTTCAGCCATGTCCAGTAATTTCAGTAAGTCTGTGAACCTGATATGTTTTGCACTGTTGCCATGCTTGTTTGAACCTGTTATGCTGTGATCTAGCCGTAGCTCAGTGTTCACCTTTTGTCAAGCATCTCCTGTAGATTGCTGTCATATGCTTTGTTGCTATGTTGGAGTGCTGTAGCATAGTTACTTGTTGCATTCTAAGTGCTATCATGCTGTTAATCGCAGATTCGTGTCATTTTTGTTTTGCTTGCCATTTGCAAACCGTGCATCCGTTTCCGGTGATCTTTATATTGATTTCAACCGAAATCATCTCATCTTTCCAGTGGCATGCTTGGTTTGCGAAGTTACTGCCTTGTTCATCATTTTTCGTCCGGAGCACGCATACGCATCGCATACCACATCTCGCATATCATACATGTTTTGCATCATGTTGCTTGTGCATTTCCCGTGATTGATTGTGGTTCCGTTGCTTGTGTTCTTGCTGTGGGTAGAGCCGGGAGATGAGTTCGTGAATGAGGAACCTGTTGAGTACGCTTACGAGGATCAAGCTTTCGACAACTCTGAGAACTTTGCAGGCAAGATGACCATACCCTCGAAATCACTTCTATCTTTGCTTTGCTAGTTGTTCGTTCTATTGCCATGCTGCGCTACCTACCACTTGCTATATCATGCCTCCCATATTTCCATGTCAAGCCTCTAACCATCCTTTCCTAGCAAACCGTTGTTTGGCTAAGTTACCGCATTTGCTCAGCCCTTCTTATAGCGTTGCTAGTTGCAGGTGAAGTTGAAGTTGGTTCCATGTTGGAACATGGATATTTTGGAATATCACAATATCTCTTATTGTATTAATGCATCTATATATTTGGTAAAGGGTGGAAGGCTCGGCCTTATGCCTGATGTTTTGTTCCACTCTTGCCGCCCTAGTTTCCGTCATACCGGTATTATGTTCCTTGAGTTTGCGTTCCTTACGCGGTTGGGTGATTTATGGGACCCCCTTGACAGTTCGCCTTGAATAAAACTCCTCCAGCAAGGCCCAACCTTGGTTTTACCATTTGCCACCTAAGCCTTTTCCCTTGGGTTTTCGCGAGCCCGAGGGTCATCTTTATTTTAACCCCCGGGCCAGTGCTCCTCCGAGTGTTGGTCCAAACTAGAGCACCGTGCGGGACCGTCCCTTGGCAACTTGGGTTACGTTGGTACTTGTACGCTTAGCTTATCCAGTGTGCCCTAAGAACGAGATATGTGCAGCTCTATCTGGATTTGTCGGCACAGCGGGTGGTCTTGCTGGTCTTGTTTTACCATTGTCGAAATGTCTTGTAAACCGGGATTCCGAGACTGATCGGGTCTTCTCGGGAGAAGGTTTATCCTTCGTTGACCGTGAGAGCTTATAATGGGCTAAGTTGGGTCACCCTACAGGGTATTATCTTTCGAAAGCCATGCCCGCGGTTATGAGGCAGATGGGAATTTGTTAATGTCCGGTTGTAGAGAACTTGTCACTTGACTTAATTAAAATACATCAACCGTGTGTGTGTAGCCGTGATGGTCTCTTCTCGGCGCAGTCCGGGAAGTGAACACGGTTTGAGTTATGCATGAACGTAAGTAGTTTCAGGATCACTTCTTGATCATTTCTAGCTTCGCGACCGTTGCTTTGCTTCTCTTCTCGCTCTCATTTGCGTATGTTAGCCACCATATGTGCTTAGTGCCTGCTGCAGCTCCACCTCATTACACCATCCTTTCCTATAAGCTTAAATAGTCTTGATCTCGCGGGTGTGAGATTGCTGAGTCCTAGTGACTCACAGATTCTACCAAAACAGTTGCAGGTGCCGACGATGCCAGTGCAGATGACGCAACCGAGCTCAAGTGGGAGTTCAATTTAGGAACGTGGTCGTTACTATGTTTCTTTCCCTGCTGATCAGTAGTGGAGCCCAGTTGGGTCGATCGGGGATCTAGCATTTGGGGTTATCTTATTTTCATTTGGATTTTGACCGTAGTCGGTCTATGTGTGGATTTTGGATGATGTATGAATTTTATTTATGTATTGTGTGAAGTGGCGATTGTAAGCCAACTCTCGTTATCCCATTCTTGTTCATTACAAGGGATTGTGTGAAGATGGCCCTTCTTGCGACAAACACAATGCGGTTATGCCTCTAAGTCGTGCCTCGACACATGGGAGATATAGCCGCATCGTGGGCGTTACACTACAGATTAAGCAAAGATTGGCTAAGGACGAGGTGACGATGCGCGTAGGAAATGGTTCCAAAGTTGATGTGATCGTGGTCGGCAAGCTACCTCTACATCTACCTTTGGGATTAGTTTTAGACCCGAATAATTGTTATTTGGTGCCAGCGTTGAGCATGAACATTATATCTGGATCTTGTTTGATGTGAGACGGTTATTCATTTAAATCAGAGAATAATGGTTGTTCTATTTATATGAGTAATATCTTTTATGGTCATGCACCTTTGAAGAGTGGTCTATTTTTGTTGAATCTCGATAGTAGTGATAGACATATTCATAATATTGAAGCCAAAAGATGCAGAGTTGATAATGATAGTGCAACTTATTTGTGGCACTGCCATTTAGGTCATATTGGTGTAAAGCGCATGAAGAAACTCCATACTGATGGACTTTTGGAACCACTTGATTATGAATCACTTGGTACTTGCGAACCGTGCCTCATGGGCAAGATGACTAAAACACCGTTCTCTGGAACTATGGAGCGAGCAACAGATTTGCTGGAAATCATACATACAGATGTATGTGGTCCGATGAATGTTGAGGCTCGCAGCGGCTATCATTATTTTCTCACCTTCACAGATGATTTAAGCAGATATGGGTATATCTACTTAATGAAACATAAGTCTGAAACATTTGAAAAGTTCAAAGAATTTCAGAATGAAGTGGAAAATCATCGTAACAAGAAAATAAAGTTTCTACGATCTGATTGTGGAGGAGAATATTTGAGTTACGAGTTTGGTCTTCATTTAAAACAATGCGGAATAGTTTCGCAACTCACGCCACCCGGAACACCACAAAGTAATGGTGTGTCCGAACGTTGTAATCGTACTTTACTAGATATGGTGCGATCTATGATGTCTCTTACTAATTTACCGCTATGTTTTTGGGGTTATGCTTTAGAGACGACTGCATTCACGTTAAATAGGGAACCATCAAAATCTGTTGAGACGACGCCTTATGAACTGTGGTTTGGCAAGAAACCAAATTTGTCGTTTCCTGAAGTTTGGGGCTGCGATGCTTATGTTAAAAAGCTTCAACCTGATAAGCTCGAACCCAAATCGGAGAAATGTGTCTTCATAGGATACCCAAAGGAAACTGTTGGGTACACCTTCTATCACAGATCTGAAGGCAAGACTTTTGTTGCTAAATTTGGATCCTTTCTAGAGAAGGAGTTTCTCTCGAAAGAAGTGAGTGGGAGGAAAGTAGAACTTGATGAGGTAACTGTACCTGCTCCCTTATTGGAAAGTAGTTCATCACTGAAACCGGTTCCTGTGACACCTACACCAATCAGTGAGGAAGTTAATGATGATGATCATGAAACTTCAGATCAAGTTGTTACTGAACCTCGTAGGTCAACCAGAGTAAGATCCGCACTAGAGTGGTACGGTAATCCTGTTTTGGAAGTTATGTTACTAGACCATGACGAACCTACGAACTATGAAGAAGCGATGGTGAGCCCAGATTCCGCAAAATGGCTTGAGGCCATGAAATCTGAGATGGGATCCATGTATGAGAACAAAGTGTGGACTTTGGTTGACTTGCCTATTGATCGACAAGCCATTGAGAATAAATGGATCTTCAAGAAGAAGACTGACGCTGACGATACTGTCTATAAAGCTCGACTTGTTGCAAAAGGTTTTCGACAAGTTCAAGGGATTGACTACGATGAGACTTTCTCACCCGTAGCGATGCTTAAGTCTATCCGAATCATGTTAGCAATTGCCGCATTTTATGATTATGAAATTTGGCAAATGGATGTAAAAACTGCATTCCTGAATGGATTTCTGGAAGAAGAGTTGTATATGATGCAACCGGAAGGTTTTGTCGATCCAAAGGGAGCTAACAAAGTGTGCAAGCTCCAGCGATCCATTTATGGACTGGTGCAAGCTTCTCGGAGTTGGAATAAACGCTTTGATAGTGTGATCAAAGCATATGGTTTTATACAGACTTTTGGAGAAGCATGTATTTACAAGAAAGTGAGTGGGAGCTCTCTAGCATTTCTGATATTATATGTGGATGACATATTGCTGATTGGAAATTATATAGAATTTCTGGATAGCATAAAGGGATACTTGAATAAGAGTTTTTCAATGAAAGATCTCGGTGAAGCTGCTTACATATTGGGCATCAAGATCTATAGAGATAGACCAAGACGCTTGATACGACTTTCACAAAGCACATACCTTGACAAAGTTTTGAAAAAGTTCAAAATGGATCAAGCAAAGAAAGGGTTTTTGCGTGTGTTACAAGGTGTGAAGTTGAGTCAGACTCAATGCCCGACCATTGCAGAGGATAGAGAGAAAATGAAAGATGTTCCCTATGCTTCAGCCATAGGCTCTATCGTGTATGCAATGCTGTGTACCAGACCTGATGTGTGCCTTGCTATTAGCTTAGCAGGGAGGTACCAAAGTAATCCAGGAGTGGATCACTGGACAGCGGTCAAGAACATCCTAAAATACCTGAAAAGGACTAAGGATATGTTTCTCGTTTATGGAGGTGACAAAGAACTAGTCGTAAATGGTTACATCGATGCAAGCTTTGACACTGATCCGGACGATTCTAAATCGCAAGCCAGATACGTATTTACATTGAACGATGGAGCTGTAAGTTGGTGCAGTTCTAAATAAAGCGTTGTGGCGGGATCTACGTGTGAAGCGGAGTACATAGCTGCTTCGGAAGTAGCAAATGAAGGAGTCTGGATGAAGGAGTTCATATCCGATCTAGGTGTCATACCTAGTGCATCGGGTCCAATGAAAATCTTTTGTGACAATACTGGTGCAATTGCCTTGGCAAAGGAATCCAGATTTCACAAGATAACCAAGCACATCAAGAGATGCTTCAACTCCATCTGGGATCAAGTCCGGGTGGGAGACATAGAAAATTGCAAGATACATACGAATCTGAATGTTGCAGACCCGTTGACTAAGCCTCTTCCACGAGCAAAACATGATCAGCACCAAGGCTCCATGGGTGTTAGAATCATTACTGTGTAATCTAGATTATTGACTCTAGTGCAAGTGGGAGACTGAAGGAAATATGCCCTAGAGGCAATAATAAAGTTATTATTTATTTCCTTATATCATGATAAATGTTTATTATTCATGCTAGAATTGTATTAACCGGAAACATAATACTTGTGTGAATACATAGACAAACAGAGTGTCACTAGTATGCCTCTACTTGACTAGCTCTTTGATCAAAGATGGTTATGTTTCCTAGCCATTGACATGAGTTGTCATTTGATTAACGGGATCACGTCATTAGGAGAATGATGTGATTGACTTGACCCATTCCATTAGCTTAGCACTCGATCGTTTAGTATTATGCTATTGCTTTCTTCATGACTTATACATGTTCCTATGACTATGAGATTATGCAACTCCTGTTTACCGGAGGAACACTTTGTGTGCTACCAAACATCACAACGTAACTGGGTGATTATAAAGGTGCTCTACAGGTGTCTCCGAAGGTACTTGTTGGGTTGGCGTATTTCGAGATTAGGATTTGTCACTCCGATTGTTGGAGAGGTATCTCTGGGCCCACTCGGTAATGCACATCACTATAAGCCTTGCAAGCATTGCAACTAATGAGTTAGTTGCGGGATGATGTATTATGGAACGAGTAAAGAGACTTGCCGGTAACGAGATTGAACTAGGTATTAAGATACCGACGATTGAATCTCGGGCAAGTAATATACCGATGACAAAGGGAACAACGTATGTTGTTATGCGGTTTGACCGATAAAGATCTTCGTAGAATATGTAGGAGCCAATATGAGCATCCAGGTTCCGCTGTTGGTTATTGACCAGAGACGTGTCTCGGTCATGTCTACATAGTTCTCGAACCCGTAGGGTCCGCACGCTCAAAGTTTGATGACGGTTATATTATGAGTTTATATGTTTTGATGTACTGAAGGTAGTTCGGAGTCCCGGATGTGATCACGGACATTACGAGGAGTCTCGAAATGGTCGAGACATAAAGATCGATATATTGGAAGCCTATATTTGGATATCGAAAGTGTTCCGGGTGAAATCAGGATTTTACCGGAGTACCGGGGGTTACCGGAACCCCCCGGGGGTTTAATGGGCCAAGATGGGCCTTAGTGGAGAAGAGGAGGGGCGGCGAGGGCAGGCCGCGCGCCCCTCCCCCTCTAGTCCGAATTGGACAAGGAGGGGGGGGGGGGGGGCGGCGCCCCCCTTTCCTTCCTCTCTCCCTCCTCCTTCCCCCTTATCCTACTCCAACTAGGAAAGGAGGGAGTCCTACTCCCGGTGGGAGTAGGACTCCTCCCTGGCCGGCCGCCTCTCCCCCCTTGCTCCTTTATATACGGGGCAGGGGGCACCTCTAGACACAACAATTGATCTCTTGTTCTCTTAGCCGTGTGCGGTGCCCCCCTCCACCATAATCCACCTCGATAATATCATAGCGGTGCTTAGGCGAAGCCCCGCATCGGTAGAACATCATCATCGTCACCACACCATCGTGCTGACGGAACTCTCCCTCAAAGCTCGGATGGATCGGAGTTCGAGGGACATCATCGAGCTGAACGTGTGCTGAACTCGGAGGTGTCGTACGTTCGGTACTTGATCGGTCGGATCGTGAAGACGTACGACTACATCAACCGCGTTGTGCTAACGCTTCCTCTTTTTGGTCTACGAGGGTACGTGGACACACTCTCCCCTCTCGTTGCTATGCATCACCACGATCTTGTGTGTGCGTAGGAATTTTTTTGAAATTACTACGTTCCCCAACACATGTGTGGATACATAGACAAACAGAGTGTCACTAGTATGCCTCTACTTGACTAGCTCGTTCAATCAAAGATGGTTAAGTTTCCTAGCCATAGACATGAGTTGTCATTTGATTAACGGGATCACATCATTAGAGAATGATGTGATTGACTTGACCCATTCCGTTAGCTTAGCACTTGATCTTTTAGTATATTGCTATTGCTTTCTTCATGACTTATACATGTTCCTATGACTATGAGATTATGCAACTCCCGGATACCGGAGGAACACTTTGTGTGCTACCAAACGTCACAACATAACTGGGTGATTATAAAGGTGCTCTACAGGTGTCTCCGATGGTACTTGTTGAGTTGGCATAGATCGAGATTAGGATTTGTCACTCCGATTGTCGGAGAGGTATCTCTGGGCCCTCTCGGTAATGCACATCACTATAAGCCTTGTAAGCAATGTGAGTTAGTTGCGGGATGATGCATTATGGAACGAGTAAAGAGACTTGCCGGTACCGAGATTGAACTAGGTATTGAGATACCGACGATCGAATCTCGGGCAAGTAACATACCGATGACAAAGGGAACGACGTATGTTGTTATGCGGTTTGACCGATAAAGATCTTCGTAGAATATGTGGGAGCCAATATGAGCATCCAGGTTCCGCTATTGGTTATTGACCGGAGACGTGTCTCGGTCATGTCTACATAGTTCTCGAACCCGTAGGGTCCGCACGCTTAACGTTCGGTGATGATTTGTATTATGAGTTATGTGATTTGATGACCAAAGTTTGTTCGGAGTCCCGGATGAGATCGGGGACATGACGAGGAGTCTCGAAATGGTCAAGACGTAAAGATCGATATATTGGAAGGCTATATTCGGACATCGGAAAGGTTCCGAGTGGTTCGGGCATTTTTCCGGAGTATCGGGAGGTTACCGGAA
This sequence comes from Aegilops tauschii subsp. strangulata, assembly GCF_002575655.3. Lineage (NCBI taxonomy): Eukaryota > Viridiplantae > Streptophyta > Magnoliopsida > Poales > Poaceae > Aegilops > Aegilops tauschii. Next base: position 95,952,037 of record NC_053040.3, on the reverse strand, counting down.
CCCCCCCGGGAGAAGTTATGGGCCTTATGGGCCATAAGAAGGAAGCACACCAGCCCACAAGGGGCTGGTGCGCCCCCTTGGGTAGGAGGGCGAATTGGAATAGGTTTGGGGGCGGCGGCCCCCTTTCCTTCTCTCCTACTCCTCCTTCCCTTCCTCTCCTACTCCAACTAGGGAAGGGGGATCCTACTCCCGGTGGGAGTAGGACTCCCCTAGGGCGCGCCATAGAGAGGGCCGGCCCCTCCCCTCCTCCACTCCTTTATATACGGGGGAGGGGGCACCCAATAGACACACAAGTTGATCAGTTGATCTTTTAGCCGTGTGCGGTGCCCCCCTCCACCATAATCCACCTCGGTCATATCGTAGCAGTGCTTAGGCGAAGCCCTGCGTCGGTAGCATCATCATCACAATCATCACGCTGTCGTGCTGACGGAACTCCCTGGAAGCTCTGCTGGATCGTGAGTTCATGGGACGTCACCGAGCTGAACGTGTGCTGAACTCGGAGGTGCCGTGTGTTCGGTACTTGGATCGGTCGGATCGTGAAGATGTACGACTACATCAACCGCGTTGTCATAATGCTTCCGCTTACGGTCTACGAGGGTACGTGGAAGACACTCTCCCCTCTCGTTGCTATGCATCACCATGATCTTGCGTGTGCATAGGAATTTTTTTGAAATTACTACGTTCCCCAACAATTCGCATATATGATGTCTGAACTAAGAACATGGCGTTGAATATTGTGTATATGATGTCTAAACTATGCAATGCAAGACACCATATGCATGATATGAGCAATAGAACCGTGCCAAGTTAAAGCATACACCTCGGTGGGGGAATAGGACTGGTCATCTGTCTCTGAATCCATCTCTGAGGAGCTATCGGGACCCAGCAAGAGATCTGCTTCGACAGGTAGCACTGTCTGCTCTGAAGGCCTTGTTTTCACTCCAGATTTTTCCATCACCCACTCAAATGGCTGATTCACAGGAAGAGTAGTTTAATGTACAAACATTGTCGACAAATAGAAATTTAATGATGAAAAGGATGGGCTATATATATTTCAAATATATGATGCCTGGTTAAAGAGGATGGCATTGCACATTTCACATATATTATGGCTGGCTAAAAGACATGAGACTGCATAATTCCCATATATGATATTGAAACTAAACATGTGGCATTACAGAACATGTCTAAACTAAGAAGATGACATATATGATGTCGAAAGTAGGCACTGCAAGGCAACATATGCATGATATGACTAACATCATCATGCCAAGTTAGAGCCAACACCTTGGGGGGTAAATAGGAGTGGTCAGCTGTGTCTGAATCCGCCTCAGAACAGATATCTTCCTCTGGATTACAATCTGGAGAGGGGGGGGGAGGGTTTGCCATTGAACCCACCATGGAGCGATGTCTGCATGACATTGTATTGCCGCGCAAAACTCTTCTCTTTTTCTCTACATGTTCAGCATGACTGTGTACAATATCTGACATGCATACAAAAAAATATAGTGAGATTATGTAAGGAGAGCATGCAGAAATCTAGAGTAATGGTAACAACCAGTGGATGGATCCAAAAATAATGATAGCAGGCTGATGATTGCTTTAGTTTAATAAAAAAGATGATGATTGCTTTACTATTTGTTTCTCACCCAAGATGAACAACATAGGCATACCCTAGGTGAACCAGATATTAGACAGAGATACTATTCATTGCTGCCTCGATATGTGCCCCACAACTAATTTAGAACTCAAGTTTGAACATCAATTTGGACCTGACTTGGAGTCTAAGAGGTGAACAGGACAATAAAGTAGCAGGTAATATTAAGCAATGCATAACATAAGCAGAAACAAAAGAGTGCGACCTCTCGTGTGGACCCGTGTACTCCTCAGGTTCATCTGCGGAGTCGATGATGGTGATGCCGTTGCGGTGGGTGCCGGCGGCAGGAAAGAAGATCTGAGGCGGCGAAAGACGGTCAGGATTCGTGATGTCTGGTTTGGTGGATGCTTCTGTCGATGGAGCAGCTCATGTAAGGTGGACGACGTCGCGGCAGGAGCAGGAGAAACCACACAAAGTTTTCTTTGACAGGTACCTGTAACTGAAGTAATTCTGTAAGGGCTCATTTGGCTTGCATGATTCTAAAAACGCAGGGATAGGAGGAAAAACACCGGAATAGGATAGGAGTGCACATGGAAACAGAGCATTTGTGAACACAAGATTTCTGTCAACTTGGGTGTTTGGTTCACAGGAATTGGAGGAGCGGAAGAATGCAAAGAAACATGGCCAAAATAAAGTGAAACCATATGAAAGCGTGTACAGTTAGAATGTTATTCTGCTACTAATGCACTTGGTCTTGTTTTCATGCATAGGATTTTGAAAGGTAGGTCCAGGTGGATGTTTTGCTCCATTCCTTTCAACAAAATGCATGAATAATTGAATAGTAGAGTGCCATAGGAAAATTTCCTATTGCTATGTTTTTTCGTTGAACCAAAATAGCCCTAATGGATCGACATGAATGTAGAGTAATAAGTGATGCGACAAGTGTACAACCTCTTTGCCGTAGCCATGTCGACCTCAACATCATTGGGTTGGTCGCTGAAGAAGTTGAGGCAGAGGTGGCTGTCGGAGGTGTGGAGGAAGATCTGAGGAATCTGTAGACGGCGTCCAGGGCACTGCGCTATTGTGATGGATTGTTCCGTCGTTGGAGCAGCTCCGGTGAGCCGTAAGACGTCATGGCTGAAGCAGCACAAGACATACATCGTTAATCTCAAGTGGGATTCTAATAGCATCTCCAATAGATGATGTAAAATGCATTACCAAAAAGTGATAGATGTAAAATTTACATCACCAAAAACCACCTGACTACAACAGATGAGGTAAAAACTGTTGACTCTGAACTTAACTGTCTAAACTAAAATTTACTGTGGAATCTGAATGTTACTGTCGAAACTGAACGCAATGGTAGCAGAGAGGCACTTCACATGGGATAGTTTAGGGAGGGCCTGCAGTTCATCTTCAACCTGCACCCCCCTAAGCCGCCAGCCACCACCGGCCGAACCCCACGCCGCCTCGCCGCCTCGAAACAACTCCCCACCGCCGGTCCGCCGCCTCGCCGCCCCGAAACAACTCCCCACTGCCGGTCCGCCGCTGCCTCGCCGCCCCGAAACAACTCCCCACCGCTGGTCCGCCGCCGCCCCGGCCAGCCCTCTAGCCCACCCCCCCGCGCGCCAAGCTTTTTCTCCGGCGATCCCCACGTCACCGCCCCACCACTGCCCCCACCGCCGGCGAGCAGCACCCCACCCAGAACCCTAAGATAGATAGTGGGGTACCTCTTCCATGAGCCCCCCTCCCCGCTGCGGGTGGTTCTTCCTTAACTCTGGCGAGACCCCCCACCCCCTGAAAATCGACTGACCCAAAAGTCGATTCAGTCGACTAAAGTGTAGCTAAATCGTAGTAGAGCAGTAGCACGAGCGAGGGGGAGAGCAGCAGCAGCGCGAGCGCGCGTGAGCTGGAGCAGCAGTAGTGCGAGTGCCCGAGCGAGAGCCGGAGCAGCAGTAGCAGATCCGGCTGGTATGGCCGCCGCCGCCGAAGGGACCTCACACTGAGGGAGAGCCGCCGTGAGATGTAGCCCGCGGCGCCGGCTTCGAGGTAGCCGCTCCATGGGGGTGCGGGATGGAGCACCGTCAGCGCTGGGAGGTCGAGTTAAGGAGAAGGTGCGATGCGACGAGTGTACAACCTCTTTGGTGGCGCCGAGTAGGCCTCGGCTTCGTCCGAGGAGTCGGTGAGGATGCTGCGGTTCCGGTGGAGCAGGTTAAGGCGGCGCTGTGGGGATGGAGCAGCCGCGATAGACGAGGCGATCGTCAGAGCAGCTCCTTGGAGGTGGAGGACGGGGCGGCTGAACCGGCGGGATGACGGGATGGACGACGGATCCTCATCCGGGGAGGTGGATGAGGGACGTCGAGCTATTGTGGTGGACGACGTCGTCGGGGAAGAGGCTCCGACTGGGCAGCGGTGAGGTGGCAGACGGAGGAGGGTGGGGTTTCGTGGCTGGAGCGGAGAGGTTATGGCGGCCAGATTTCGAATGGAGAAAAGGAGGCGATGGGAGGGGGAACCATGACTTAGGGACGCGCTTGTCCAAAATGTAGGGTGTGTTACAAAAGTACCCCCACCGATTTGAACTAGCGGCCCTTTCGGCTCAGGGTCAGAAGGGGGATTTCATGTGTCGGGATTTGGCTGCAGGAGGGAGTTTTCGCGCGTGTTGTAATTTCGGGATAGCAAGGCGCGGGTTGTGAAGGCGCCAGTTTTGGGAGCACGATATCTGAATTTTTGGGATATAACAAGGCACGGGTTGAATTTTAGGGACAAGCCTAACGTGTAATATTGTACTTGTACGTACCAAATCAATTTGCACTTCCCTCAACGAAAAAAAATGAAAAAATAAAAACTGTTCACACCACACAAAGAGAGAGTCTTGTCCCGTTTTACTATACAAATGCTATTCAAAGCTACTCCCTCCTTCCATCTATACAGGGCCTAATGCGTTTTTCGAGGCTAAATTTGACCAACCAAATATTAGAGCAATAATATATGACATGCAACTTACACAAAGCACACCGTTAAATTCGTGTGTGAAAGCAGCTTTCAATGATATAATTTTCACATTGTGCATGTCATATACTATTAATCTTTTCAATAGTCAAAGGCGGTCTTAAAAAACGCATTAGGCCCTATATATATGGAAGGAGGGAGTATGGATCCTTGTTATGTTCAATTAAATTTTTCGCTGGCTGTATAATGCATGTAACCTACTCATGCCAACATTTTAGTGCATTCCAAATGTCTATACTACCGCTGCAATTCGAACTGAATTTGAATTCGTTTCCCTATTTCAATAAGAATCTACAATCATGATTGTTGCCAACTTTTTCAACCATCATTCGTGTATTACCTTAACAACACGCCACATGATTACTATAGAGATAGATATGAACTATGTGCACTATATGAACTCGAATTCAATTTTTTGAATACACTTGATGTTGATTCCAAATAATAGTACATTTGATGTACTAACTAGATATTCATAATCTAAACCATGTTCCATAAGTACACCATGTTTATCATACAAAGTATAGTGGCCCGCCCCCTACATTATGACAAGTATTTAGCCCTAAGCTCCAAAAGCCACACATTAGCCCAAATTATAATCAATGTTCGACATTATGATATCTTCTTCAAGTATCCGTATCCATTTTTTATAATGAATTATGATCTATGTTCATCTTTAACACCTTCACGATCCTCTTCTCTTTCTAGCTAGCTAGCGCTAATTTTCTATCATGCATGCACACGCCCGCCCCCCTCTCACCCTCCCTCAGCGTCCCCTCCATCGCGCACGTTCATTATTTCTCTTTAGGTCGTTCACCCGCGGTGTGTGTAGGCCCCCCGGCTCCTTCTTTCCGGCACACACCGGTCGATATACCTCTCTAGCCAAGTGTGCCTACCAGAAACACATACTTCCCCTCTTCTCTTCTCACCGTCCATGCCCCCTATGTCCAATACGGTTCCACGCAAGCGCACACTCCTGCCCCTCTTTTCATCGATCTCATACTCGTACACTCCTCCCCCCTCGACATGGTAGGCCTCTCGCACCACCTCCAAGCCGCACCCTATCCCCCTGTCTATCTCTCCGGACCTTATTTGCTTCCAACACATGCATGCATGTATACGTACCGATCTCCCTACATATAGCCAGGTCGACTATAATTCGTTTTCCCCACGCACCGATAGACTTACCTCGCTAGTTATGTCTCTCCCTTTCTCGAACACACGACGGTTGATCTTCCTATGTAGTTATGTATGCTTACCACAACCATATTGTCTCCCCTCATCATCCTTGCATACCTCCCGACCCGTCTCTCACACGCACGTGCATTGTCAGACAGACATCCCCGGCCCTCTCTTATTGATATTGCACTCGTACCCTCCATTTGTCTAGCAGGCCTCTCCCACCATTTGTGAGATGCCACTCCACCACCAACCTTCCGACACTCTACCTTTGTCTTTCTGCCAACCTTATTCCTCTCCTACACATATCCATGGATGCCGATCGATTTCCCTCTATACATAGCTAGGTCTCTCTCCTTCTCCACACATATACTAGTCGATCTACCTCTCTATAGTTAGGTCTCTGCCCCCTCCCCCCACACACACCGATAGTCGAACGTTGTAGGTAGGTATCCATGCCACAGAGAAAAACTGCACCTCTGCCCTCTCAAATTCCAGTAGGCCAGCCACCCAGTATCTTTGACGTGGGCAAACACAAATTCGATGGCACTCTTTATCGATCGCGCAGCCACACACTTCATCCCTGTTTTCGATTCTATCGATATCTCACGCCGATGATCCCTCCACTCTCTTCTCGTGGATCGCTCCCTCTATATATGATATATCCATGACTTTGTTTCACACACATTGCATATGTTACATTTTTTTGTTTGAGATATCATCGACACATTGCCTCGGTTTCACACAAACCATCTCTCTCACACCCACCCACGTACGTACTTGCACCTAAAGAAGAGGTGCACGCATGACGCACGTACTCACGTCTCGTTTCCGGCAACACCCGCGCGGGTACACGGTGGAGTTTGTTTCTGTACGAAAAGGCATCCCACGTGATAATTTGACGCGCGTAGCGGTTGTTTACTCGAAGGAGGGTTGGGTATCACGCCTAGACGGAACAAAGTTTGACTTGACGCGTTAGTATTAAATAAAGTCATATATTCCTCCTCAATGGCACGTAGTATAGAATATAAAACGATTGCCGTGGGGAAATGGAAAAATCCACTCCACTATATACAACGGAGCCTGCCTGCCGGGGTTTGTCTCTCTTCACAGCATCTCACACAAGGCGGCGGTGGCCTCTCTCTCTCATCGTTGGTCAGTGATCCGGCCACATCCCGTCCGCCGGCGGAAAGGGAGGATGTGCATCGTTTCTCCGTTCGACGGCGTTGAGGCAGCACGTCCCGATCTGTGGTACCCGCCGTTCTCTCTGACCAAGCTCCGGTGCGGTAGGGCCTTCGCCACTTGCTCGCTGCCGCAGTATGGGCAGATCCCGGCCGCCGGGGCCCTCCTAGTAACATCTCGATGACCCTCAGGTACAGCTTCCTCCGGCCTTGCTCCACTGCCCATCTTCCCACGTTGCTGCATGTGGATCTTCTTTAGTTGTTTGCTTAAAACGTATCTCGGCCGGCGTACTTTCCATATTGCAATCTCGTCCTCAAACCATTTTTGATAAACCACCATGCTGTTATCTTTCCCTTATTACATGGAATATGCTTCTTTTTTGTCGGTGTATGTGTCTTGAACTTGTGTTATTGGCCAGTAATTGTTTCCTTTCTACCTCTTTTTTGCAAACAAGGCTATCCATTTCACCTCGTTGCTATTGCGACCTTTTGGTGAACTGCACAAATCACTTTTTTTCTTAAGAGTGTTTTGTGCAGTTCCGCCAAAATGTCACACGGGCAACATTTTTACATTTCTGTGGGACTGTAGAAAGGGAGATTGGTTTTGCTATCCTCCTCATCCAACTCCATGCCTAATCTTCTCCAACAAGTAGTTAGTCCTAAAGAGAGATCGCAGAGGTGATCGGCTTCTATTGTGTGTGTTATGTTTCATCATCTAGTTCCACTATTATTGTAATCACACTGACTGGATATCTTTGCAAACAGGGATGGTCAACTGGATTTTAGTGGAGCTGCACAGAATGATTGGATTGTGGTGTCCTCCGTACACCCCTTTTTTGGCTACAGCGTTGGGTGAAACTAGCTGCCAAGCAATGAACACTGTGCCCAGGAAATGGACCCATGCCTACGAACAACATCGATCAATTATATATTTTTCTTTGTTTGTACACCTTCTCAATACTTTGTCTTCAGTTGTGATGTGAATATTGGCGCTGATCTGCGAACCATTGAGATGCATTAGCAGCCATGGTAGTTTCATTTGTATTTGATGGAATGTTGTAACGAGATAATCTTGAGGCAAGAGGACACATGAATCCTAAGTTGAAACCTTTTTTTCCTGCGGGAACCAAAGTTGAAACCTTCATATCATCACAATACAATTTCATTAAAATTATGCGTACATATAAACAAATCCTGAAGGATTGATAGCAATGCCAGAAACAATTCAACTTCGTTTCGCCGACATGTGGGACATCCTTCATCTGGCTCTACCCGCCGTGCAGCAATATTGAGTGCACAACTGCAGGGAAAGATTCACCCTGGTCGTTGCGCCACATTAGTAATGACTAGTGAGCAGTCAAATCACAGAGCCCCACCTTTGCCACAGTAAGTTGCTCGGACGAAGCAACCATCATTTCTCTATTCCTTGAATCTGCTGGCACTCCCATATTCCCAGAGTAATAAGTTTCTCGGGCGAAGCAACCATCACTTCACCTTTCCCACAGTATGTACCTCCTTGGGCCCATTGAAAAATCACTTTTCTCTCTCCATCAAGTGCATTTATTGTCAATCTAACCCTGTCACCGGAACACCTCTTTCACTACAGTTAGTTCAGGGTTAGTCATGAGTTAGTCTAACCTCTAGCTAAGTTAGAGTATCCAAATAGGAGGAGTATAGGACATGCAAGTTGCTCAAAGCATACAGTCAAATTCGTACGTGAAAGGATCTTTTTTCTTTTTGAAAACGGAACATGAAAGGATCTTCGAATGATATAATTTTCAAATAATATAAAATCTTATCAATAGTCAAAGGCATCCTCGAAGAATACATTAGGCCCTACTCCCTCCGTCTAGGTGTATAAGTCACCTTACGAAAACCAAATAATCCCAAAATACTTAGGCACGGTGCATTAACTCCCACCTCGTTTCTTGTTTCTTGACATATCCACCAATAAGAGATGTGGAGCTTGCATGTTTTCAATGACTTAGACTACCAAACACGACATGCAATGGTTAGTTCATTGCATGCAATGCTATTAATTAGCAAATAAATATTAATTTCTCTCGTTTTCCCCTCTTCCTTGGTCACGGTGCACAATCTAAGTCTGGTCATAGTGGGGAGTAACTTAAACTAGTAACATGCATATGTTACTAGTCTATGTTAGTACCTTCATAATGGGTAGTGTCGGATCTCGGGTTCTGGCAAAACCCTTAAGGTTCGAACTCTGGGGTGCGCGCGAAGACCTCTCCCTCACAAGTTACACCCTCACACGCTTCGCGATCTCTAGGCTAGCTCGACCAACTTGCAACACAAGGGACACAAGATTTATACTGGTTCAGGCCACCGTCGTGGTGTAATACCCTACTCCAGTGTGGTGGTGGTGGATTGCCACTTGGGCTGAGGATGAACAGTACAATGGGAAGAACAGCCTCCTGAGGAGAGGTGCTCTTGTGCTTGGTGACCTTGAGGGTGTGAGGGGATTGCTCTCTTTTCGTCTCCCTCCTACTGTGGTGGCTAGTCCTATTTATAGAGGCCCCGGTCCTCTTCCCAAATATTGAGCGGGAAGGGATCCCACAACGGCCAATTTGAAAGGGGACAGCTAGTATAACTTATCCTGACAAAAGTAGTCTTCGCCTACCAAAGGCTCTGGTGGTGATGCCGCCTTGGGCTCCACGGTGACCTCCGTCCTGCTGGTCTTGGTCTCGTTGCACCGATAGGGAAACCTTTGCTTGACGCCTCGGTACTTCTCGCCTGCGCTTGCCTCCTTAGCACCAAAGAGGAAGCAAGGACACTGCGCGTGCTAGCGCCCGCCTGGCGCCCGCCTGGTCTTGATCGTCATGGCTTACGTCACGAGAACCTTGCGAGGTTTGCCTTGCCTTGATCTCACCACCCCTCGTGAGCCAGCTTGGTGAGGCTGCTCCCGAGGAGGTCTTGTGTCGTCCGCCTCACGAGGCTTGGCCCCTCGCGGGGGTCTTGAAAGCTTGTTGGTGAAGATGGGCTGTACGGCCCCGCTCGCAGAGCCACGCCGTGGGCCGCAGGCAGGCATGTCTTGGGACCCTTGTTCCCAGAACGCCGACAGTAGCCCCCGGGCCCAAGGCGCGCTCGAACTTGGCTTCGAGGCGAAGCCAACGGGCAAGTGCGGAGCACCGCGGGCCCCAATAGCCCACGACCTTGGTCGACGCATCGCAGTTGATTGGACGTGGGCGTCTTCGCTTCCCCACGCTGCCTCGGCAACTGCCCGACTTGACAAGTCCCTGCGACATGCAAGTAAAAACCGTCATTACGTGTGATCGTGGGGGGCGCTGGTTGGCCTTCTTATGCTATAAATGGGGAGGGGGGCAGAGCCCCCGTCGCCCATCTCTTCACATTCCGCTCGCTTCTCTCCCTTTGCTCCATTGCCAGCAGTGACACCAATGGCGCCCATCCGAAGGTTTTCTGCTGCGGAGAAAGGAAAGACCCCCCTCGACGGGCCGGGGCCGCTCCCGCCGAAGAAGAGGCCGGTCCGCCGTACCTACGCGGCGGCGATGCAGGTGGTGACGATGCCTTGGTGCGAGCAGCCTCCTCCTGGGTATCCGTTTCCCTTGTACGCCCAAGCCAAAGGCTTAGGAGGAAGAAGCGGCGAGCGGCGGCGCGCGCCCCGCGGCCATGGTCGTCGTACCGCGGTGGCGCGCGTTGCTGCCCCTGGAGTCCACGCCGCGGACTTTTCGCGTGAGCTGGTGCTGTGGGCAGCAATGCCCTCGAGCACCTGGATCCGCTTCCCTTCCTTCTTCTCTGCCGAGATGCCGCCGAGGGGGGCCCTCGCGCTTTGGCTGCAGCACGCCGACTGCGACTCGCCGGCGACTGGAGCGGAGGTTGAAGCCGTCTCCTCGGGCAAGATCTTCATGACCCGAGGCTGGGGCGAGGTCGCCCGAGTGTGCCGTGCGGAGGGCGCCCTCGCGATCCACTTTGAGTATGACGGCACTTCCACGCTGCTCTTCAAGGTCTTCGACGCAGAAGGCCGCCGTCTGGAGTGCTGCTCCGGGAGGGGTCGGCAGGCTGACGCCGCAGCAGGGGCAGGGCCTGCTGTCCGCGTCTCCAGTGGCTCCTCCGGAGGCCGCAACGACGCTTGGGAGTCTAGCGATTCTCCCGAGCTCTACAAGACTCCGGAGACGAGCGACGACAGCCATGTGCCTCCAAGCTCTCGCCGAGCCCGGAGGAGGGCTGCAGCGGCCGGCCGCCGCCGCTGCTGATCTGGATCAGGTTGGCGCTGGCCTCTGGTGGCCCATTGTTGATGATGGCGTTATCTACAGGGGCGCATGTAGATAGGACTCCTTGAAGCTTTTCCCTTTTGTTTCCTGCGAAGAACCAAGAGGTACCCCGTGGGGGTGTGTAAAGGGTCTGTAATGTCTTTTGTGGATATCATTTTTGTTATGAACTTGCGCGGGCGCGAGTCCTGCTTCGGCTTGGTCTCTCCTTTCTATCCCCGCGACGACTTGGTGCTCTACGCTGACAGGTCCCGGTCCCCAGGCAGGCTGCAGCCGTCGCTGGTATGCCAGGTCGCGTGCCGTAGTCAAGGCCAGGAGGTGAGCGACCCGAGGTCCAGTAAGAGTTCCTGAGGTGCGATGCTCAGGAGGTCCCCTTTAGCGCTCAAGCAGCCGTCGGGAGGTAAGAAAGGGGGGTGATGTTGCCGCGGTAGGGCTGCAGCTAGTGTGGTTACTAGGCCTTAGCGGTTTTAGCCAACCCGGGCGCGAGACTTATCTTGACGGTTCGGGGTCGATTCCTCGCGATGCGCCAGATTCGTGCGTAGGTGTCCGTAGCACAGCTAGCCTGGGCCATACGAGCCTCCTCTTCTCCACGTTCTCCTCTGTGCTCTACAACCTCAGGTCCCGGCCCTCGAGCGAGCTCAGCCGCCGCTGGTATGCCAGGTCACGATGCCATGGTCAAGGCCAGGGGGTGAGGGCTGGAGAGACAGTAAGAGCTCCTGAGTCGCGATGCTCAAGAGCCCCACTTTTAACGCGCAAGCGGATTGCACGGGAGAAGAGGGAGCTCGCGGTGCCGCCTACCGTCATCCTCAGGGAATTCCTGCAAGCCAGCACAAAGAGAAACACAGCTCGCCATTATGGTTGCCGGTCCGCTACCGGTTGCTCCACGAGGGGACGAAGGCACTGAGCGCCTGGTGAGTTGACGTGCGCGGGGCGTGCCGCGAGCCAGAGCTCGACCGCTCAGGTTTGTCGACGTTGCAGGGACGGACCCGAGCACAAGTGCCGTGCCAGTGTGAGCAGCTCCCGTGGTGGGTGACAATCAAGCAGGTGATAGTCATAGATAGATTAAGCATGGAAACAAACTGGCTCAAGTAAATACAGGGAAGATAAATGCCACTGGGCCAGGCCCGAGCGGCTTGGGGATCATGAAACCCGAGGGGCGCCCCCAACAAGGTAAGCTAAAGACGTAAAAAGGGATACATGCCACAGGGACGGACCCATGTGGCCTGGGAATGATGCAGCCCGAGGGGCGCTCCCAGCTAAACAAGCTTGGAAAATGTCACCTGGTTCTGTTGATGAAGGGATGTTGAGGCAGCTGAAGGTACGCGGCGAAGGGGTTGCTCCTCACGAGCCGTCGGGGCCCTGAGCCTCGGGAGGCTCTAGGGGTCCAGGCGGTTCCTTGAGGACCGTCTCCATCTCCGTCAGGACGGCGTGGTGCCTGGCCTCCTGAGATGCCAGGACACGCCGCAGGTTGCGCTGATAGGCGGATGCCACGCTCGGCAGGCCGAAAGGCATGCGAACGTAGCTGTGCGGTGGGCCCTCGTAGCGTCCCACGCGTGAAGGCCAGAAGAGCTCCTGAGACGCGGCCCGGTTGAGCCCTGGGACGTCGATGCAGACGCGCAGCCCGGCATCCTCGCCTGGATGGGGAGCCGCGCCCGGTGAGCACCGGTCGCCGCACATGGCTCTTGCGTCCTGCTGTTCCTGAGTGGTCTTGGCGATGAACTCCTGAGCGGTGGGCGCTCCTCGCCTGGTGTCCTCCTGAGGGAGACATGCCGCGAAGCACGCCTCCAAGTGGTGCCCGAGCACCTCCCTTGTGACGTTGACAAGGTCTGAGGCCCTCCAGAAGAGAGCCCCCGAGCCCTGCCCAAGGAGGGCACTGAGCGCGCCTTCCTATGCAAGGGAGGGAGGCGCCCCAGGCGCGGGCGCTGATCCTGACGAGGTACCTTTCGCGACGCCACCTCCTGAGGTCCCGCACGGAGTAGTTGCTTCTTCTTCTTGGGGACAGCCTCAGGAGGGTATCGAGCTGCGCTGTTGTCGGGGTCTTCGATTGATGATACTTGGAAGGCGAGCTCGAGGGAGCACACCGCATCTCTTTCTTCGCAGGGGACTGTGATGATCCCGCCGCTCCCTGGCATCTTGAGGACGTTGTAGCCATGGTGCGTCACCGCCATGAACTTTGCCAGGGCTGGATACCCGAGGATGGCATTGTATGGCAGACGGATGTACGCGACGTCGAAGTCGATGAGCTCGGTGCGGTAGTTGTTGCGTTCTCCGAAGGTGACAGGGAGGCGGACCTGCCCTATCGGTGTGGTGGAACCGTCGGTCACCCTTGAGAAAGGCTTGGTAGGCTGAAGCTGGTCGTAGGGCACTTGCAGGTTGTCGAACATGTCGACGGACAAGACGTTGAGTCCCGCGCCACCGTCGATGAGGGTTTTGGTGACTTGTACGTTGCTGATGATGGGCGAACAAAGCATCGGGAGAACGCGAGCAGTGGCTGCACACTTAAGCTGATCTGCCGAACTGAAAGTGATGGCGCACTTGGACCACCTGAGCGGGCGTGTGGCCTCGAGCTTGGGGAGGACCGCGTTCACCTCGCGGGCAAACTTCTTGAAGATTCGCTGTGAGGCTGGGGCTTGAGCCCCGCCCAAGATGCAGGCGATATCACGCGGCTCCAGGAAGACCCCAGCCCCCTCGTCTTGATGGTGGTCGTCGTTCCTTCTCGACGGTGGCGGCAGCGGAGGAAGCCCATCATTGCCCTGAGGACGGTCCTCGCGAGGCTGATCCTGCCAGCGGTCCTCACGAGGCCGATCGCGCCACTCCTGGCATGGTCCATGTCGGATCAAGGGTTTCGGCAAAACCCTTAAGGTTTGAACTTTGGGGTGCGCACGAAGTTCTTTCCTCCCTACCGATCCACTCCCTAGCTTGCTAAGATCTCGCGGACGAACTCGACGAACTCACAACACAAAAGACACAAGATTTATACTGGTTCGGGCCACCGTTGTGGTGTAATACCCTACTCCAGTGTGGTGGCGGTGGATTGCCTCTTGTGCTGATGATGAACAGTACAAGGGGAAGAACAACCTCCTGAGGTTGAGGTGTTCTTGTGCTTGGTGTGCTTGTGGGTGTGAGGATGGAGAATGGAATCGACCCGCCTACTACGGTGGCTAGTTCTACTTATATAGGCCCTGGTCATCTTCCCAAATATTGAGCGGGAAGGGAGCCAACAACGGCCATTTTGAAAGGGGACAGCTAGTACAACTTATCCTGACAAAAGCAGTCTTCGCCTGCAAAAGGCTCTGGTGGTGACACCGCCTTGGGCTCCATGGTGACCTCCGTCTTGCCGTCCTGCTGGTCTTTGTCTCGTTGCACCGATATGGAAACCTTTGCTTGATGGCTCGGTAGTCTGCGCCTGCGCTTGCCTCCTTAGCACCAGAGAGGAAACAAGGACGCTGCACGCGCTGGCGCCCGCCTGATCTTGATTGTCATGGCTCACATCACGAGAGCCTCACGAGGTTTGCCCTGCCTTGATCTCTCCGCTCCTTGCGAGGCAACCTGGTGAGGCCGCTCCTGAGGAGGTCTTGCATCGTCCATCTCGCGACGCTTGGCCACTCGCGACGCTTGGCCCCTCGCGAGGGTCTTGAATGCCTTGTTGATGAAGATGGGCCATACAGGCCTGCCAGCACTGCCACGCCGCGGGCCACAGACATGCAAGTCTGGGGACCCCCGTTCCCAGAACACCGACAGTAGCCCCCGGGCCCAAGGCGCGCTCGGGCTTGGCTTCGAGGCGAAGCCAAAGGTCAAGCGCGGAGCACCGCGGGCCCCAAAAGCCTGCGGCCTTGGTCGACGCATGGCGGTTGATTGGACAGGGGCGTCTCTGCTTCCCCATGCTGCCTCAGTAACTGCCCGACTTGACAAGTCCCTGCGACATGCAAGGAAAACCATCATTACCTGTGATCGTGGAAGGCACCGGTTGGCCTTCTTCACCTATAAATGGGGAGGGGGCAGAGCCCCCGCCACCCATCTCTTCCCAGTTCGCTTGCTTCTTCCTCCTCTGCTCCACCGCTAGCAGCAATGGCGCTGTGGAAGAGGTTCTCCGCCGCGGAGAAGGGCAAGGCCCCTCGGGAGGGGCCCGGCTCCCCGGCGCCCAAACGTGGACTCGGCCATCCCCGTAAGCACGCCGCGACCCCCGCCGTGGCCCCGGGTTCCCGGGGTGGCACCGCTGTGCGTGGCAGGAGTCGCTCCGGTCGCGGCAGCCCCATCGATGAAGGGAGACGCGCCGTGGTTGCGCGGCCTCCCCGGCCGTGCTTCCACGCGTTAGAGGTGCTACCAGAGTTCGTTGTCTAGTCGGAGGATCCGGCCGGCAACTGGCTCCAGCTTCCCCGCTTCTTTGCCGACGAGCTGCCGGCCTTCGGTCTAGGTGGGGTCTGGCTGCAGGCGGACAGTTGTTGCAGTCGGGCTTCTTGGTCGTGGTCGAGGTCTCTGTCGCGGGCAACATAGCTTTGGCTCGCGGTTGGCAGACGTTCGCCCGCACGCGCGGCCTGTGCAGGCGGTGCACCCTCCACTTCAAGTTTGACGGTGACGCGACCCTCTACGTGAGGGTGTTCGGGGAAGATGGTCGTCGCGCCGGATGCTGCCCCGAGGTGAACGACGACGAGGAGGTGCTCGGCCTTGGCGATGGTCGGGACGAGGAGGCGGGTGAACCCGCCGGCCGCGCCTCGTCCGGCTACGGTGGCTCTTCTTTCAGCGACAGCTCCAGCAGTGGCGGCTACGACCAGCCGCCACGCTGCCGCGTTCGCTTCGAAGGTGGTAGCAGGTCGTCTCGTCGCCGCGCATCCGTGAAGCGCGAGGAGGGATCCGGCTAAGCTCGGGACATCGCCAAGGGCCTGCCCCCATGGACTGCTGCAGGGGCGAGCGCCGCTTTTGTTTTGTTCTTCTTTTCTTTCTTGCATAAAAATGAAACCAGTATGGGCCCGGAGGGGCGTGTATCGAACCATGACTTCTTAATCATTATGCTACGCTTGTTGTTTCCGTGCTGTGTTGTTATTTTGTGCAGAGATAACTTAGCTTGGCGCGTTCGGGGCAGCCTCCTCTTTACGAGGCATTTGTTTCCTCGTGGCCCTCTTGACCTAGTGGTCTGTGATTGCTCAGGAACTGTAAAAAATTCGTTAGGAAGCTTGCTAGGAGATTTGCCGTTCACCCAAGCCTTGACCCGGCGCTTCTTATCGCGGTACCTGAGGGGCACGGATTAGGAGAGATGTGCCAGCTTGTGAGCTCGAATGAGGGTGCCTCGTGAGAAAGCAGACGGAAGGCAGAGAGAAGGAAAAATGCTCGTGAGGGCACCTGCCCAGCCCCCTCGCGAGGTATGCGAGAGAGAGAGAACACAGGCGAACTAGATTCGGAAATAGTGGCAAAAGGTGACGGAACCAAATCGGCAAGGAACACTAGAAGCAAACTTCGACTGAGAGAAGGCAAGCCAACTACGGAAAGCAAATGAAAAGCCGCGTCCGGCACCTAGTCTAGTCTTCAAGTCTTCTCACCAGCGCGGAGCTAAGTGCTGCCACTAGGCATGGGAGGGAGCCCCCGAGGCCCGAGGGCGGCACTCCTGAGACTCTGGGGCGTGTACAGCCCCACTCATTATTACGTGAGAGTGTCACGGGCGGCGATTCCTCACAGGCACCGGGCCTTCTTCACAGGCGCTGGGCCTTTCTTCACAGGCACTGGGCCTTGCTTCATGGGTAGAACTTCCAGAGGTGCTGGATGTTCCAGGCGTTCTGGATGGGCACCCCTTCCTGTGTCTCCAGGCGCGCGGCACCAGGCCTGGAGACATGGACAACCCTGAACGGGCCCTCCCACATAGGTGAGAGCTTGTGCAGCCCTTCGCTGGAGAGGACCCGCCTTAGGACGAGGTCGCCCACCTCGAGCGTCCTGGAGCAGATGTTGCGGCAGTGGTATCGCCGCAGCGCCTGCTGGTACCATGCCGCCCTCAGTGCAGCCTCGCGGCGGCGTTCCTCTCCCAACACGAGATCCATCCCCCGCATGGCGTCCTGCTGCGTTTCATCAAACGCCAGGACCCGTGCGGAGCGATGCTTGACCTCGTGAGGGAGGACCGCTTCAGCTCCGTAGACGAGGAAGAACGGGGTCGGCTTGGTGGCGGTGGTGCGGATCGACCACAACACGGACTGGAGTTCATCATGCCAGCCCCTGCCGCAGGCCTCGAGCTTCTTCTTGAAGGTCCTGGTCTTGAGGCCCCTCAGGACCTCTGCGTTGGCGCGTTCGGCCTGGCCATTGCTCCTGGGGTGCACCACCGAAGCATAGCATCTGCGTTCCAAGGTTAGCACAATATGTTTTGAAGAGGTTACTAGTGAATTGCGAGCCGTTGTTGGTGATGATGCAGTTGGGAACCCGGAAGCGGCTCACGAAACCCTTGATTAACTTGACTGCTGAGCCAGCTGGGATAGTGCGGATGGCTTCCACTTCCGCCCACTTGGTGAACTTGTCGATGGCGACGTAGAGGTAGCGGTAGCCCCCAGGCGCTTGAGGGAACGGGCCCAAGATGTCCAGCCCCCAGACCGCGAAAGGCCATGTGAGCGGGATGGTCTGGAGGCCCTGAGCTAGCTGATGGATTTGCCTGGCGTGGAACTTGCAGGCTTCACAGGACTTCACCAGCTCAGCCGCGTCATTGAGCACCGTGGGCCAGTAGAATCCACTGCGGAATACCTTGCCGACGAGGGTCCGTGATGACGAGTGGTGCCCACAGTCCCCACTGTGTATGTCAGATAGCAACTCCTTCCCCTGTTCTCTGGAAATGCAATGCAGTGAAACATCATTTGGTCGCTTCCTGTACAACTCACCGTCCTGGATGCAGTATATTGTGGCTTGCCGGGCCACGCGCTCTCTGTCCTCCTCCTTCTCCGGCAGCACCCCTTGCATCAGATACTCCTTGAATTCCTTGGTCCAGCATCCCTCCTGGGGCTCGAGCGCCAAGAGCAGGCGAGCTCATGAGGTCGGGCCACAGGCTGGGGCTCCTGTGGCAGGCGGCGGTGGGAGCCCCTCCCGAGGCTGAGCCGTGCTTGAAAGTGGTGGTGTCGCTGATGGCTTGAAGAGCCATTCCTCAAAGATGCCAGGCTCTTTGGGCTGCCGCTTGGATGCTCTATTGGCGATGTCGTCAGCTTCCTTGTTGGTGCCCCGGGGCACGTGCTGCAACTCCAGGCCCAAGAACTGCTTCTCCATCTTGCGCACCTCCGTGAGGTATGCCTCCATGTGCTCGTCCTTCAGCTCGTATACCTTCTTGGAGAAGTTGACGAGGACCTGCAAGTCGCCCTTAATAGTAAGGCGCTTAATCCCCAGAGCTGTCGCGGCCTTTAGGCCAGCTATGAGGCCTTCGTATTCTGCGATGTTGATGGAGACCTTCTCGCCCTGCTGAAAGCAGGGCTGCACAGCGTAGTAGAGCTTGTCCTGAGTGGGCGAGATGAGTATTGCTCTAGCTGCCGTGCCCTGGTGCGTGAAGGCGCCGTCGAAATACATGACCCAACCATCTGGCGCCTCGCTTCCTGGCGAGGTGGACCGGTCCTCGCCTACTTCAAGCATCGAGGTGTCCGTCCGTTCCGCCACAAAATCAGCGAGCACGGCTCCCTTGATAACCCTGGTAGTGCTGAACTCCAACTGGAATGCCTGCAACTCGATGTTCCACTCAGCGACCCTTCTAGCAGAGTTGGGGCTCCTGAGCACCCTCTCCAATGGGTAGGCTGAGACGACCTTGATGGGGTGGCCTTGGAAGTAGTGCCACAGCTTGCGCGAGGCCACCAAGAGTGCGAGCAGGAGCTTCTGAGGCATGGGATATCGCGCCCTCGCGTCCCGCAACACTGTGCTGACAAAATACACCGGGTGTTCGACGAGGGATGGCGCGTTGGTGAGGCTCGTGTCTTGCGGAAGTTGGGGCGTCTCCTGAGGTGGTGGGACTCCTGACGCCTGATCACTTGCGGGATTCTCAGTGACGTCGTCCTGCCGAGCTTGGTCTTCTGTTGACGCTGCTAAGGCTCTTGCGGCGCCTTCCTGATCTTGCGTCACTTCAGCTGTAGCTTGGCGCAGCGCGCCCTTGGCTTGGTGCTCTTCCCCAACCGCCACTAGCGCTGCGCTAGCGGAGTACGGGGTAGCGGCAAGGTATAGTACTAGGGGCTCGAGAGGTCGTGGTGCCACCATCACCGGAGGGCTGGTCAGGTATCTCTTGAGGTCTTGAAAAGCTCGGTCGGCCTCCGGGGTCCACTCGAATTGGCCCTTCTTCTTCATCAGCTTGAAGAAGGGTAGGGCGCGCTCTCCCAGCTTGGAGATGAAGCGTCCCAACGCAGTTACCCGACCAGCCAGCTTCTGCATTTCCTTAAGGGTCTGCGGTGGGCTCATGTCCTCAATGGCCTTGATCTTCTCTAGGTTTGCCTCGATCCCTCTGTGGGACATGAGGAACCCCAGCAGCTTACCGGAAGGGACACCAAACACGCACTTCTCCGGGTTAAGCCGCAAGTTCACCTGGCGCAGACTCGCGAAGGTCTCCCCCAGGTCTTGGATCAAGGTCCTTGCCTCCCGAGACTTCACCACAATGTTGTTGACGTAGGCCTCCGTGTTTCTCCTGATCTGCCATCCTAAGGTGATGTGCATCAGCCGCTGAAAGGTCGCGCCCGCGTTGCGCATTCCGAAGGGCATGCAGGTGTAGCAGTACACCCCACACGGGGTCAGGAAGGCTGTATTCCCTACATCTTCTACCGCCATCTTGATTTGGTGATACCCTGAGAACGCATCCAGGAAGCACAGCAGGTCGCACTCGGCGGTGGAGTCAATGATCTGGTCGATGCGTGGGAGCAGGAACGGATCTTGGGGGCAGGCCTTGTTGAGGTTGGTGAAGTCGACGCACATTCGCTCCTTCCCGCCTTTCTTCGGCACTACGACGGGGTTTGCCAGCCATTCGGGGTACCGAACCTCGCGAATGGCACCCGCTGCCTCCAACTTGCGGGTCTCTTGGACGATGAAGGCCTGCTTCTCTGTGGATTTCCATCTCGCCCGCTGCTTCACGGGGTGCACATTGGGACACACCCTGAAGTGATGCTGAATCACCTCTCTCGGGACCCCCACCAGCTGGTTGGGCTCCCATGTGAATATATCTTTGTTTGCGTGCAAGAACTTCACCAACGCTTCCTCTTGATTCGGGTCGAGGCTGACACCTATGGTAAAGGTGGCTCCGGGGGACCCGTCCTCGTCGACCGGCACCTGCTTGGTTTCCGCCTTGTCTTGGGTGAACAACTGCTTCTTCTTAGTCGGTGCGGCTTCCTTGGGCTCGCAGGTGCCTGCGTCGTTGGGCTGCACTGCCGCGGCGGTCTTGAGGGCAAGCTTGAGCGCCGCCAGGGCCTCCTTGGTGTCCCCCTTGATGGTGAGGACGCCTTTGCTTCCAGGCATGTTCATGAGGTTGTAGGCCGGATGAGTCGCTGCCATGAACTGGGCTAGAGCTGGGTACCCGAGGGTGGCGTTGTACGGGAGGGCAATGCGGGCGATGTCGAAGTCGACCAGCTCAGTGCGGTAGTTGTCGCGTGTGCCGAAGGTGACGGGGAGGCAGATCTGCCCCAGGGAGCGGCCAGTGCCGCCACCAACTCCTGAGAAGGGCTTGCTGAGGCTGAGCCGCTCGAGCGGCACATGAAGAAGGCTGAAGGCCTCCACGGAGAGCAAGTTGAGGCCGGCGCCGCCGTCGATGAGGGTCTTGGTAACAGCCACATTATAGATGGTGGGAGTGAAGAGCATTGGGAGCATGCCCGAGCCGACGGTGGAGTCGGGGTGGTCTTTTGAGCCGAAGGTGAGGTTGCAGCCCAGCCAGGCGGAGCCCCCGAGCGCTTGGAGGCGGCGCCGATCTGGCGGAGGAATGGCTTGACATGGCGATCTGAAGGCGGCGCCCGAGAGCCGCCCAGCAGGGCCGTGACCACGTGGTGCGCCGGTGACGCGTAGCACGCAGTGAAGAGGTCACGCAGTTCCTCCCAGGATGCCACCGTGGACCCGGGGAGGTTGAGCAGCCAGGCGCGCGGCTCGCCGGCGAGGGCCATGGGGAGCCAGTTGGCCATGACCTTGCCGTCACCGCCAGCCGCGAGGACGGCCTCCTCATACGCCAGCAGGAATGCCGACGGGTCCGCCGCGCCGTCGTAGCGCGGCGGCATCTCCGGCTTGAAGTTGGGCGGCCATCGCACTAACCGCAGGGCGGGGGCCAGGGCTCGGAGCCCCCTGGCCCCGTCGTCAGCGCCGACTGTTGGAGTCGGTAGCAGGGCGCCTGCCATGAGGGCGAAGTGCGGTGGCGGCGGAGCGTAGATTGGCGGAGGGAAGGCTATGGCGCACCCCTACCTGGCGCGCAAAATGTCGGATCACGGGTTCCGGCAAAACCCTTAAGGTTCAAACTCTGTGGTGCGCGCGAAGTTCTTTCCTCCCTACCGATCCACGCCCTAGCTTGCTAAGATCTCACGGACGAACTCGACAAACTCACAACACAAAAGACACAAGATTTATACTGGTTCAAGCCACCGTTGTGGTGTAATACCCTACTCCAGTGTGGTGGTGGTGGATTGCCTCTTGGGCTGATGATGAACAGTACAAGGGGAAGAACAGCCTCCTGAGGTTGAGGTGTTCTTGTGCTTGGTGTGCTTGTGGGTGTGAGGATGGAGGATGGAATCGATCCCCCTACTACGGTGGCTAGTTCTACTTATATAGGCCCTGGTCCTCTTCCCAAATATTGAGCGGGAAGGGAGCCAACAATGGCCAATTTGAAAGGGGACAGCTAGTACAACTTATCCTGACAAAAGCAGTCTTCGCGTGCAAAAGGCTCTGGTGGGACGCGGCCTTGGGCTCCATGGTGACCTCCGTCTTGCCGTCCTGCTGGTCTTGGTCTCGTTGCACTGATATGGAAACCTTTGCTTGATGCCTCGGTACTCCGCGCCTGCACTTGCCTCCTTAGCACCAGAGAGGAAACAAGGACGCTGTGCGCCCTGGCGCCCGCCTGATCTTGATCGTCATGGCTCATGTCACGAGAGCCTCGCGAGGTTTGCCCTACCTTGATCTCTTCGCGCCTCGCGAGGCAACCTGGTGAGGCCGCTCCTGAGGAGGTCTTTTGTCGTCCGCCTCGCGAGGCTTGGCGCCTCGTGAGGGTCTTGAACACCTTGTTGATAAAGATGGGCCGTACAGGCCTGCCAGCACAGCCACGCCATGGGCCGCAGGCAGGCAAGTCTGGGGACCCCCGTTCCCAGAACGCCGATAGTCCACGGTCGTCCCAGCATCCTCCGCCACGTCCTCCTCCTCGGCCGTAGCCCCGGTCGTTGCGCTCGGGGCGTCGACTGAAGCATCCATCGCGAATGGCCCTGAGCTCCTGACAATCGTTGGTGTTGTGGCTGTGCACGTTGTGGAAGGCGCAGAATGGTCGGCTGCTCTTGGATGACTCGGGATGGTCCGTGCCGCGCTTCGTGTCCGGCTCTGCCGCGAGCACGGTTGCTCCCTTGCGCTTCACGTCCTTGGCCTTAGCTTTCTTCTCCTCCAGGTCGGCAGCTGGGAGCTCGAGAAGGGAAAGGCGCCCTTCCTCAGCCCTTGCGCACTTGGTCGCCAGGTTGCACAGCTCCAGGGATGTGCACAGCTCCTCGTGGATGGCGACCTTCTCCTTCATGTTGACATCGCGGACGCCGTCGGAGAACGCCAAAATGATGGCCTCGTCCATCACCTTGGGGATCTTGAGACGAACGTTGTTGATGCGGTGGATGTACTTTTGGAGGGTCTCTCCTGGTTGTTGCTTGACGCGGCGCAGATCACCCGCGGCCGGGGGCGGTCGCGAGTGCCCTGGAAGTTGGCGACGAAGCGGTCGCGCATCTCGTCCCAGGAGGAGATCGAGCCTGGAGGCAGGTTCAGGAGCCACGAACGAGCGCCGTCTTTGAGCGCCATGGGGAACCAGTTCGCCATGACTTTCTCGTCTCCGTTGGTCGCCTCGATGCTCAGCTCGTAGAGCTGCAGGAACTCCACGGGATCGGGGGTGCTGTCGTAGCACGGAGGCAGGTCTGGCTTGAACTTGCTCAGCCAGGCGACGCTACGCAGCTCGGGGGTGAAGACACGGCAACCGGCAGCAAGCGATCCTGACGTGGCGGTGCGGGGAGCGGTGGAGCGTTCTCTCACGGGCGAGGGACTTCTTGGCAGATTCCTTCGTCGCGCACAGGCGCCAGACGTGGTGGGTCGTGCCGCGGAGCCACGCGCCTTGGCGGCAGGGCGCCGTCTTGGTGCAGAGGTGGTGGAGGTGCTCCGTGAGCTACGTTGCCTGTAGCTGGTGGCGGACGAGGCAGCGAGAGGGACGGTGTGGGGGAGCCCCCTGCGGCGCTGACAAGCTCGGCGATGCGGTCCAGCCAGTCCTCGTAGAGGTCGTCGATGGGGGCGGTAGCGTAGGAGTTCACGCGCCATGCACAGCGCGGCCTGCGCGTCCACGGGAGCGCGAAGGCGACGAGCCGGCCGGGGTCAGCGATGGAGTGGCGGTGCGGCCGTCCCGCCGCACCGAGGGGTGCAACGAGGAGGCTTGCTGCTCGTTCCCCGCCGGGCCGGTGGCGGCGTTGACAGCAGGCGATGGAGAACGACGAGGTGGCCCGCCGACGGGAGCCGTCTGGGCGACGCGGGTGGCGAGGGCGGCCCGGCGCTCAACACGAGCTCGGCGAGCGTCCGCCATCGATGTGACGAAGCGACGGGACGCGGATGAGGGAGTCCTGGATTAGGGGGTCCTCGGATGGCCGGACTATATACTTTAGCCGGACTGTTGGACTATGAAGATACAAGATTGAAGACTTCGTCCCGTGTCCGGATGGGACTTCCTCCCTTGTAACCGACTCTGTGTAACCCTAGCTCCCTCCGGTGACTATATAAACCGGAGGGTTTAGTCCGTAGGACAACAACAATCATACCATAGGCTAGCTTCTAGGGTTTAGCCTCTACGATCTCGTGGTGGATCAACTCTTGTAATACTCATATCATCAAGATCAATCAAGCAGGAAGTAGGGTATTACCTCCATCGAGAGGGCCCGAACCTGGGTAAACATCGTGTCCCCCGCCTCCTATTACCATCCGCCTTAGCCGCACAGTTTGGTACCCCTACCCGAGATCCGCCGGTTTTGACACCGACATTGGTGCTTTCATTGAGAGTTCCACTGTGCCGTCACCGTAAGGCTTGATGGCTCCTTCAATCATCGGCAACGATGCGATCCAGGGTGAGGTGTTCCTCCCCAGGAAGATCTTCGTATTCGGCGGCTTCGTACTGCGGGCCAACTCGCTTGGCCATCTGGAGCAGATCGAGAGCTACGCCCCTGACCATCAGGTCAGGTTCGGAAACTTGAACTATACTGCCGACATCCGCGGAGACTTGATCTTCGACGGATTTGAGCCCATGTCAGGTGCGCCGCACAATCACGACGAGCATGACTTAACTCTGCCGTCGGGCAGCGTTCGGGAGATCGCACCTGCAACTACTCCGGCCCTCGATCCGGAACAAATTGCGCCATCTGAGGACAAGTGGATAGACCCCGCCACGGAGGCCGCACTGTCATTGGCGATAGAGCCGAATACTGACTTCACCTCCTACGAGAGCCGTGTTGCCGAACCATTGGATTCGTCCCCGGCCACGGGCTCCGAGCCGCTTGCGTCCATGCCTATCGAATCCGATGGGGCACCGATCATGGAGTTTACCTCTGCAGATATCTTTTAGCACTCGCCTTTTGACGATGTGCTAAATTCATTAAGGTCTCTCTCCTTGTCGGGAGAACCTTGGCCGAACTATGTCCGGCTAGAATGGGATGCGGACGACGAAGAAATTCGCTCCCCACCCACCACCCACTTAGTAGCCACTGTCGACGATTTAACTGACATGCTCGATTTCGACTCCAAAGACATCGACGGTATGGACGACGATGCAGGAGACGAGCAGGAACCACCGCCTACAGGGCGCTGGACAGCCAACGATATATACATGGTGGATACACCCAAAGAAAACAATGACGAGGAATGGAAGGATGCAGCGAAGGATAGCTCCCTCGAGAAGCAACCAAAGCGACGGCGTAGGCGCCGCTCCAAATCCCGCCTCAGCAAAAACAGCGATAACAGCGCAAGAGAAAATAAAAAATACACTTCCGTGATGATACGTGTTTGTCACAGTAGGTCGCGTTTTCTGTCATGCATGTACATCCATGACAAATTTATGACAGAATCAAGATAGTCATACCAGTGCTGTCGTAGAAGTGTTCCATGACATTGCCAAAATTACCATCACGGTAGTGTCCACTTCCATGACGATAAATCGCGCGTCACAGAAGTGCTTTCGTCAAGGGTGACCGACACGTGGCATCCACCGTAACGGAACGCCGTTAAGCTATCGGGTCGGATTTGGATCCGAAAACCCGTTAACAGCCACGACCAATGCTGATTTTCCACGTGTGAAATTCTCATTGGCTGACGGATCCACGCGTCAGCTCCGCGTTGGCACAGGTGTCAATCATCCAACGGTAGAGATGGGCCTATGATATGTTGACACATGGACCGGCCCAAAAGTGGCCCACAAAGTTTAAATGGGCCGGTCCAACCGAAGGCCCATAAGATTTAGTGGACCATAATGGGCCGGCCTAGCTAAAGGCCCACAAAATTTAGCGGACCATAATGGGCCGTCCCAGCTAAAGGCCCACACGATTTTGCAGACCATAATGGGCCGGCCCAGCTAAAGGCCCACAAGATTTTGCGAACCACAATGGGCCGGCCCAGCTAAAGGCCCACAAGATTCTGCAGACCATAATGGGCCGGCCCAGCTAAAGGCCCAACATTCTCTGTCACCACCCCCACCCCGGCGATCGCCACCACCTCCGGTGATCTCCTCCCCTAGCCACCAAATTTCATTTCCTTTCCAATAGATCTCTCTGGCGCACTGAGATCTACGTTTTAATACCCATCTCTATGGGTTCTGCTGATGGATCCACCCTTGGCTTGGACTTCTCCAAGGGTCTGGTTTTTGCGGAGAAGGTTTTTCAATCTACGGGTTTTCTGGTGCACCCCATGGATGACACAGGCTTCTTGACCATGGTAATTTCTTTTGGCCGACATGATTTTCGTTTGACTGAGGATTCGGTGGCAGCGGCGCTTGAGGCGGCCATCGGGGGTTCTGCTATTGAGTTCATGGTTTTTATGATCAAGGAGAGGGTTTTTGGTTTTCACGTTTCTTGCAAGGTTGTGGATTTAATCATTCTCCGGCTCCGCTCTTTCTCTTGTGATCATTTTAAATGTTTCTTTCATCTTTGGGGTAATGGTGGCCCAAATTGGGGCCGTGAGTTCAAGCTTTGGAAATTGGAATGTGATGCCGAGTGGATCATTGTTAGCCCTTCCAAACGTCGAGCTACCCTTGGCATGTTAGCTATGCACACCAAGCCCCGTAAATCTTCGATAAAATCATCGCATGCCCCTGCCAAGAAGCTTCCGTTTTCACAGTTTCAGAATTATCCTGCTTGTCGTGGTTATCGTTATCCGGCCACGCAGACTTGCATTCAATCTGTTGAGGATGCGGGGTACACGCTTACTGCGCATGAACGGGTGGTCATCCACCCTTCGCCGCCGGCTGAGCTCCGGTGGACGACAACTACCCCCTCCATTTCTTTTGGAATGGTTAGAGATCTTCAACCAGCTGCGAATGGGTCGCCATCTATCTCGGGCAGAAATTTTGGCTCTCCGAATGTGGACGTGCCATCCCATGTTGGGCCGTCTCCTTCACGGTCCACGGTCCAGGTGGAGCCGGTGCTATCTTCTGGGCCTTCCATTCCGTCTTCTCAGCAAGCAGACGAAGATTTTGATAAATTGGTTACGGGCATGGTCGATGAAATTTTAACGTGTCAGATTTGCTTGTCTAAGGGTCATTTTGCTGCGGTGTGCACGTCTAAATTGCGTTGTACCTCTTGTCTGCGGGTGGGGCATGGTAAAAAGGATTGCAACAAGTTTGCAAGCATTTTGGGTTTGGTTTGGAAACCGAAACCCGGTAACGTTGCAACTTCCGAGGATCGCTCAGCTCCCACCGAGAATATCTCTCTGACACAGCTTTTACCAAACTTGGACTCCTCTTGCACTTCCGCATTTACTGCTTCGCCCTGTTCCATCAGTCCTGGTCCCAAAACGCCTTCGACCGCGCCGCCTGAGACCCCTCCTCCGCCGGAGTTCTTGCCGTCTGCTTCCAGCCCGGGTTGTTCCTCTCCGATGGCCAACTTCCCTCTCGACCCCTTGTAGTATGTGCCGGCTGGCCATCACATTGTGGACGGCGGTGATGCTCGTCTGCCTCGGACCTATGTGACGCCACATACCCCACTTGTGCGCCGCCATGAGGAATTCATGCTTGCTGAGGTAATGCCCACCCCCCCTCCCGATCAGATTGGTGCTGCTAGAGAGGAAGTGGTGCAGTGGTTGCAAGCTCATGGGGTGTTGGTGAGGTCTGCTCAGCCTTGGATTAGATCGGTGGGTCTTTTCGAGCTTCGGGATGCTGCAGTCAGGTTTTCTCTTCTTCAGATGCCGCCCCAACCTCTAGGCAATGATCGTTTTGTGCGTTTTATGAAGCACGATGAGGGTGATTCGTGTAGAGGTGCTCAGGGTTTCCGTCAAGGACTGCTCATGTTCTTGGGGATTCCGCTCGATCTTCGCAATGAGGAGAGTATTCGGGCAGCGGTCAACACTTTTGGGAAGTTTCAGCATTGGATTAGTGAGGATCCATACCTGGTGCGCACTTTGGTCTTTGCGTCTTTTCCAGAAGATATTTTAGTGCCAAGAGATGTGGTGTTCATGGATTATGCTGCCTGGGGTGGTGCCCGAGTGTCTTGGACGGTGCCTCTGTATATCCTGGGGGCCAATTTTGCTGAACAGATGCCCCAAGATGAAGACTGGATGCCCATGAATGGCAATCCCCATCCCATGCCTGGTGTTCCCTTCCCGGAGATGCCACCTTTTATTCTGCCTCCATTCCCGGCTCTGGGGTGAAACGATGTGCCACCACCTCCGCCTGAACCTGCACATAATGAGGTGCATGAGGACAATTGGGGCAACTGGGAGGAACCTGCTGCGGAGCCTGCTGTGGACGATCAAGAATCTGTGGTATTGAATGACTCGGCTCAACCTAGTTCGGCTCACCAAAGTTCTGAAGCTCAACCTCAGGTGCCCCCTGCTCCTATCGTTCTCATTGATGGGGCTCCACCTGCTAATTTGAATGATCAGATGGCAGCAGCGGACCTGGAGGATGCTAATAATTGGGCAATTGTGGTCTATCAACCTCCTCCTTTTGATGTCCGCACTTTGGAGCAGCCTGTGGTTCCGATTCCCTTTGGTCCCTCTCTGCCGCCTGAGATGATTTGGAGGCGCTCGTTTGATAATCTGCTGAATGCTCCAATGGTGTTTGAGGCGCCTAAACCCCTGCTGCCTAAACCCCTGTCGCCTATCATTTTCAACAAGAGAACCTGGGACTTTGCTTTCCAGCAGGATTATCTTCCTTTGCTGACATGGAAGGAGTCGGTACCTGCTCGACCTGTGGCTAGAGCATTATTTGTGGATGAAACTGACAGGGTTGTGCCTGTTGTGCCTTCTCCTCCTGAGCGTGCACCTACAAGGAGGCCACACAAAGTTTTGGCACCAACTCCACTTGTTGAAACTTCTGTTCGTAGGTGTACCAGAAGTTCAGCCCAGCGGGATGGGTTTAAGCCCACTTTCCATGAGCTGGTTCTGCAGCCCAAGAAGAAGAAGCCCAAGGCCAAGCCCCTTGCTGCGGAGATGCCTGAAGACCCTGCATTTGGAGATGTTCCTCCGCCTACTCCCATCAGTCATCTGCAAGCTATTGGCAAGGAGCTGGAGATTGATGCAACTCTGCTCACGGAGGATGCACTTATGGTGGACCCCTCTGCTACTACAAATCAAGACTCCAATGAATAGTGTGCTCCTATTTTGCTGGGTTTGGCGAGCCCATAAATCTGCTTTATGTGTTTGGTTTCCTTTTTCTGATCTAGGGCTATGTAATAATGCTGGTTTGGAACTCTTATGTGCTTTTGGGCATCTGACACTGTGTGTCATGTGCATGGGTGACTTGATTTTGTTATTCCTTTATGAATAATCTCTGTAGAAACTGGAATGTCCTGTGCTGGAATGTCAGGGGTTTAAATTCTGAGGCTAGGCAAAGAGCTGTTAGACAAAAGATTGACGAAAGCCACTGTGCTATTGCTTGCCTGCAAGAAACTAAATGTGCTTCATTCGATTCCCGAATGATTAAAAGTTTTTGCCCCAAGAGATTTGACAGCTTTGCTTTCTCACCTTCCTTGGGGGCCTCTGGTGGAATTCTAGTTGTTTGGAACTCGCCTATATTTGGTGGGACTTTATTGCAAGTCGAACAATTTGCAGTGGTTATTGAGTTTGTTTCTAGGCACAACAATGAGCGGTGGACTCTTGTGGTGGTTTATGGACCTTGTCAGGGGGAAGCCGGGGATAATTTTGTAAACTGGTTGTATCACCTGAACATTCCTGTGGTTGAGAATTGGCTGTTACTGGGGGATTTTAATTTCTTACGATCTATGGATAACAGGAATCTACCTGGTGGTGATTTGAATGACATGTTCATCTTTAATGAGATAATTGGACACCTCGGCCTTTTGGAGTTGCCCATCAAAGCCAGGTCCTACACTTGGTCCAATATGCAGGATGATCCACTCCTTGAGCAGCTTGACTGGTTCTTCACTTCTGTTGATTGGATCTCTGATTATCCCATGACTGAGGTGCTACCCCTTGCCAGAACTGCTTCTGACCATGTGCCTTGTATGGTTACAATTAAAACTTCTATTCCCAAGTCTAATATCTTTAGGTTTGAGAATTATTGGTTGGAGTTGGAGGGTTTTATGGACTGTGTTGATTCCTCATGGCAGAAACAATCCAGAAAGGGCCATATTACTGCCAGGATAGCTGACAAATTTAAGTCCTTGAGAATGTGTCTCAAAAGGTGGCAGAAGAGCATTTCTAAACTGAAAACTCTAATTTGTAAATGCAATAGTGTTATCCTGCTCTTGGATGAGCTTGAGGAATATAGAACACTCTACAGACAGGAATCAAATTTCAGGATTGTGGTTAAATACCATGTTGAGAAATTGCTCCACCTTCAATATCTCTATTGGAGGAAAAGATGTACTATCAGATACATCAAAGTGGGTGGTGAGAACACCAAGTTCTTTCATGCTATGGCCACGGAGAGATACCGAAGAAATTCTATTGCTAGCTTAAAACTGCCTGATGGTACGGTGGTGACTGATCATTCCCAAATGGAGGGTATTATCTGGGATTGTTTTAAGAACAGAATGGGTTCTTCCAGGGGAATTAACATGGGCTTTGATCTTTCTTCCCTTATTGAACCAGTTGTGGGATTGGATGTTCTCACTAAGCCTTTTGAGAAGGAGGAAATGGACTTGATTGTCAAGCACATGCCAGTTGATAAAGCTCCAGGTCCAGATGGTTTTAATGGTCTTTTCTTCAAAAGGTGCTGGCACATAATTTCTCAGGATTTTTATGAACTGGCCAAGGCTTTCTTTCAGGGTACTGCCCATCTGGAGAATATCAATGACTCTTATATAACTTTGGTGCCCAAGAAGCCCTCCCCTGAGGAGGTGGGTGACTACAGACATATCTCTTTAACCGGAATGGGTCTTAAGTTCTTGTCTAAGATGGCAGCCAATAGGTTTCAAGAGGTGATTATGCAGTGTGTTCACAAGAACCAATATGGTTTCATAAAAAGTAGAACAATTCAGGATTGTATTGGGTGGACCTTTGAGTATTTGCACCAGTGCCACTAGTCCAAGAAACCTATTGTGATTCTAAAGTTGGATTTTGAAAAGGCTTTTGACTCCCTTGAGCATGAGGCCATTGTGCAAATTTTGAGATATAAGGGCTTTAATGAGAAGTGGATCCTTTGGATGAAGCAACTTCTCTCCACAGGTACCTCCTCTGTTCTGTTTAATGGTGTCCCTGGTAGGAAGTTCAGGTGCAAAAAGGGTGTCAGACAGGGTGATCCAGTCTCTCCTCTCCTTTTTGTCCTAGCTGCTGATCTCCTGCAGACTGTAATTAATGACATGTTCAGAAGGGGCATTCTTCAGTTACCTATTCCTTGTCATGATCAGGACTACCCTGTGGTTCAGTATGCTGATGATACTCTTATTATCTTGCCTGCTGACAAGGACCATCTTCTAGCTCTCAAGGATATGCTCAGGATCTTCTCTGAGTCCACTGGTCTGGATGTGAACTATCACAAATCCTTCATTATTCCCATCAATGTGGACACTACTGTCATGGATGAATTAGCTTCTGCATTTGGCTGCCAGATTGGGAAAATGCCTTTTACCTACCTTGGGTTGCCAGTGGGAACTACAAGGCCTAAAATGCTGGATTTTATGCCACTGGTTGATTGCATGGAGAGGAGAATGACAGCTAGTTC
Source organism: Aegilops tauschii subsp. strangulata (assembly GCF_002575655.3). Classification (NCBI taxonomy): domain Eukaryota; kingdom Viridiplantae; phylum Streptophyta; class Magnoliopsida; order Poales; family Poaceae; genus Aegilops; species Aegilops tauschii. Next base: position 95,920,321 of record NC_053040.3, on the reverse strand, counting down.
ATCTTTTCTGAATCAGGGGGAAAGGCTTCAGTTCCTTAACTCTGCTCTGTCATCTATGCCCATTTTCTTCTTGTGCAGTTTGGCTGTCCCAGCTGGAATTCTTAAACAATTGGAAAGAATCCAGAGACAATGCCTCTGGAGGAGGAATAGGGGTCAGCCTGCCCCCTCCCTAGCTGCGTGGGACCTTATTTGCAGGCCAAAAAACAGGGGAGGTCTTGGCATTCTCAACCTTGGTTCCCAGAACGTTGCACTTTTGATCAAACATGCCAATAATTTCCTTAATAAAAAGGATCTCCCTTGGGTTTCTTTAATTTGGGATACCTACTACCATAATAGGGTCCCCCAGGGAACTTCTGATTGTGGCTCATTCTGGTGGAAGGATATTTGCAAGGTCATGCATCATTTTAGGGAGTGTGCTTGGGTTCAGATTAATGCAGGGAACACTGCCCTCATGTGGTCAGATAACTTGCAGTATGATGGTCAGGTGTCTAGCCTTCAGCTCAGATTTCCCAGGCTCTATTCCTATGTTAAGGACCCCTGGATTACTGTTATGGAATTCTTGGGCTCTCAGGACATTTTCCAGCATTTCCACCTTCCTTTGTCCAGCCAGGCTTTTGATGAACTGACTATTCTCCAGTCCATGTTGGGTGGCCTTATTAGAGCACCTGGGTCCAAGGATATCTGGTTTTGGAAGGGCACTGCCAAGGGATACTCACCAAAGCTGTTTTACTCACATACTTTTGTCTCAGCATCTTTCAACCCTTTGACAGCTTGGATCTGGAAGTCCTCTTGTACAATGAAAATCAAAGTTTTTGCTTGGATGCTTATTATGGACAGGTTGAACACCAAGGACATGGTGGATAGGAGGCATTGGCATTTGGAGGATGGAGTGAGCTGTGTCCTTTGCCCTTTGCAGACTAGGGAAACAAGGGATCATTTGTTCTTGAATTGCAACTTTAGTGTCAGAATTTGGAACTATCTGCAAATTGATTGGTCTTCTGGTGACTCCATGGCTCATTTGGTTCTTAATGCTAGCAGGAGTTTTAGGAAGCCCTTCTTCACTGAAGTGGTTTTCATTGCTTGCTGGAATATCTGGATCGTCAGGAATGCTAAGGTCTTCAGGCATGAGAGAGCTAGATTTAATAAATGGAGATCTGCTTTCATTCATGACATCAGCTTAATGCAGTATAGAGTGAAAGCTGCCCACAAAGATGATCTTCTACGCTGGATTTCATTCCTACCACCTTGAGGCCATTAATATGTATCTTCTAACTTGTTTTTTTCCTTCTTCCCCTACATTCTTTGATTACCTCTTGTAATCCCCCTTTTGTACTTGTACTGTATGTCTTTTCTCAATAAAGTTTTGATATGCTGTGGGGGTTTCCCCTACAGTTCCCAGTCAAAAAAACATTCTCTGTCAAATCGGCCCGTCAACGGCCTGTCCTAAACTTGTCATCAACGCGGCCCATGGTCACTTCTGGCCCGTTAACAGTCCGCTAAGTAATTGGGCCGAATTATGGCCCGGTGTATTTCTGGCCTGTTAAAGGTCCGACTTCATTTGGGCCCATTTACAGGCCATCAAAACTTTCGGCCCATAAACGACCGTGAAGGATTTGGGTCATATTCGTCCATGTCTGACATTCGGCTTGTTAGAGGCCCACTATAGCTTTGGGCCACTTTTGGCTTGTTGTCATTTTCGGCCTGTTAACGCCGGACGTAAACCATGGGCCATATGTGGCCCAACGTCATATCGGGCCCATTAACGACCCATATAAAAATGACGGTAATCTAGCCCGACCGAAGTTCCGGCCTGTTAAAGGCCCGTGTATTAGGTCGGCGCATTTACGGCCCGTCCGAATTTCGGCCTGTCAAAGATCCGCATCGTAAATGGGCCACCATTTCGGCCTGCTAAGTCCAGTGGGTTATTTGGCACAATCAGGGCCCAATGTCACTTTCGGTCTATTAAAGGCCCATGTTTTTTATGGGCTCGAGATATTTACACCTGTAAACGGCCTATTTTTACTGAGGGCCCAAATTATGTTTAGGCCTGTTAAAAGCCCACTATGGGCACATGCCTACCAGGAAAATATGAAAGCTTATGCTGATTTAGGCCCAGGTATTTTTAGTGGCTACATGCCAATTTTGGCCCGTAATCGTTTTTAGCCCAATTGGAATGGGCCCGACGAATGTTAGCATGTTGGGCTCCTACGAAGCTTTTGGCCGAATACATTTTTTTTGACTGGGAACTGTAGGGGAAACCCCCACAGCATATCAAAACTTTATTGAGAAAAGACATACAGTACAAGTACGAAAGGGGGATTACAAGAGGTAATCAAAGAATGTAGGGGAAGAAGGAGAAAAACAAGTTAGAAGATACATATTAATGGCCTCAAGGTGGCAGGAATGAAATCCAGCGTAGAAGATCATCTTTGTAGGCAGCTTTCACTCTATACTGCATTAAGCTGATGTCATGAATGAAAGCAGATCTCCATTTATTAAATCTAGCTCTCTCATGCCTGAAGACCTTAGCATTCCTGATGATCCAGATATTCCAGCAAGCAATGAACACCACTTCAGTGAAGAAGGGCTTCCTAAAACTCCTGCTAGCATTAAGAACCAAATGAGCCATGGAGTCACCAGAAGACCAATCAATTTGCAGATAGTTCCAAATTCAGACACTAAAGTTGCAATTGAAGAACAAATGATCCCTTGTTTCCCTAGTCTGCAAAGGGCAAAGGACACAGCTCACTCCATCCTCCAAATGCCAATGCCTCCTATCCACCATGTCCTTGGTGTTCAACCTGTCCATAATAAGCATCCAAGCAAAAACTTTGATTTTCATTGTACAAGAGGACTTCCAGATCCAAGCTGTCAAAGGGTTGAAAGATGCTGAGACAAAAGTATGTGAGTAAAATAGCTTTGGTGAGTATCCCTTGGCATTGCCCTTCCAAAACCAGATATCCTTGGACCCAGGTGCTCTAATAAGGCCACCCAACATGGACTGGAGAATAGTCAGTTCATCAAAAGCCTGGCTGGACAAAGGAAGGTGGAAATGCTGGAAAATGTCCTGAGAGCCCAAGAATTCCATAACAGTAACCCAGGGGTCCTTAACATAGGAATAGAGCCTGGGAAATCTGAGCTGAAGGCTAGACACCTGACCATCATACTGCAAGTTATCTGACCACATGAGGGCAGTGTTCCCTGCATTAATCTGAACCCAAGCACACTCCCTAAAATGATGCATGACCTTGCAAATATCCTTCCACCAGAATGAGCCACAATCAGAAGTTCCCTGGGGGACCCTATTATGGTAGTAGGTATCCCAAATTAAAGAAACCCAAGGGAGATCCTTTTTATTAAGGAAATTATTGGCATGTTTGATCAAAAGTGCAACGTTCTGGGAACCAAGGTTGAGAATGCCAAGACCTCCCCTGTTTTTTGGCCTGCAAATAAGGTCCCACGCAGCTAGGGAGGGGGCAGGCTGACCCCTATTCCTCCTCCAGAGGCATTGTCTCTGGATTCTTTCCAATTGTTTAAGAATTCCAGCTGGGACAGCCAAACTGCACAAGAAGAAAATGGGCATAGATGACAGAGCAGAGTTAAGGAACTGAAGCCTTTCCCCCTGATTCAGAAAAGATGAACTAGCTGTCATTCTCCTCTCCATGCAATCAACCAGTGGCATAAAATCCAGCATTTTAGGCCTTGTAGTTCCCACTGGCAACCCAAGGTAGGTAAAAGGCATTTTCCCAATCTGGCAGCCAAATGCAGAAGCTAATTCATCCATGACAGTAGTGTCCACATTGATGGGAATAATGAAGGATTTGTGATAGTTCACATCCAGACCAGTGGACTCAGAGAAGATCCTGAGCATATCCTTGAGAGCTAGAAGATGGTCCTTGTCAGCAGGCAAGATAATAAGAGTATCATCAGCATACTGAACCACAGGGTAGTCCTGATCATGACAAGGAATAGGTAACTGAAGAATGCCCCTTCTGAACATGTCATTAATTACAGTCTGCAGGAGATCAGCAGCTAGGACAAAAAGGAGAGGAGAGACTGGATCACCCTGTCTGACACCCTTTTTGCACCTGAACTTCCTACCAGGGACACCATTAAGCAGAACAGAGGAGGTACCTGTGGAGAGAAGTTGCTTCATCCAAAGGATCCACTTCTCATTAAAGCCCTTATATCTCAAAATTTGCACAATGGCCTCATGCTCAAGGGAGTTAAAAGCCTTTTCAAAATCCAACTTTAGAATCACAATAGGTTTCTTGGACTAGTGGAACTGGTGCAAATACTCAAAGGTCCACCCAATACAATCCTGAATTGTTCTACTTTTTATGAAACCATATTGGTTCTTGTGAACACACTGCATAATCACCTCTTGAAACCTATTGGCTGCCATCTTAGACAAGAACTTAAGACCCATTCCGGTTAAAGAGATAGGTCTGTAGTCACCCACCTCCTCAGGGGAGGGCTTCTTGGGCACCAAAGTTATATAAGAGTCATTGATATTCTCCAGATGGGTAGTACCCTGAAAGAAATCCTGGGCCAGTTCATAAAAATCCTGAGAAATTATGTGCCAGCACCTTTTGAAGAAAAGACCATTAAAACCATCTGGACCTGGAGCTTTATCAACTGGCATGTGCTTGACAATCAAGTCCATTTCCTCCTTCTCAAAAGGCTTAGTGAGAACATCCAATCCCACAACTGGTTCAATAAGGGAAGAAAGATCAAAGCCCATGTTAATTCCCCTGGAATAACCCATTCTGTTCTTAAAACAATCCCAGATAATACCCTCCATTTGGGAATGATCAGTCACCACCGTACCATCAGGCAGTTTTAAGCTAGCAATAGAATTTCTTCGGTATCTCTCCGTGGCCATAGCATGAAAGAACTTGGTGTTCTCACCACCCACTTTGATGTATCTGATAGTACATCTTTTCCTCCAATAGAGATATTGAAGGTGGAGCAATTTCTCAACATGGTATTTAACCACAATCCTGAAATTTGATTCCTGTCTGTAGAGTGTTCTATATTCCTCAAGCTCATCCAAGAGCAGGATAACACTATTGCATTTACAAATTAGAGTTTTCAGTTTAGAAATGCTCTTCTGCCACCTTTTGAGACACATTCTCAAGGACTTAAATTTGTCAGCTATCCTGGCAGTAATATGGCCCTTTCTGGATTGTTTCTGCCATGAGGAATCAACACAGTCCATAAAACCCTCCAACTCCAACCAATAATTCTCAAACCTAAAGATATTAGACTTGGGAATAGAAGTTTTAATTGTAACCATACAAGGCACATGGTCAGAAGCAGTTCTGGCAAGGGGTAGCACCTCAGTCATGGGATAATCAGAGATCCAATCAACAGAAGTGAAGAACCAGTCAAGCTGCTCAAGGAGTGGATCATCCTGCATATTGGACCAAGTGTAGGACCTAGCTTTGATGGGCAACTCCAAAAGGCCGAGGTGTCCAATTATCTCATTAAAGATGAACATGTCATTCAAACCACCACCAGGTAGATTCCTGTTATCCATAGATCGTAAGAAATTAAAATCCCCCAGTAACAGCCAATTCTCAACCACAGGAATGTTCAGGTGATACAACCAGTTTACAAAATTATCCCTGGCTTCCCCCTGACAAGGTCCATAAACCACCACAAGAGTCCACCGCTCATTGTTGTGCCTAGAAACAAACTCAATAACCACTGCAAATTGTTCGACTTGCAATAAAGTCCCACCAAATATAGACGAGTTCCAAACAACTAGAATTCCACCAGAGGCCCCCAAGGAAGGTGAGAAAGCAAAGCGGTCAAATCTCTTGGGGCAAAAACTTTTAATCATTCGGGAATCGAATGAAGCACATTTAGTTTCTTGCAGGCAAGCAATAGCACAGTGGCTTTCGTCAATCTTTTGTCTAACAGCTCTTTGCCTAGCCTCAGAATTTAAACCCCTGACATTCCAGCACAGGACATTCTAGTTTCTACAGAGATTATTCATAAAGGAATAACAAAATCAAGTCACCCATGCACATGACACACAGTGTCAGATGCCCAAAAGCACATAAGAGTTCCAAACCAGCATTATTACATAGCCCCAGATCAGAAAAAGGAAACCAAACACATAAAGCAGATTTATGGGCTCGCCAAACCCAGCAAAATAGGAGCACACTATTCATTGGAGTCTTGATTTGTAGTAGCAGAGGGGTCCACCATAAGTGCATCCTCCGTGAGCGGAGTTGCATCAATCTCCAGCTCCTTGCCAATAGCTTGCAGATGACTGATGGGAGTAGGCGGAGGAACATCTCCAAATGCAGGGTCTTCAGGCATCTCCGCAGCAAGGGGCTTGGCCTTGGGCTTCTTCTTCTTGGGCTGCAGAACCAGCTCATGGAAAGTGGGCTTAAACCCATCCCGCTGGGCCGAACTTCTGGTACACCTACGAACAGAAGTTTCAACAAGTGGAGTTGGCGCCAAAACTTTGCGTGGCCTCCTTGTAGGTGCACGCTCAGGAGGAGAAGGCACAACAGGCACAACCCTGTCAGTTTCATCAACAAATAATGCTCTAGCCACAGGTCGAGCAGGTACCGACTCCTTCCATGTCAGCAAAGGAAGATAATCCTGCTGGAAAGCAAAGTCCCAGGTTCTCTTGTTGAAAATGATAGGCGACAGGGGTTTAGGCAGCAGGGATTTAGGCACCTCAAACACCATTGGAGCATTCAGCAGATTATCAAACGAGCGCCTCCAAATCATCTCAGGCGGCAGAGGGGGACCAAAGGGAATCGGAACCACAGGCTGCTCCAAAGTGCGGACATCAAAAGGAGGAGGTTGATAGACCACAATTGCCCAATTATTAGCATCCTCCAGGTCCAGTGCTGCCATCTGATCATTCAAATTAGCAGGTGGAGCCCCATCAATGAGAACGATAGGAGCAGGGGGCACCTGAGGTTGAGCTTCAGAACTTTGGTGAGCCGAACTAGGTTGAGCCGAGTCATTCAATACCACAGATTCTTGATCGTCCACAGCAGGCTCCGCAGCAGGTTCCTCCCAGTTGCCCCAATTGTCCTCATGCACCTCATTATGTGCAGGTTCAGGCGGAGGTGGTGGCACATCGTTCCACCCCAGAGCCGGGAATGGAGGCAGAATAAAAGGTGGCATCTCCGGGAAGGGAACACCAAGCATGGGATGGGGATTGCCATTCATGGGCATCCAGTCTTCATCTTGGGGCATCTGTTCAGCAAAATTGGCCCCCAGGATATACAGAGGCACCGTCCAAGACACCCGGGCACCACCCCAGGCAGCATAATCCATGAACACCACATCTCTTGGCACTAAAATATCTTCTGGAAAAGACGCAAAGACCAAAGTGCGCACCGGGTATGGATCCTCACTAATCCAATGCTGAAACTTCCCAAAAGTGTTGACCGCTTCCCGAATACTCTCCTCATTGCGAAGATCGAGCGGAATCCCCAAGAACATGAGCAGTCCTTGACGGAAACCCTGAGCACCTCTAAACGAATCACCCTCATCGTGCTTCATAAAACGCACAAAACGATCATTGCCTAGAGGTTGGGGCGGCATCTGAAGAAGAGAAAACCTGACTGCAGCATCCCGAAGCTCGAAAAGATCCACCGATCTAATCCAAGGCTGAGCAGACCTCACCAACACCCCATGAGCTTGCAACCACTGGACCACTTCCTCTCTAGTAGCACCAATCTGATCGGGAGGGGGGATGGGCATTACCTCAGCAAGCATGAATTCCTCATGGCGGCGCACAAGTGGGGTATGTGGCGTCACATAGGTCCGAGGCAGACGAGCATCACCGCCGTCCACAATGTGATGGCCAGCCGGCACATACAACAAGGGGTCGAGAGGGAAGTTGGCCATCGGAGAGGAACAACCCGGGCTGGAAGCAGACGGCAAGAACTCCGGCGGAGGAGGGGTCTCAGGCGGCGCGGTCGAAGGCGTTTTGGGACCAGGACTGATGGAACAGGGCGAAGCAGTAAATGCGGAAGTGCAAGAGGAGTCCAAGTTTGGTAAAAGCTGTGTCAGAGAGATATTCTCGGTGGGAGCTGAGCGATCCTCGGAAGTTGCAACGTTACCGGGTTTCGGTTTCCAAACCAAACCCAAAATGCTTGCAAACTTGTTGCAATCCTTTTTACCATGCCCCACCCGCAAACAAGAGGTACAACGCAATTTAGACGTGCACACCGCAGCAAAATGACCCTTAGACAAGCAAATCTGACACGTTAAAATTTCATCGACCATGCCCGTAACCAATTTATCAAAATCTTCATCTGCTTGCTGAGAAGACGGAATGGAAGGCCCAGAAGATAGCACCGGCTCCACCTGGACCGTGGACCGTGAAGAAGACGGCCCAACATCGGATGGCACGTCCACATTCGGAGAGCCAAAATTTCCGCCCGAGATAGACGGCGACCCATTCGCAGCTGGTTGAAGATCTCTAACCGTTCCAAAAGAAATGGAGGGGGTAGTTGTCGTCCACCGGAGCTCAGCCGGCGGCGAAGGGTGGATGACCACCCGTTCATGCGCAGTAAGCGTGTACCCCGCATCCTCAACAGATTGAATGCAAGTCTGCGTGGCCGGATAACGATAACCACGACAAGCAGGATAATTCTGAAACTGTGAAAACGGAAGCTTCTTGGCAGGGGCATGCGATGATTTTATCGAAGATTTACGGGGCTTGGTGTGCATAGCTAACATGCCAAGGGTAGCTCGACGTTTGGAAGGGCTAACAATGGTCCACTCGGCATCACATTCCAATTTCCAAAGCTTGAACTCACGGCCCCAATTTGGGCCACCATTACCCCAAAGATGAAAGAAACATTCAAAATGATCACAAGAGAAAGAGCGGAGCCGGAGAATGATTAAAGCCACAACCTTGCAAGAAACGTGAAAACCAAAAACCCTCTCCGTGATCATAAAAACCATGAACTCAATAGCAGAACCCCCGATGGCCGCCTCAAGCGCCGCTGCCACCGAATCCTCAGTCAAACGAAAATCATGTCGGCCAAAAGAAATTACCATGGTGAAGAAGCCCGTGTCATCCATGGGGTGCACCGGAAAACCCGTAGATTGAAAAACCTTCTCCGCAAAAACCAGACCCTTGGAGAAGTCCAAGCCAAGGGTGGATCCATCGGCAGAACCCATAGAGATGGGTATTAAAACGTAGATCTCAGTGCGCCAGAGAGATCTATTGGAAAGGAAGTGAAATTTGGTGGCTAGGGGAGGAGATCACCGGATGTGGTGGCGATCGCCGGGGTGGGGGTGGGAGCGCCTATCATTTGTCTATCTCTCATTATGGTAAATATATGCTTAATTACTGAATTTTTTGATGGAGTTTCGGCCGAATACATTACTAAGATAAACCTACACTATACAAAAATAGTGTCGTAATTACTGCAGCCTGAGGCAGCATCATAAATATTGTATCACAACAAAATAAATTCCAACCATACAACAAAAGGCCTGTTGGCATAAAGTTTACAGTCCTTCCAGATAATAGCACCATCAGATGTATAGAAGCACAGATCATTTGACCTGAGTGCTAATGTTTCAGGATGTAGAATCTGATGGAGCAGCACGATCTCCACCTTTTTTCCGCCATTGCTCTTGAACAACGAAGCGAATGTCTGATAGTCTGGTTTCAAAACTATTCATATCTTGACGACATTTCTCAACCACTATTCTTGTTTCTGAAACAACGTCCATTAGGGATTGGACTTGTGTCTGGAGCACAGATATATCACTCTGTCTAGCAGGAAGATTTTGTTCAGTAGGCGATTTGGACGAGGTTACCTTGACAACCAACCTAGAATTACGCAGGAAGGTGCTTTTTGCACTGTTAGTGGAGAGATACTAACGCACTGCAGCAAGAGGTGACATTGTGCCTGTAGTAGCCTCGTCACCTTCAGGTGGTTGTGGCTGTTCAATCATTTATTCCATAGCTTCCTGAAAGTTTGAACTTGTAGATTAGTGTACCAGATAAGTTACTAATGAGACAAAAACAAACAAAGTAGGTTAAACGTTTATACATAACTTATTTTGGTGAACTACTGTAATACATTAGCATGTATTGTAGTGCCAACTACATAATAAAATCACTTACGAAACATATGTCCATGTAGCATGCCTACTGTATTATCTATTTCCTCACATTCGTTGACATCTAAGGATAAAGAGACATGGTTTAAAGTAGGATGAACATAGTATGACATCATTCATATCATGGGCAAACAGATATAAAACAAACAGGCTATTTTATCATTGTGTGCGCACGTGAACATAACAACTAGATTACAGATCAAGACCAAAAGAATATCCTTCATCTCTTTTAAACCATGTAAGGTGAAATGATACGTTAAGACAACTGTGAATAAAAGTGAACAGAGTAACTAACACTGGCTGCAAACCAAGTAGTTAAATGAACACGTCACAGTACCAATCAGTTCAAGGGAGGAGGAGTAAGACTTACAACAGCAGCTTGAACTGGTGTGCTCATGCCCTTCATCTTGCTGGTGTGGCAATCCTTGAAGATTTGCACTGCATTCGGTTCAGGTTCTTTTTGGTCCGCACGGGCTTTCCTCTGTATTTGGAACAACTCAATATAGATACGATAATATGGCACAAATAAAAGAAGGAAGTAGCAGTTATTTACAGGAGCCTCGTAGTGTGCAATATAGCTACGAGATCCTGTTGTCTATTGGAATTTCACTTTAGAACGGTTGGTTTTGTTCTTCAAACAGTTAGCCTAGAAGAAGATACACTTGTAAGGCACATACATAAATACAAGTTCAATATGTGGTCTGATCAAATACATATAGCCACCTGATACTTTGGATCAGACCAGTGTTTAACGAGGGCTGTCCAGTCTTCATCTGTAATATATACCACTGGAGATGTTTGGGCGATTTCATTGTTAGCCTTGCCTTCAAAGTGAGATTTTCTAAGGTGGTACCGATACTGTCACAGAGCAGACTGAAAAACATGAGTGCATGCTTGTTTAGTTGCATCATCTTTCGGATCCAACTTGAACCTCATCTGTTGAAAAAAGAATGTGAGTCTTATTAGGAGGAAGCTAGGAAGTATGGGATAGAGCAAGACAATATTACTAATTGCTATGAATAACAATACTTACGGATAAATGGTCAAGGAAGGTGTTAAACTGGGTATTGTCTTTCTCATTGCTGTACTGGATCCACGTTGGGAGGATACGTGCATGACACCTAACGGCAATGGCTGCCTCTGATTCTAACTTGGCTGACTCTGTAGCATCACGTGGCCTTTTTAAACCTGCCTCAAAATGGATCTCCATTCTTCCTCCTTTAGATTTTGTTAATCTGTCAAGCATTATCCCTGATGTCTGTTTCCGCTTGCGCCGTGGTGCTAGTTTAACAATGAATATGGAAAGTGTTAGTGTACATCAAACTGTGAGAGTACATATAAAGGAGCATGCAACTGCAACTTGACTCGGTCAGGTACCGTCTTGGTGTTGATGCTCATGAGGTTCATCTGATCTTGCCAAGTCCTGTTGTGTCGGCAGTGCTTCGGAAGTACTGTTAGGTGTGAAGGCAGCTTGGGAACTAGCCAGCTCCGGAGCAAACGAGCAAGTAACTGGTTGAGATGCTGGTACAGTTGAAGCGGATGCTGCAGCTGGTGGAGCAGGTGATACTGTGTTTGTAGATTTAGCCGGTGGACTTGGACCTTCTACTGCACTATAAGTACCAGCAGAATCTCGATGACAGAACCTTTCCCGTTTCACCCGACGAGTAATAGCACTCCCTACTATATTATTTTCCTTGCTCTTTTTTGACTTTGCCATGTCAAGCTGTACCCACAACACAAAAGAATAAAATCACTCTTCAGAACTCATTGATGCATGATACAGACAAGCAATACTTTGATGTAAGACAACCGTATGAGGATGGAATATGTAATAAAAATAGGACGGCATGACATATTCACAGCTATGATGTGCAAACTAAGCAGAAGGATTTTCAAGAAAATAGAAGTAATGCAAGCTAGACACCATATGAAAGATGCAACCAATATTACTCTGCCAAGTTAAAAGTGTCTTTTCATAAGTGTCTATTCGAAAAATTAGAAGCAGTACAACGTAGAAATCAATGCAAGATGCAACCACTATCAAACTGCCATGTTAAAAGCGTCCAATCATGAGTGACTGATGCGGGATACACAACAGCAGTACTTTGATGTAAGAACATGGTATGATAGATAGATGAAGTGTATTCTAGACACAGAAATCCATGTCATATGCACATGTATAATGTATAAACTCAGCAGGTGCAATTTAATCAAAATAGAAGAAATACAGACTAGACAACATATGCAACATGAAACCAATTATCACACTGTCAACTTAGAGCAAGCACCTGCGATGGTGGAGTACGGGAGATGAACTCATCATGTAGACTTGGGACTTCAACTTCATTAGCAGTAGAAGTGGCAAATCTAGAGAGTCTCTGTTTGCGTCGGTGCGGAGGACCACCAACATTCCCTAACTTACTCTTTTCCTTCCTATTTTCTGATATTGCCTTATGAAGTCAAAACCACAAGAAGATGAACAAAATTAGCTCTGCATAACTGGTTGATGCATGATACAGACGAACACTACTTTGATGTAAGGCAAGCGCAGGATAGGAGGATGGAATACATACAAAAAAGACAGCATTTCATATTCACACGTACGATAGGAGGATGGAATATGTATGATAAAACAGTAAGCAGAAGGCATTTCAACAAAATTAGAAGAAATGAAAGCTAGGCACCATATGAACATGCAACCAATATCACTCTACCAGGTAAAAAGTGTCTCGTCGTAAGTGCCATTTCAAGAAATTAGAAGCAGTACAAGCTAGAAGACAATGCAAGATGCAACCTACATCACAGTCCCAAGTTAAATGTGTCTTATGGGTAAGTGATCATTCCAGGTATAGGTTGTAAGCTACGCAGATGCAATTCAACATAATCAGAAGCAATACAAACTAGACATCATACGGAAAACGGAACCACGTATAACAGTTCCAAGTAAGAGCAAGCACCTGTGATGCTGGAGTAGGGGACATGTGCTCATCATGTACACGTATGTTATAGAAACAGGAACACGTGTCATATTCACATGCATTATGTGTAAAGTAAGCAGATGCAATTCAAGTTAGAAGCAATACAAGCTAGACATCATACGCAACATGCAACCACATATAATAGTGTCAAGTTAGAGCAAGCACCTGTGATGGTGGACTAGGGGAGATGTGCTCATCATCTACACAGCTACGTTGACTGTCCAGCCTTGTGTTGTCTTGCGAATCTTGTTGGGAGGATGGCGGAGTAGAATCTGTAGAGACCCCCTGTTTGAGTTGCTCCGAAGGACCACCATCATCCACTGCCGGACTAATTTCCTTCAACTGTAATGATTTTGCATTGTGAAGTCAAACCAATAAGAAAAAGGAATAAAATTCGCTTTTCAGAACTCATTCATGCATGATACTGACGAACACTACTCGGATGAAAGGCAAACACATGATGCGAGGATGGAATATGTATGAAAAACAGGATGGTGTGACATATTCACACCTATGATGTGGTAACTAAGCAGAAGGCATTTCAACAAATTAGAAGCACTGCAAGCTAGACACCATATGAAAGATGCAACCAATATCACTCTGCCAAGTTCAAACTGTATGGCGTTTCAACAAATCAGAAGCAGTACATGCTAGAAATCATATGCAAGACACAACCAATATCACAGTGGCGACTTAAAGGCGCCTTATCATAAGTGACTGATGCGGGATATGCAAGAATAGGAGTCTGATGTAGAAACAGGAACACATGTCATATTCACAGGCATTATGTGTAAAGTAAGCAGATGAAATTCAACAAAGTTAGAAGCAATACAAGCTAGACATCATACGCAACATGCAATCACATATAATAGTGCCAAGTTAGAGCAAGCACCTGTGATGGTGGAGTAAGGGAGATGTGCTCATCATCTACACAGCTACGTTGAATGTCTAGCCTTGCGTTGTCTTGCGAATCTTGTTGGGAGGATGGCGGAGTAGAATCTGTAGAGAACCTCCGTTTCAGTTTCTCGGAAGGACAACCATCATCCAATGCCTTGCCAATTTCCTTCAGCTTTATTGATTTAGCATTGTGAGGTCATACCGACAAGAAAAAGGAATATCATTCGCTCTTCAGAACTCATTCATGCATGATACTGACGAACACTACTCTGATGAAAGGCAAAGTCATGATACGAGGATGGAATATGTACGAAAAAATGGACGGCTTGACATATTCACACCTATGATGTGGTAACTAAGCAGAAGGCACTTCAACAAATTAGAAACACTGCAAGACACCATATGGAAGGTGCAATCAATATCACTCTGCCAAGTTAAAACTGTCTCGTCATAGGTGGCGTTCATCAAACTAGAAGCAATACATGCTAGAAATCATATTCAAGACGCAAACCAATATCACACTGCCAACTTAAAGGTGTCCCATCATAAGTGACTCATGCAGGATACACAAGAAGAGTAGTTTCATGTAAGAACATGGTGTGATAGACAGATATAGTATGTACGAAAAACAGGAAAGCGTGTCATATTCACATGTATCATGTGTAAGCTAAGCAGATGCAGTTTACACTAATTAGGAGCAATACGAGCTAGACACCAAATGCAACATGCAACCAGATATCACACTGCCAAGTTAGAGCAAGCACCTTGGATGGTGGAGTAGGGGAGCGGAGACTTGGACCTTGTAATGCACTATCAGTACAAGGAGAATCGGTACAGATGCTCCGTTTACGTTGCTGCAGAGGACCACCATCATCGCCTTCCTTACTCTCTTCCTTCCTCTTTCTTGATTTTGCCTTGTCAAGTCAAACCCACAAGAAAAAGGAATAAAATTTTCTCTTCAGAACTCATTGATGCATGATACTGACGAACACTACTTTCATGTAAGGCAGCCGCATGATAGGAGGATGGAATATGTATGAAAAACAGGACGGCGTGACATATTGACATGTATGATGTATAAAGTGTAAACTAAGCACAAGGTGCTTGAACTTGTTAGAATCGATGCAAGCTAGAAACCATATGAAAGATGAAACCAATATCACTCTGCCAAATTAAAAGGGTGCCCTAACAAATGTATTTGACCAAATTAGAAGCAATACATGGCAACAGGCTAGAAATAATATGCAATATGCAACGAATAATGGTGACTCTAAGTGATTGATGCAGGATACAGAAGAGAGGTAGTTTCATGTAAGAACAAGGTTAACACATAGACGTAGTGTGTACCAAAAATAGGAAGGCATGCCATATTCACAGGTATAGTGTGTAAACTAAGCAGATGCAATTTACGCTAATGAGAAGCATTACAAGCTAGACACCGTATGCAACATGCAACCACATATCACACTGCGAAGTTAGAGCAAGCACATGTGATGGTGGTGTAGGGGAAGTGCGGTCTTCAGGTACAGAGCTACGTTGAATATATTCATTTAGGCTTGCTGTTTCTTGAGAATCATGTGGAGAGGATGAAATTGCATTCTTTATAAGAGTATTGCGTCTCATATTAACCCACGCGCATGACTGTCTCATCATAAGCGATAGACGCAAGATACACAAGAACAGTAGTTTGATGTAAGAACATGGTGTGATAGGCAGATGTAGTATGTACCAAAAACAGGAAGGCGTGTCATATTCACATGTATAATGTGTAAGCTAAGGAGATGCAATTTAACAAACTAGGAGCATTGATGAGGGATACAGAAGAAAAGTAGTTTGATGTAAGAACATGGTTAATAGAAGAGATAGTATGTACCAAAAACAGGAAGGCATGTCATATTCACAGGTATAATGTGTGAACTATGCAGATGCAATTTACCCTAATTAGAAGCATTACAAGGTAGACACCATATGCAACATGCAACCACATATCACACTGCCAAGTAAGAGCAAGCACCTGCGATGGTGGTGTGGGGGAATTGCGGTGATCAACTAGAGAGCTACGTTGACTATCTTCATTTAGCCTTGCTGTTTCTTGAGAATCATGTGGGGAGGATGACACTGCACTCTTTAAACGAGTAGGGCGTCTCACAGTAACCCACTCGGGTGACTGTCTCATCATAAGTGATTGACGAGGGATACAAAAGAGCATTAGTTTGATGTACGAACATGGTTAATAGACATATGTAGTATGTATCAAAAACAGGAAGGCATGTCATTATCAAATGTATAATGTGTAAAGTAAGCAGATGCAATTTAACCAAATTGGAAGCAATACAAGCTAGACACCATATGCAACATGCAACCACATTTGACAGCGCGAAGTTAAAGCAAGCACCTGGGATGGTTGTGTGTGGAAATTGAGATCATCAACTGCAGAGCTACGTTTACTGTCTCCAACTGCTGACACTGCACCCATTAGAGCGCTGAAACGCTTGGTGCTTATCTTCGAATTACACTGGAGCGACTTCTGTCTTTTCTTTTCTGCATTCATCAACACTGCGTCAGAGTCTGAAATACCCATGCATAAAAAAACAATAGTGTGAGTATGGGTGAAGTGTGTGCACAATTAGTACAGTGTAAAGGTAGCAGATAGCAGGTCGGTGAGAAATAAATGACGGGAGACATATGATAGCTCTACAACATGCATGGCACACTAAATTACTACAGGATTCTATGAAAATAATAGTCGAGTGAAAGCAAATAGGCCAGTCCATTTTTTCTGCACCGTCCGATGTACCAAGAATGGGCAGATCGCCTTCATCTACCTCCAGCCAGTAAGTGTTGACGATCTTCCTCGAAACGCCAGCGACCACCGGCCCAGTATTCCTCCCCTACCTGCGCCCTCCCCTCGACCTCACCGCACCGCCTTGCTTGGCACCGCCTCCCCGGCCATCCATTCAAGCCCCGCCGACCTCCAGATCAGGCGCAAGCAGGTCCTGTGCCCCACACCACTATGATAGACAGCGATGCGCCGCTTCCCCGGGGAACAGGCGGACTAGGTGCTCCGCACGCCTAAGCGGGTGCTGCTTCTTTTAATTGCGGTTCGACTGACCCTGAATTGAAATCCAGGCGGGCTACTGACCTCTAGCAAAGGTGAAATAGTAAAAGGGAGGAAACCTTGTGCATTTAGTATCACGAAGAAGATGCAGTAAGAAGCGCTCAACTAGTTTCTTTCATGGGATGAATAAGGTCTGAGCGAAGACGTAAGATTTGCATGAATAAGGGAAGAGGAGTACCTCTTTCTGCTCACAGTGCTGTGTCCTCCTTCTGTTTTTCCGACGATCTTCTGGTTGTTCGCCGGAAACCAGAAGTTGTGGAGGACGGTGCAGTCTTGGACGAACCCATGGCCAAGTTGTTGAGTATGGTGCGGTGGCCGTCTGTCGGCGGCGGGGAAGCAGATCCGAGGCGGCGAACGACGGCGTAGCGGGAACAGCTCTGGTGCGGTGGACGGTTGCGACAGTGGAGCCGCAGCAGTGAGGCGCAGGACGGCGTGGTCGGAGTGGTTCTGGTACGGCACACGTCGGCGTCATGGAGGCAGCTCTGCCTCGGCTTCAGCTGCTAAGTCCTTGAGGGCGTTGCGGTTGCGTTGGACGACGACGTCGGGGTACCGGCTCCGGCGTGATGGAGGAGGGCGGTGGTGGATTGGCCGCTATGGGGTGGAGGACGGAGGAGGCTGGGGTTTCGCGGCTGGTGGAGAGGGCGTTTTCGCGCCCACGGAGTATGAATGGGGAAACAGAGGGAGGCGGGGAACTAAGGGGGAACAATGTTTCGGTTTGATACGCGCTTGTTTGAAATTTGGGGAAAGTTACAAACTTTGCCCCCATCTAAAATTACGGACATATTGCGGGTTGGGGGTAGGACAGTCATGTCAGGTGTGCCAAATGTGGGCGGGATAGATTTCGGCCGAGCGCATGGGTAGGCGCCCACGGCGTATGAATGCTTCTCGGAGGCGGTTGAGACTGGCGTCTTGGTGAAATTACAAACCTACCCCGGTTTAGACCTTTGGACATCGGGCCGATAGGCTACGCGGGCCAGAGTCAGGATAATAATTTCCTACCACCAAAACATTAGTCTCGCGCGGTTTCGGGTGACCAGAGGCCTATTTGGCGCTTCGTTCAATATTTGGGAGCAGAAGCATTAACGTTTTCGGTTCTCTTGAATTGAACTTTCAGGATTTGTCAAACTTCACAAATCTTTACTCTTGAAAATCCTAAAGCTACGATTATTTTGGAATGGAGGGGGTACATTTGAATATACATTTTACACGAGTATATATTAAAAAATATGCAACTTATCTCAGTTCATGCATGGTTCCAGATATAATCTCCTTGGTTGCAAAAAAAAAGTTAGATATGCGTATGAATATATATAGCATGTTCAAACTCACAACAAAGATTGATGCCCCCTTTTACATCTGATTTACAAATGCCATTATCTCGGGTTCAAATAGATGAATGCACTTCCTATGAATTCGAATCTTCGAAACCCCCTTTATGTTGAATTCGACATGTATTCTATTTCGTAGCTAGCAATTTGGAATGTATCCATGCAAGTGACAAATGTATAAAGTGCTTCACACTAACAACATGGAGTGCACTAATTAATGTTTATATATGAATTGCAAAAGCATCCATTGCCTGTATTTCGAACCGCTCTCACTCTATGGATCGATAATATGAAATAAACACATGCACATGCTAGAATTCAATAGAGTATGGGTGTCTGATAGACCGATTTTTGTCCATACGCAATTTGCAAAATTCATGATCTCATCCAAAAATAATAATGCCATTTATATTTTAATTTAATGCGTAGAACCGCCTTTTACACGTAGATGCACTATGCCTCGCCCCGTTCTCACAAACGCGTTATATATCTCTCTATCTAACGCATAAGTGCACACACTTTATATGCATCGGCATTTCTCTTTCACACATGCTCACAATCTCTCTCAGGGTGTCGGGGTGTCTCACGCACATGCTCTCTCTGTTTCTCTCTCTCTCTCTTTCTGACTACTATGTACCACTCTTCTCACTAATCTCAGTTGGAAAACACTATTTCTCTCACATGCATATATACACATGCACGATCTCTACTAGCCCTCTATACGCACATATATGTGCCTACGTGTCTCCCGCCCGCACATTATCTTTAGGCCTCTCTCGCACACATTGCCCTCCCCCCGACACACCTCTCTCTTAGTAGTTGGCAGATATGATTTCATCATATCATTCGGTAGGATATCCCTGGCTGTTAGGCTGGATGGTAATACGAGGCAAAGTTTTACCCTAGTTCGGATCGGACCCTTGCAGTTGAAGAAAGAGCCTACTCCTGGTACTGTATATTAGTGATAGGGGTGTGTACAAAGTACACGTGAATACCAGGCATTGTGCGTGTGTGTATACTATCGACGAACTAGCCCCCAAGCTTGTATAACATACTAAGGGCCTAGGGTTACAAATCATATATAGTCGGCTTATCACCAGTGGGGATAGAGTCCTCCGCGACTCTGGTAGCTTCGTGTTGTACGCCGAGTCCTCCACATGGGTCTTCGTATAACACGTCTCGGTCCAACCTATATGTGACGCAGGATGGAACCGACCCATGAGTCTTCATGTTGACCCACCACAACTAGAAATGATGTGCCCACCACACCACACACGCAATTGGCCACTAAGAAAATAAGCATATACAATAGTACAACGGTATCTAGCTCACGATACGTCTCCATATTTTGTTGATGACACTGACGGACTTTGCATTTGATGCGTGCTCCATATTTTGTTGACGACACTTACGGTCATTGTATTTGAAGCGAAAGCACGATATGGTCACTGGACTTCAGAATAAGCTCATCACGGTCACCACATACATTTTGTTGATGACACTTATGGTCATTGTAATTTGTTGATAACACGATCAATTGACCAGTCAAACGGTCCACATTCAGCAGCGCACATTACCATAGGGCCCACCCGTCAGTGCGTATATGAAGGACAGAAGTGGTAATAAATTAGTGGTCGGTGGGTATTCGAAGTCGTGAGACCTCTGGTTGGCAGTCACCGGCGGTTGGGGGGGCGTTCATTGGGCGGTGGGGTGGGGATCCCCGGAGAAAAAGCTCGGCGGGGGGGGGGGGGCCTAGAGGGATGGCCGGTGCGGCGGCGGACCGGCGGTGGGGAGTGGTTTCGGGGAGGGCGGGCCGGCCGCAGGCGGCGGGGGCTGGCGGTTCGGCCGGTGGTGGCTGGCGGCTCAGGGGGGTGGAGTTTGATGATAAACTGGAGGCCCTTGATTTCGTATCCAACGGCTGGAAAATCTAATGACCAGAGATGAAAAAGTCAGTCGACTGACGTGTAGCCTCACCCCGCACGTACACATGCACTCACGCAAGACACGCACGCATGTAGGCGTGCAAAACTGACACGTACACACGCATGCATGCTGGCGTGCAACACTGACACGTACACATGCACTCACGAACACACGCACGTACGCACCCATGCATGCAACACTGAAACGTACCCTTGCACGCACGCAACACTCGCACGCCTGCATGCACACAACACACGACGCAAGACACACGCTCAACCTATACGTGCATGCACCCTTTGTTAAGGACATGGATTGTTATGGGTATTAATCAATCTTATCTGTGATAAGAAGAACATTGATGTTTGCAGTGGTCTTTATGAATCACAACGTATCAAACGGGCTATCAACATAGTAGGCTTATCTACATGAAAACGATGACGTCACACTCAATGAACAATCATCGGTTTATGAAATGCCCGCTTCTGACCGCCCTGGCCCACCAAAGGTTCCTCTGTTGTGCGCTGCCTGCGTTGGGTCACTGACATGCAGGCCATGCACCCAAAGAGCCCACACATCAGTGGAAGAACGGGGCGGTGTCCTAGGTCAGAGTCGAGGGTGCCACTCGCGGCACGCCCGGCTGAACACGCCTCCGTGCCGCATTCAAACGCCTCCATGAAACCCGCCCGTGTGGAAGCCGAGAAACCCACTCTGGACACACGTCCGTTCATGACCGGGCTGGCGTTAAACGCAATGCCGGACGAGCTCCTCCCGTCCGCCGTCTATTTAATCTCCTATTTAAACGAGGGCAAACGCCGGCCAAGAATTGCACACCTCCGCCGCTCCCCTATCTCCTCCACCATTTTGTCCACTCTTACAATGGCTTACGAAGAGTAGTTATTCCGCATCCAAGCCGGCTAGGTAGCCCGCCGGATATGAGCTATGCAGCTCGCTGATCCACCTCCCTCCCCTCGCCCGACGGAGCTAGTTGCTGCCCCAAGCCGGCGCGCGGTTCAGCAACTCGCCGCTCCAGGTCAGCTCGACAAGGAGCGGCGCAAGGGCGTCGTTGCTGCCGTCCACGCCGCCGCCTCGTACCGCGTCTCCTATTTCTGTGGCTGAGACTCCCATGCCGGCGGCCGCGCCATGCAAGCAGCGACAGAAGCCGGGTGCGCGGAGAGCGACGAGTCGGTGGCCAGGGCCTCCGCATCCGCCGCCATCATCGAGGAGAAGTAGAACACGGGAGGCCGCCGCCGCTTGGGTCCCATGAAGGCCGCCGCGGAGGCGACGCCGGCGTACACAGCAGGTGTCTTGCCGGATCCTTTTGTTGCGAGGACCTACGTCGACCCCGCATGGGCTCCACGGAAGAGGGGAATGTTAGGATGAACTCGAGCCGGTGCCGGCCATGGCGAAGTAGTGGCCGGTGATGAACTCGAACCGGTGCCGGCCACCATCATCTTCGGCACCAGCCAATGATATCAGTTGGACAGTGGGGAAGCGAGCCGTCCTTTGCGTTGAAGCATATACCTCCGGGGCTCCCGGCAGTCCGGTGATCGTGCTGCCGGACATGAGGAACACAAATCGATCGGCGGGCGACCATTTAGGCCAGGTATTATATACCTGTGCTGTCCAGAACTAGCACTGCGTAGTTCATTTGAATGTAATGAAATCTGTCATGTTTGTATGAAAATCCGGTATTTTATATGATTTCCGTCGTTGTTTATATGAAAGATCAGTTTGTCTACGTGTTTGCGTGAATTTCGTCCGGTTGGTTGAGTTGCTGTCATAATGTGTGCGGCTACGGTTGGATGGCGTAATTTGCGGGTCGCCGGTCGGTCTGCGGGCGGCTCGGGCGGCGTTGTGGGAAAAAAAACATAGCTCGTGCGAGCTCGTCTCCAACGTGCGCGCTGGAGGATGCATGACAGCATGAGCACCCGAGCCATTCCTCGTTCATCGGTGGCAAAGGCACCGGTGGACAAAAGGGTCGCCAATATTTTGGCTACCCCGGGCAAGATCCAAACAGCCCCTCCCAACAGATTCAAATCCCTCGTTCGCCGTGGAATTTTGCCATGTGTTGTTTTCATGGACTAGCAAGATGCCCGTGCATTGCACGGAACATCAAGATGCATTTTTTTACAAACTCCCGCATGCATGCAAGGGATAATTAATGTCCTCCTTTGCTAGTACCATGAGGCAAACACCATTAATATTGCATCGATTAGTGTTAGTGCCCTTGTATATCTGCAAATTGTAATTTTGATAGTGGCCCCTTGTATATAAAAATGGAGGGAGAAAGATGAGAGATAAGGTGAGGAGGAGTGGGGCGTGGTGGTGACTGGTGGTCGGACTGGGCGGAGGCATGGGGATGGACGGCGCATTATGTCTAGGTTTGTATCTCTCTCACACACACCCACGTAGGTGGGGGACGTGCACGAAGAGAAGAGGTGCACGCACGGCGCACGTACTCCCGTCTCTTTCCCAACCACACCCGCGCGGGTACACGGTGGAGCTCATTTCTGTACGAAAAAGGCAGCCCACGTGGTAATTTGGCACGTGTACTGGTCATCCACTTGGTGGAGGGAGGATCGTCTACCACGGGTGAACAAACAAATTGCAACTTGACGCATTATGTTAAATTAAAAAAAGAGGCAAACCATGTGGGGCCTACCTTAGAGGCAAGGCTCTATACACTGGAGTACTTTTGATGTGTCCCGTCAACTCGCAGAACGAGGAGAAGCTTGCTTAGTACGCCGTCTCCCCCGCCCACGGGCGCGGTGGCTCGCAGGATGAGGTGAAGCTTTCTTACGAGTAGTAGTAGTAGTAGTAGTAGTACTGTACGCCTTTACGCTCGCTCCCTCGCCCACGCACGCGGTGGCTCGCAGCACGAGGAGAAAATTTTACTACTCCCTCAGTTTACTCCTCATCCCTACTACATACTTTGGTTAGTACTCCCTCCATTTACTTATATAAGGCCACTATAAAAAACTACATTTTGCATCTATACAAGGCCACAAATAGTAATCAAGACAAAAGTTACTACTCCCTCCTTTCTAATTTATGGCTCAATTTCAAAATCTCTCCAACCAAGGTAGACGGTGAGTGGTCGAATTAATTTCGTAGTTTGCACAAGTAATTAGTACGCTCGTTTTTCTCAAGAAGTTATGTTTACCGAGGCATTAATTAGAACAAATGCATGAATGACCACTAAATTTCCATGAACTTGTACATGCATTGGTTAGTTTCCTCTTGACACTGCTTGCGTCGGGTGATCTAACGCACCTCGAAATCCAGCATGTAATGGTACTACTACTAGTATAGTAGAATTGAGGCTTATCAAACGGACGAATGTTTTTTAGATGAGCCCTATAAACCCTAGTGGGTACGTACTCCGTAAAGACAGATTTTTCCAAAACTAAGTCGCTCCCTTTCATGAATTCTGTAGTATACTCCTCCGTCGATGCTCCCTTTCATGAATTCTGTACTTCCTGTCGCCGACATGTGGGACATATAGCAATCGGGTCGACGTGTCAAGCACCAAATAACAGTGCAGAACAGCAGGGGGACGCACCCCACTCGTACCGGCCCAGTAGTAGTAACGAGCAATGCGACGTCAAATCACAATGCCGCACCTTCCCAGACGGACGAAGCAACCATTATTTCACACTTCGGTTCGCCATCATCTCAAACCACGTAGTATTGCTTCTGCCTCAAGAGGGACACGCGCATCGCCTTGGTACATCATGACACGTGGGACCGCATGACATGCCATGCTCCCCCGCCGATCGCTCAGTAAAATCACCTCATTTTTACCATACTTCCTCCGTATCGGTTTACTACATGTCATGCATGTCGTTCTAGGTTTAGAATTTAACTGGCTATATATGTGATGAACAGTACTCTAGCCTTTTAAAAAATGTATACTTTTGTACAGTAGTACTATCGATGGATTGCGCCATGGAGCAAAAATTGAAATTTAAAAAAAGGTGGTACATATAGAGAGCGCTCGTCGCCAAATTATGCATATAGTACTATTAAAAAAGCTAGTACGTGCTTAATTGGGGTGCTAAATTCTATTAAAGAAATACTAGTAGTATGTACATACTGAAGAGTTAAAGTAACGAGAAGAAACATAACATAGTTCTGCTGGGGGCTCAGCACAACACACCCCTCAAATTAAACTAAGCACACCTGAAATTAAACTATGCAACTAATCCGGTAGACACTGCATTAGAAGTTTAGAACCACCATGAGCAACGACACTGCCACCTTACTCGGAGTCCTCGTGCACGTCCTCGACTTCGTCCTTGTCCCTCTTCATCTTGGCCGATACTTCTTTGCTTGAACTGCACACTTGGCTGTTGCTCTTCATCCAACCCTTGTAGATATTGAAACAAAGGTAGCCAAACATTGCAGCGTAGTGGATGTGGTCTATATCTAGTACATTCCGCTGCCATGCATGATGATGAAACGTGTAATGAGGTTTCTCCAGTTTACGATACGAAGGATGAACCATGGCTCCTGCCAGGGTCAGCATTGAAGGCTGACGAGAGGGCACCAGCCGATTCTTCTGGAGGTCGAAGGGGTTGCCTACAACAAGGCCTATCCGACCCAAGACTTCTTTGTCATTCTTAAAGTCTACAGTAACGAATTTCACTGTTTTGTCCTTGAGGAAGTTCTTAAAATCCTGGCACTCAATGTCGGCATGGCATTTGTGGTAGACCAAGCAAACGTTATGTACGCAAACCTGGATCACCGCGGGCTTCTTCCTCTCTTCGTCCTTTAGATCCTTCTCTCGTCCCAGGACTATGGTGTACTCAACATCTAGCCTAGCGACCCACTCATCATCTGAGTTTTCGAACATGCGTCTGAAGCGAGAAAGGCATCCTTTCACCGTCGCGGAAGAACGGGTGTAGATGACGTCGAACTCATCGCCGATGATGGTTCTAACCTTGTACTCACCGCCGATCGTGGAGATTTGGGACGCCATGGATTTGGGAGGAGGGTTAGGATTAGTGGAACTGCCGTAATGTGAATGGACGGGATGACTAGGAGCGAACCGCCGTAGTATTGAAGGACGTGCGGGGACGAGTAGGAGCGAACTGCCAGCGTGCGAACGGCAGGGTAGTGGCTTTCCATTCTCCCATGATATGGGCTTCCGAGAGCCCTTGGATCTGAGATCGAACGGTTGCATGGCGTGATTCTAGACCTATGGGTGAATATCCTATCCTGGAGGGTTAGTCTGCAAATTTTCAGCAACGTAGCATGCGACCATTTGATCTCACATCCAAGGGCTGCCAGCAGCCCGTATCATGGTCGCGCCTACCACGACCGTCGCGTCGCTCGCGCGGTCGCGCCCTTGGAGATTTAACACGGTGCGTTAGGCTATCTGATGTTGGCATGTCATACATTGTCATCACTTAGTCACTCATACTACAACAAGGTTGGGTATAAGGTTGGCTATAAGTGTATTTTTTTACTCCTCTCTATCTCTTTCTTCGTACTCCCTCCGTCCCATAATACAAGAACGTTTTTGACACTAGTGTAGTACCAAAAACGTTCTTATATTATGGGACACAGGGAATACTAGTATTTATTGCATTTGCCAAGGAGTGACCTCTTCCAATGAAATGGTGTTGCTAAGTTTGCTTCATTTAATTAGCTATAGACTCAAAATTGTCTTTTCACCTAGGTACACGCGCTTAGCACCGTTTCTTCCTTGGGTCACCAAACTAGTCTCTCTCTTCTTGATTAACTTGCCACATCAGACTTTATGCCTATGTGGCAAGCTTAAGCACCTGTAGGAGCAAGTAAAAGTAAGTATAATAGTGCGCTTTACATGGCATTTTTGCATATGTGGAGGAAAGAGAGGCAAGGAAAAAGTGGAGAAGTGGGCTCTCATGCAAGAGCCAGCCTCTACTACATGGTGGAGCATTGGGAGAGGCACCTGTATGGAGGTGGTCAGGAATCGGGAGACTCACGCCGGTCGTAGCGCCGCAGTTAAAATGATAACGGCAAGTCAAATCACGGGGCCCCACCTGTCCAGCAGTAACTCGCTGTCAAATCACACAGCCCTACGTTTGCAGCCGCCTACTCCCTCGTCTTCTCGCGTCTATGTCGAACCAACTAGGCGGAACTGCCCCGCCTACCGCGCAGGAAAAGCCCCGCCCTCGACTTTTAAATACAACTACATCCGCTTAAGAATCCAATGATATACTTTTTGTGACATAGTAACTCATATTTAGTTAGTCAAATGGATGACCTAGAACTACGTGCAGGCCCTATAAACCGAGACGCCTAAAAATAAAAAACCGAGACAGAGAGGGTAGTTCAGCACGTATCTTTTTAGATCAATATAGTCGGGATTCACCAAGGAGCAAAACCAAGTGGTAGGCTGTTCCTGTCATGTTGGCGTAGCAACTCAAGCAGGGTTAGTCCGCACACGAAATGGCGGCACACTTAACAGGACCCCTTTGGCCGACATGTGGCTCATCCACCATCTTGTTCCACGTGCGATGCACCAAATTACAGTTCGGAGCAGCGGTTGGAATTGGAGGCACCCCGGTCGTAGCGCAGTAGTAGTAGAAAATGAGTGATGAGGGGTCAAATCACAAAGCCCCACCTTTCCCGCATTAAGCTGGACGGACGAAGCAACCATCATTTCACTCTAGGGCACTAGAGCATAAAGAAAAGAGAAAACAATGATGCGTGCGGCAGCTACCTAGGGCACCCTAGGGTAGGGGTCTCCACTACAGATCCTTTTTTTGAAAGCGCCTCCACTACAAATCGGCTTCTCCCTCGTCCTCTTGAAGAAAACCGATGATGAGTGCGGCAGTACGGTTTGTAGGAGTACTACGGCGTGCGGGGCCACGTCGTAGTAAACGGGTTTGAGTCGACGCCTTAAATATGTGTGGGCCGCTTGGTTTTACGGGAACGAGGCAGCATTTTGGGTTCGGGGACCAGTGGAGATATAGTACGTACAAAAAATTGTGGACGTAGGTTCGACCGAAAGGCAATGATGCATGGGCCCTGCATTTTGATATACCCGGGGTCGCGTGAAATTTGCTACTCTACTCAAAACTAGTAAGGTACACATGTATTGAACGCATGAGATTTCAAAACCAAATTATGAATAAATACACACTATAGCATGTAAAGCTTTGAGTCATATATGCATGATGTAGATGTTCGTTTAGTTCTTATAGTTCATCTCATTCAAAATCAATTAGTTTTATAAAAATGTTAAGATTCATGGGGTTGTGCATTGTAAATCATAAAGTAAAAAACAAATAATGGCAATTCATTTAGAAAAAAATAATCAATTATGATACAGAAGATTCTAGAACAAAGGAGAAGTGCTTGTGTTTTGAGGTTTGTGCATTATGCTTAAGTTCAACGATGGAGTCTTCTAAATTGTACATGTGGCAGATCTGGTGGAATGTTGATGATACCCAACGGCCAGTAGTGCTCGGATTTGCCTATCTCTGCACTGTCGGGTTAGCTTCATCCAGCGACCATCTTTCAAAGTTATTGGCACACTATATAGTTCTTGTGCCATAGTTGCATGTTTTGGGAAAAAAACTACTAGTGGGTTGTACTATCTATTTAGGAATAGAAGATGTATACATGGAAGTTGTAGGGAAAGAGATGACATGGAGTATCTCAATTCCTATGAGTAGGGATTGGAAAAGAGATGTCATTTCGTTCACATCATAGGAACTTTTCTATTGAATCTAGAGATGACATGTATCTCAATTCCTATGAGGAGGGATTAGAAAAGAGATGTAATTTGGTTCATATCATAGGTACTTTTCTATTGAATATACGCTCATGTTTATTTTCCTTTGAAATTAAGGGAGTACAGGAATCCATTCATATGAACCAAGTGGCTCTAAAGCTATAGAAATGATATCATGTTTATTTCCTTTGAAATGTGGAGTATATGAATCTATTCCTATGAACCAATTGGCTCTAAAGGAAAAAATCCTATAAAAATCATATCATATAGAGTTCCTATGATATTCCTCGACACTAAAGGATGCTTGAAATTGCTGCGGGTGATACGATGGTCTTTCTTTGTAGACTCCTCACCCATCTTTATAGTTACCTCTCGAAGATGAATGAAATGATATATACATGGTATTCTACATGTGCAATTTGGTACACGAAAACTCGGTAAAAGTTTGCGAGGTTCGAATTTTCAATAAAGCTATATGCACTGCATTTCGGAACGGAGGGAGCATACGACAGTTGCTAACACTCACGTGGAAGATTTGTGTGTAGGAGGAGTGGCTATTCTGTTAAATGACATGGCAAAACTGACACTGTCGGATGCCGATCTAACGATTCTTACGGCGTTCGTCAGGAAAAGGCTTGTGGCGAACGTTTGTCGGATAATGATTTACGGACACATGCATTGTATTGATACGTGCCCCCCCCTCTCTCACGCACACGCACCCTCACGAGTCATGACTCTCCCGAGTCCTCTCGCAGACTCGCACGTCGCACCCACCGTCTATCTACAGGTAGACGTCATGCACATATGTGCTCTTCACACCCTACCCTCAGAACTTCTAAAAAACAAAAGACAGCGCGCACATTTTATTTTAGCTCACACGTCACACACTTATACTATTACTCTTGCGGCGAACGTTCTTTGGGCATAGTATATTGTACTCTCACGAAGAGAAGTGGTGCACGCACGCACTAGTTCTCTCACACCCACTCATGGGCACACGTAGGAGCGCATTTTTTTGAAGCTGGTACAACAAAATCACTCCACTATATATAAAAGCAGGAGCCTTAGCGCTTGCTTTACTAGGGTTCCTCTCGTTCACTCTCTCATGCTCTCCAGATCTAAGCAACACATAGGTGGCCACACTCTCTCTCAGCTCACGGCTGGTCACAAATCCGGCCGGACAACCTCGACCGGGGCAGGGGTGTAGGTGCATCGTTCACGCTGTCGTCGGCGGCGAGGGAGGAGACCAACGGCTGCCCGCGCGTCCCGATCGGCGGCCGTGCCGTTCTCTCCGAGGGAGCGCCGGCTCGGGAGGGCCTCCGACCCCTTCTTCCTCCCTGCGGTATTGTGGCCAAGATGCGGCCTCCCGAGGCCGTGTTTGCCACATGCCGACGACCCTCAGGTATATATTCCTTCGAAACCTGCCTTGCTCTACTGCCCCAGCTCCCTTCGTGTGGATCCTTTTCTACTTCCGTCCGCTGTTCCAAAGCCACCTAGACTTCTACTATTATTAGAAGTAAAGCTAGTTCATACAGTCGACTCAAAGCGTTGGTTCAAACAGGGAAGAAAGTGGGAAAGCTGTAGCATGAATCTAGGACTTGGTTCTAAGAGGAAACGGGGGAAAGTAGTAATATCGGTCACTGTTTAAATAACCGTATTTCGTATTTGCGCAAATAGGGATGTCTGTCTCCATATCGTTTCGGGATGTCTGTCTCCGTATCGTTTCTATCCGTGCAATCAAAAGCACACACCTCAGTTTTAGTACAACTGCGCAAAATGCGATGGCTATCCCTCGTTGTCGTCGTCTAACCTCCCGTCTTCAAGGTATCCCTACATTGGTAGTAACTAAGGTAGAATGACCAACGCAATCTAAAAGAAGCTGATTCGTACGTTTTACTTCCTGATTGCAGTGCAGGGACGAGCGAAAACAACTGCATCCTAGTCCGGAATGCACTTTCTACCAGTTCATCCATGGACCGAGGACTAGCTGGCACGGCTGCACGGCGGTTTTTTGGATAGGTGCACGGACAAGAGGCATTGTGGTCTGCTTATTTCTGCAAATAGCGGTGCTTAAATTTAGTGGAATGCACAAGCATTTCAGCTAGTCAGTACATTGCATGGTTCAGTTCAGCATTCCAGCTGAGACCACAATTATAATTGGTTATTCTGGAATGAGAGAACCTAACCCTGGATGGTGGCAACAAGAAAAAACCAGAGTGAACTCCAGGAAATTTAAGCTTGCCGGGAGGCCCTTTGCTCAGAGAAGCCTTGCTTGTTTTTTCCTGATTTGTAAACCTTCTCACAACTTTGTCTTTTGCTGTGAACTAGTATATGTTTGTTATGTTCTATGAATCATTGAGATGTATAAAATTGCTTAACTTATGCTTTTCAAGTTTTTTATGAAGACGAGTTTAATGTGAGTGTTCCACATGAGCGCTGGACTAGCGTGTGAACGTTTGGAATTTATTACATTGTGGCCTCAATTAACTGCATGAACCACTGTAACAAGATACATAGTTGCTTATATGTCAGACAGCAGATTGTTGATTGTTAGCTGGTCGATAGCCTAGTGTTGAAGCGAGCTGAGCCAATGTGCTGTGTTTTGCACAACTGCTTACAAGTGGGGTAGAACCAACAGTGTTTACAAGTACTTATGTATACGTCGGCGCACGGTTCTCGAACGAGTGCTCTATTTCATCAAAACACACACGGCTCGTATGATAAACCGTGACAACTTATGTCTTACCATGCCATATTCATGAAAAAACTAGTGAGGACGCATCTATTTCGGCAACAATTACGATGGTTCTCACATGATTCACGGGCACACAAAAGTAGCAGCAGCTCCCATAGACGGATTCAAACAGAGTACTAGCCCCAGAGGGGTCGATAACAAGCAAGGTTCGGATAATTAGACCCAATCCAAACTACTATTAAACACTAGCTGGGGCAACTATTTCATGCCTCAATCTAATTTGAGCTGGACACAAGACGGACCTTGCCATGAACATCATCGAGGACGTCCCGCAGTAGCTCAATCCTGTGAACCTTCATGAAGACAACCCTGTGGCCTTGCCACTGATAAACTTGTTTGTGGAGGCATGCCACGTCATCTTCCTGCGTAAGCTTGACAAGAACAGTATGCCTCACAAACGAAGGAGTAGCTTTGAACTTCTTGTGCTTCAGTACACCCTGGACAACACGCCTGACAACAGTGAGGCTGGAATAAACTCTTCATTGGTATAACCGCAAATGGCTTCCAGGATCCAACAGCCTAAGAACTCTGTTTTCCCAGTGCGTATATTCAGGTCGTCCGCCTCATAGCGAGTGACATGTACAACCACACAATCCTTGTCTGCATTAGGGCTCTAATTGAAACAGAAACAAATTCTGAATTACTTTTCAGTATAAGAAACACAAGTTATTTAAACCACTATGTATAGCATGGCATCGAAGCTAATAAAATTTTGCATTATTAATCACCGCATACTTCCTTTTCTAAAAAATCACCACATACTTAGATGAAAAACCACAATCGAGATCGGCAAAGAAGGAAATCACCTTGGGCAGCTCAGCGGGGGGGGGGGGGGGGGACATCCTCGAAGGGGGAAAACTGCTCCTGCAGTGCCACGGGGGCTGTAACCTCAAACGGGGCGTTGACCATCTCAGTAGTGGCCGTGAGCGTATCTGGGGTCGTCTTGGTGGTTGCCTCCATCTTCTTGGAGCTCTCTGTCTCGTGGGGATCAGCCTCCCGCGTCTGCTCCAATATCGGCAGATCTTTGCCTAGTTCTCCTTGGTCCATCATGAAACTGAAGAATACTAGGAGACCACTGAAAGGAAAACACAATCGCAATGACAATGAAACAAAAAAGAGAGTGATGATCGGTTACTGCTTTGCAAAAGTTCTTTTTTTTCTCTGAACGAAAATATACCAACATCACGGATCCGCTTACCTTCCCTTCGTTCAGAGAGAAGAACAGTGGCAGATGCGAGTGTTGCCTTTCTTGAAGACGGTGAGGGAGAAGGGGATTCAGCGAAGAGCGAAATGATGGTTGCTTCGTCTGTCAAACTTAGACTTCGGGGAGGTGGGGTTTTGTGATACGACGGCTCGTTACTGCCGCGCTACGACCGGGGTGACTCTCCGCTTGCATACTTCCTTCTAATTTGGTGGATGGCATTTGGGCCCGTGCGTTGCATGGCCCGCATGTCGGTGAACAAAAGTATAACAACATTCAGTAGAGGGAGACGTTTCAATGACCTAGGAGGAGCCAGAAGCGATAGAGTGTCTCCACTGTACTAGTAGTAATTGTTTTTCTGGGTAGCTGTAGAGTGTCTCCACTATACTAGTAATTGTTTCTCTGGGCCCAAGCCAAAACAGTCCATCCACACTAGTAAATAGTAAAATCAATTCAAAAGCCCATATATTTACTGAATGAGAGGCGCTATCCACACCCAGCACACCGCCCCCCCCCAAAAACCTGGGTGCTCTTCTTCCTCCTCGCTCCCACCCACCTCACGTCAGCTCGCTCCACTCGTAGCCCCAAATTCCTCGCCTCGCTCCTACCGAAAACCCCAGCTCCCCTTCTTCCTCACTCCTACAGAAAACCCCTAGCTCCCCTTCTTCTTCGCTCGCACTACAACTAGGCCCGTCATTTGTTACTCTGCTCAAATTCGTGAAAGAAAATACGGCCACGTATGTGTACATACGGGCGGGGTCTCGAACGCCTACTCGCGCATATGTACGGCGAGGGCTCGTTGACATGGCTGGGTCGGAACGGAGAAACAGCGTTGTCGTCGTGTTCATGGGGAGGCAACGGAATGCGTCGTGTTCATGGGGAGGCAACGGAATGCGTCGTGTTCATCGGGAGGCAACGGAACGCGTGGGAGTCAACCGGCTGGGTCGGAACGGAATGCGTGGTCGTGTTCATCGGGAGGGCTTGGACGGAACAGGCGATGGAAACGAGGCCTGGCATACCGCAGAACGGAGGAATCGGCCTTGTGTTCGATCGGCCACGTTTGAAACGGGATCCTGTTCATCGGGAGGGGTCTGGCGTACCGCAAAACGGACGAAATGGACCTCCTACGGTCGAAACGAGGGTCCTGTTGATCGGGAGGGGTGTGGCGTACCGCAAAACGGACGAAACGGACCTCCTACGGTCGAAACGGGGGTCCTGTTGATCGGGAGGGGTGTGGCGTACCGCAAAACGGACGAAACGGACCTCCTACGGTCGAAACGGGGGTCCTGTTCATCGGGAGGGGTGTGGCGTACCGCAAAACGGGACTCCACTGGATATTGTTCATCTCCACCGTCGACCTCCTCCAGCCTCCACGGGCTACCGTCGACCTCCTCCAGCCTCCACGGGCTCCTGTTCATCCAGCGTCCACCGCGCGCTACTCCACCGACTACTGTTCAACCACCCCTGCACGGGCACCCCTTCACCGTCTACTATTCATCCAGCCCTCCACACCACGGGGTCCTGTTCAACCAGCCCTCCACGGGCACCCCTCCACCGTCTACTGTTCATCCAGTCCTCAACACCACGGGGTCCTGTTCATCCAGAGGCAACTCCACCGCTCACTGTTCATCCAACCCCCCCCCCCTGCGCAACACTCACTGTTCATCCCAAAGGCAGCATCGATCGGCTTCAGTTAGCAGCAGTTGCGAAGGAATCGCTCGATCGGGTTCAGTTAACAGCCATCGATCGATCGCTCGGGTTCAGTAACGCGTCGCCTGCAGTGCAATCACTCGGGTTCAGTTAGAGCCCAACGCCTCGCTCGGGTTCAGTTAGAGTCAACGCCTCGCACACACGCGCGTACGTGTACGAGAGAAACGCGCATCGCTCGGCCGCCGACCTCCCACCGTAACCGGGAACTCCCCGAAATTTTCCTTGCCCTCGCTTCTACCATGGTTTTTTCCTACATGGACGTTCCAAAGAATGTCATGCAGTTGCGTCTCCGGCCTGCCCAGGATGAAAAGCCCATTTTCTGTCATGATTTTTTGTCATAGAAGTAGGAGCCCACCACATCTATGATGATACCGGGTTTTGTCACAATTATCGTCATAGAAGTGTCATATGTATGACAGAAAAAAAATTCGTTCAGCCCAAAATGTCATGGATGTGTCTTTTTTTTTGTAGTGACTCGGTCGACTCTAGAGGAAACGACGACCACACGGACCCAGCAATAGAGCAGGATGAGCCAGCGGACGGCGAACACAGTACGGAGCGCTGTCCGATAACAGCGACGCCGAGTGTCAAGCTAATCAACCTGTCTCCGGAGAGGAGAACAGTCCGGACGATGATGCACACATCATCCCGGAAAGGCACTTGGAACAAGAGAACCTCCGTAGAAGGCTTATTG
Organism: Aegilops tauschii subsp. strangulata; assembly: GCF_002575655.3. Classification (NCBI taxonomy): domain Eukaryota; kingdom Viridiplantae; phylum Streptophyta; class Magnoliopsida; order Poales; family Poaceae; genus Aegilops; species Aegilops tauschii. The sequence continues at coordinate 95,885,863 of NC_053040.3, read as the reverse complement.
CCACCGCGAGGAGTCTGAAGAAGCAGAAGCAAAGGCTTAGGGCCGCGCAGAATACGCTAAACAGTAGATGGAATAAAGTGCTTGACAATGAAGAAAAGTGTGGTGGCAGTCGCCACACAAAGAGCTACCACAAGCGCAAGCTGTTGCCTGAGTTCGATGATGAGGCCGTAGAGCCCACACAGCCGAAGAATAAAACGGCCGATCAGCCGGATCGACCACCTCGTGGCCGCGATAGGGCGGCTAACGATGCTGCACATAAGACAACACACGGTTTACGTGAGGACTTGCGCCAAAAATCCAGTATGACCAGGTCCATCTATGGATCTAGGAAGCGCGCTCCGGCACAAAATCAAAACCGAATACTACAACTGTCCGAACGCCATGATACATCCAAATACAGGGGTGCCACACAGCCCCTATGTTTCACCGATGAGGTGCTGGATCATGAATTTCCCAAGGGATTCAAACCCGTGAACATAGAGGCATACGACGGAACGACGGACCCTGGGGTCTGGATTGAGGACTTCATCCTCCACATCCATATGGCTCGTGGAGACGATCTCCACGCCATCAAATACTTGCCCCTCAAGCTGAAGGGACCAGCTCGGCACTTGTTGAAGAGCCTCCCCGAAAATTCAATCGGAAGTTGGGAGGAGCTCGAGGATGCTTTACGGGCCAACTTTCAAGGGACCTATGTCCGACCTCCGGACGCAGACGATTTAAGTAATATAATTCAACAGCCCGGAGAGTCAGCCCGAAAGCTTTGGAACAGATTTCTCACTAAGAAGAACCAAATCGTCGATTGCCCGGACGCCGAAGCCTTAGCAGCTTTCAAACACAGCGTCCAAGACGAATGGCTCGCCAGACACCTCGGCCAAGAAAAACCGAGGACAATGGCAGCCCTAACAAGCCTCATGACCCGCTTTTGCGCGGGCGAAGATAGCTGGCTGGCCCGTAGTAGCACCAGCGACCCAGGCACGTCCGGGATGGCAATGGAAAACCACGACGCAGTAAAAACAAGCGTCGAAATAATGAAGAGAGTCCAGACAACACGGCGGTCAACGCCGGATTCAGGGGCTCTCGACCCGGTCAACGGAAAAAGCCTTTCACAGGCAACAGAGATGGACCGTCCATCCTATATAAGATTCTAGACAAATTATGCCAGATTCATGGCACCTCTGATAAACCTGCAAACCATACCCACAGAGAATGCTGGGTCTTCAAGCAGGCCGGCAAGCTAAACGCCAAACACAAGGGGAGGGAGACACCAAGCGAAGACGAGGATGAGCTTCGACAGCAAAACACTGGGGGACAGAAAAAATTCCCACCAGAAGTCAAAACAGTGAACATGATTCACGTAACAAAGAGAAGGAGCAGACCTGAACTCCAAGACATATGCGCCTTACAGCCCGTCGCCCCTAAGTTCAACCCTTGGTCGGCCTACCCAATTGCCTTCGATCGCAGGGATCACCTCACAAGTATTCGACACGGAGGATTGGCTGCCTTGGTGCTAGACCCAATTATCGATGGATACCATCTCACCCAAGTCCTCATGGACGGCAGCAGTGGTCTTAATCTGATATATCAGGACACAGTCCGCAAAATGGGGATAGACCCAACAAGAATTAGCCCAAGTAATACTACCTTTAAAGGAGTAATACCATGCCCAGAGGCCCGTTGTACGGGCTCTCTAGTACTAGAGGTTGTATTCGGTTCTCCCGACAACTTTCGAAGTGA